>NC_139628.1:31375103-31380103 GCF_964638095.1 Poromitra crassiceps
CCCCCCCCCCCGCACACACACACACACTCATACTGTACACACACAATGTGGCACCCCAAAGACCCCGGCAACCTGGGCTCCATTAGAGCACTCATGAGGTCACATGAGGTCAACAAGCGATGACATCATCACCTACTGCCCACGAACACCGCATTGACTCATATCACACACACACACACACACACACACACACACACACACACACACACACACACACACACACACACATTTGCAGAATCACTCATCCAGTTCTTCAGAATCTGTATCTCCATCTGTGGACAGGATGCTGCTGTTGCACTTTCATGTTCTTATTCCGTGTGTGTGTGTGTGTGTGTGTGTGTGTGTGTGTGTGTGTGTGTGTGTGTGTGTGTGTGTGTGTGTGTGTGTGTGTGTGTGTGCGGGTGCGTGTGCGTGTGAGTGTGTGTGCGTGCGTGCGTGCGCGCGCGTGCGTGCGTGTGTGTGTGTGTGTGCGTGTGCGTGTGAGTGTGTGCGTGCGTGCGTGCGTGCGTGTGCGTGCGTGTGTGTGTGTGTGTGTGTGCGTGTGTGTGTGCATGCGTGTGTGTGTGTGTGTGTGTGTGTGTGTGTGCGTGTGTGTGTGCATGCGTGTGTGTGTGCGTGTGTGCGTGTGTGTGTGTGTGTGTGTGTGTGCGTGTGTGTGTGCATGCGTGTGTGTGTGTGTGTGTGTGTGTGTGTGTGTGTGTGTGTGTGTGTGTGTGTGTGTGTGTGTGTGTGTGTGTGTGTGCGTGTGAGGCTGGAGAGTGAAACAGAGGGAGAGGAATGACAGAGAAGTGGCAGTGATGGAGATGATGTTATCTGTTGATTTCCACGCGCAGTTTAAGAATAAGTGAGTTTGTGTGCAGGGAAACTCGGCAGTGACGGTCATGGTTCAGGGTCCAGGAAACAGTCTGAAATGAACTTCTAACATGCAGTAAACAGCTACATTTTGGTTTGGGATGCTGTGTGTGTGTGTGGGAAGGGGGGGGGGGGGGAGGCGGCAGATCATTGAAAATGTCCTTATTGTATAGGTTTGTTATTGCTTTGTGAACAACGGCTGCTATTTACTCAATTTGTGAGTGATCCAGGTGGGGCCCGAGCCATTCATTCAAAAGTAATAATCAATAAAATCTCATTGTGAATTCGATCTTTCATACAGGGAAATGCACCAGTCAATGTAAAATGCAACACGAATGTCCATGTCTAAATGATCTGATCCCAGATCAGCCTCTTAAGCTGTGTTCACACCGAGATATTTATTTTTCTCCTTGTCGCTCGATTCAACCCTTTGGAATCGCTCTGTCACTGTGTTTAAATCGCTCGTCAACAGGCACAAGAATTGACAAGAATCACAACAATCTGGCTAACGTTAGACAGGATGAAAACGCAATGTCATGCTGTTTGTCCACTATGAGCCACCGTAGTTGTTTACAAACTAAACCTATCAGCGTGCTCCTAACGCGAGCTTGCGTATCTATACCGGTAGTAGAGACTTCACTTCATGTCAGCTGTCAGCCTGTCAATGCGATTTGTTGCCACACTAATAAACCAGCGGTTTGTTCCAAGCCAGTGTGATCCTTGACTCACTCTCACATGGCAGCCAATCAACGTTGAGCGTTGAGCGTTCACTCGAGTTGGGATATTTCATCTCGGGCGACGAGTGAATTTTCGCCCTATCGCTCTGTCTCTGTCGCTCGGACGCCCAGCGATTTTTCTCCGGGGCAAATATACGCTCAATCGCTCGTTTGCATTGACTTTGGATGTAAACTCGATGCCAGCGAAAAACTTTAATAGGTCGGTGTGAACGCACCTTTAGCTGTCCATGTCTAAATGATCTGATCCCAGATCAGTCTCTTAGCATATGTCTAAATGATCTGATCCCAGATCAGTCTCTTAGCATATGTCTAAATGATCTGATCCCAGATCAGTCTCTTAGCATATGTCTAAATGATCTGATCCCAGATCAGTCTCTTAGCATGTCTAAATGATCTGATCCCAGATCAGTCTCTTAGCATGTCTAAATGATCTGATCCCAGATCAGCCTCTTAGCTGGTAAGAAGCGAAACTGAAACACACTCAACTGATCTCTCTCCGATTTCCCAACAGAATCAAACTGTAAATGACTCTCAGATTTCTGCTGAACTGCCTGAACTGTTGAGCGCTTACGTCAAGGGGTCAAACATCCAGTCTGTGCTCTTAGCTAATACGCCTATTAATAAAAAACAAGTTGTCTGTGGTGCACCTGGGTCACCTAATGCCCCTCCCTGCATATGGCTTCCATACAGACCATTCAAAGAACCAGACAGCACATTGGCATCATTTAGTTTATTTAGCGTGCGCCAACAACAAAGACACACACCACACACTGTGCGAATGATGCAAAAACCTCACTAATAGGCCACTTATTCCAGCGTGATCTCAGCTCTCTTGCTGATTTTGTCTGTGAACAACACTGCTTGGCTTGTTAGTTAACATTGGCATAACTGTTATACTATAACATCATACTAAAGCAAGGATTCTCTGTCTGGGGCGTCATGGGTAGTGTAGAGGCAAACACACTCGCCTACCACCACGGGGATCCGGGTTCAATTACCGGTCGCGGTACTTCCGGCCTGGTCCAGATGTTCCTACAGACACAATTGGCCGTGTGGGTCACTGCGCTAGCACCTCCCCTGGTCGGAGGAGGGGAGGAGAATTGGGGCAAATAGCGCCATCCTCTCACGCGGTGACACTCCTCGCTGTCAGGTGAAAAGAAGCAGCTGGCTGACTGCACATGTATCGGAGGAAGCATGTGCTCGTCTACAACTCTCCCCAGATCGGCAGAGGGTGTAGAGCAATGCCCGGGACAGCAGGGGGAATACTAGAATATATATATATGCTGAAATACTACAACTACTTACAGTATTCAACTGCTACTAGGCTACTCATTCTCACTACTATTACTATTGCTACCATTCGTGCAATAAAAAATGCCACTACTACTGTTTCTACTAGGAGCAATAATAAAAAGAAATAGCCTATAACAACCATATAAATTCAACACTCGGCAAAACAGCATCACAGATGTAGAGAATAAAATAAAATGGCACCAAGACGAAGACAGAAGACACACAACATTCAAACAAACACAACGAACAATAAAACACAGTCCTATCAGAAAATGGAGGCACTGAATGTCACGGCGTTGATAGCCACAGGATATGGGTTTGTGACTAAGTGTGGTTCAGAAGTACAGGATTTCATGTGGATTCCTTCAACTAATTACAACTACAAAGTGCTGGTCCCCTCTTGCCAAATGTTCTGGATGGGGGCTTGTGGGCAGAGACTTCTGAGGCAAACTAGGATGTGGCTTTATGGTGTTTTTCACTCTGCTCCTCAAGGTTTGTGTGCGACAACTTAATTAGGGCTTCACTTGATCAAAACGGAGTGTTCTCTGGGTGAGCAGTGTGTTCGTGGACAGCGATGTTGTCGGTTTGAATCCCAGAGATTTCAGACTGGGAAAGTGGAGGTGGGGGAAGAGAATGAGCCGTTCCACTTCCCTCAAATAGTACTGCTGAGGTGCCATTGAGCATGGCATCGAAAAATATGGGGGGACGGGGGACGGAATTAGTCACTCTGTCGCTTTTAACTAACAAAAAACATGATAGGCTATGTGACTTAAGTTTGACCACGGGTGGGACTCTGATTTTTTTCTGCTGAAGGGACCAGGTTGTTCTGTGGTTGGCACCAATGGATGATCGATGTCTTCTAGAGTTTTGATATTATTATTATTATTATTTTGTTACGAGTTAAGAACTGTATTCACACTTTGCTGGTTCAAACTCAAACATAAAAGTATTTTACAAACACACAGACGCAGACGCACACACACAGGAAATAAAAGTAGCCGCTCGTCTCGCCTCACTTCTGATAGGTACAGAGGAGATGGGCTTTGAAGGCTTCCTGGTGGTCCCAGAGCTCAGCGGCGGCAGTGTTCAGGGGACTCTCGTTGTTCGGTTCTCCCAGTAGACTCTGTATGGACAGCAGTATGGAGCGCACGTCGTACAGGGGAGTCCACTTGTCCTTGAGGATGTCCAGGCAGATGAAACCCTGCTCGTCCACGTTGGGGTGGAAACACGGAGAGACAAACCTCACCAGCGGGGCATGGTAGGGGTAACCCTCCGGGAAGTCCAGGGACAGCTTGAAGCGCAAGCCCTCGTACACCGTTCCCTGAACTCCATCGACGGTCCCGATCCATCTGGAGAGGTCGGCCGACTCCGGAAACGCAGAGATGCCTTTGTCACCTGACATCATCAGATTGCTCAGGTCCCGCTGCAGCCGTTTGGACACAGAGGCTCTGGCGGCGCTTTCGCGCGGGGCGGCAGGAGCGCTGGCCGCGGCCGGGTCCAGGTTCTGAGAAGCCATCACTGCTAGCTCGTGAGCACTGTAACTTGTGTGTGACACCAATATTCTGTGAGCTAATGATGTCATCAGTCCTCCATGACATCACTGATGATGTCATTAGGAGTTGTGACATCATTGATGATGTCATCGGTGTCATCAGCTCAGTGATGTCACTAGGAGTTATGACATCACTGATGATGTCATCAGTGCCCCTGACCTCACTGGGTGATGTCAGAAGGTTCTTGGCATCAGAGCGTCAGACGGTCGACAACCTCATCATCAGTGGTCAATGGTCATTGTGACATCATGATAATCATTGTAGTAACGTCATGATGTCGGAAGGGCCATGCTATCGTCTCTGCACGACGACATCACCTGTTGATGTCACTGTCCACGGCTGCTGTCTGTCAAACCTCATTCTTCCACTTGAGAAACATCTCAAAACTACGATCTTCCCTCAGTAAACGTGATGCAGAAAAACTGGTCCATGCCTTTATCAGCTCCCGCATTGACTACTGTAACGCTCTCCTCGCTGGTCTACCAGCCAAAACCATCCAGAGGTGACAGTATGTCCAGAACAGTGCTGCCCGGGTTCTTACCAAAACCCGCAAATCAGAACACAT
>NC_139628.1:31387603-31420103 GCF_964638095.1 Poromitra crassiceps
CTCACACACACCGACAGTATCTTGTCCTAATCTTTTATTATCCGTTTTTATCACTTCTCTCTCTCTCTCTGTTCTCTCTGTTCTCTCTCTATCAGATATCTGATGGCGTGCTGACTCGGCGCTGTGTCACGGCGGCCGGCAGACGCCATGCAAACCAAAGAACCCGGACGTTCCTCTCTCTCTCTCTCTGTGTGTGTTGAAAGCTCGGCCGCCCGCCGCTGCGATGGCGTGGGAGATATACGAGCTTTAGATACACAAACGTTCCTCAGAGGCACAACTCACCTGAGCGGCCCGAGATGAGAGATGATCACAAATCTAAAGAAGAAAGAATTCCAAATCATAAACAAAAAGGATTCGTTCGTTCATGATGGTGACTCTTCTTCTCTCGCAATGCATCCTTCCCTTCTCTCCTTCCTTGCCTCCTTTCCTCATTTTACATCCTTCCTTGTCTCCTTTCCTCATTTTACATCCGTTATATGAAGGAAGTTATTCTAGTACGTTCTACAATAACTTCCTGTGTTGTTATTTATAGCCCTCTGTCTCTTCCCTGTCGGCCATGAGGGAACACACTATCAAACTGCAGGATCAAACACACACACACACACAGACACGCACACACGTGTGTATTTCTGCTAGGCAGTGTTTGTGTAGGTGTGAGATTAGAAATGTGTGTGGCAGTGAACTGAGGTCAAGCGTGAAAGTGTCTGAGTTAGAGAGAGAGTGTGTGTGTGTGTGTGGGGGGGGGCTTTGATTAATTAAAATAGGTTAACATTAAAATGTTCAATAATTATCCAAACAACAAAAGTTTATAGTTTTATACATATTTAGGCGATATATATTTTCATTTCTGCTTCAAATGTGAGCCATGAAAACATACACACGCCACATAATTGCACTACAAAGGCGGAAAGATGAAGAGATACTGTAGTGTGTGTGAGTGTGCGTGTGGTCTTTTAACACTACGCTGCTGTGACATCCCTGGCCTCTCGTAACCCCGGGTGACCTCATGTGACCTCTCACCTTTGCAGGTCACAGAAGGCGGGAAGGCAGTGGGATGGAAGCAGCAGAGGAACACAAGATGACATTTTAAAATGATTATAAGTCAAAAGCGAGAAAGAAAGAAGAGCAAGGTACGAATGTGATACCTATGTAACTATGAGCATTGGAAATAAAGCATTAGAAAGATCCAGATTGTAAACGTTCAAAAGCACCGTGAAAGTTGGTGAACAAGTTTTGCTAACACATTTAGTGATCCTAAAACTGTTGTTTGTTATATTTATTCAACATCCAAACATCTATAGAAAGCCAAAGTGAAACGTCACTTCCTGCTTTCTCCCTGTACCAGTTCTCCCTGTACACAGTTTGTTGCCAAACTGTTGCACTAGAACAGGGGTGGGCAACTATTTTTCATGGGGGGCCACATGAGAAACCCAGATTGTTGCAGGGGGCCGAACAAATATTGTCATGCCGTAACCCATGGATGGGCAACTTTGATGATAGAGAGGGCCACAAAAAAATGTCCTCGCTACCAGATTTTGCTGAGGGCTGAACGGCGCCAGTGCGAAAAATTTGGGGCATTTGAAGCCAGGTTTAGAGGAATAACTCATTTTAAATTAACAATTTAAACCACCAATATTTGATCCTTTTCCTCACTCACTCCTATGTCACCACCTGCTGCAGGGCTTGAAATTAACTTTTTTCACCACCTGCCAATATGGCTGCTAGATTTTAAAGTTACCAGCCAATTAGATTTTCCACTAGCCGAAATGTTTTTCTTGAAATAAACCAGAATATGAGTGTGTTAATTTAAGCACAAGTATCAGTAAGTGGCCCGGGATTCTCAAAGCCTGTGTTGAGGGCCACACAAGAACAAAAATGCACTCTTGAAGCTAAATAAATCCAAAACCAACAAGTTAATTATTAAAATTTCTACTTCAATGTAGAACAGTCATTTCTTACACATGAGATTACTTTTAGCCTTTTAGTCATAAATATTATTGAAAGATATTCCATATTCCAGACTGAAATGCTATAACAGAAGAGTATTGCCCAGAATGACATGAACATTTGGACACTTATTCAGCGGGTATATTGCATGTTGCGTTCAAGTGCACTGTTTAAAAAAAAAAAAAAAAAAAAAAAAAAAATTGCAATTCCATCGCGAGCCACACAGGGGGCGCCCGCGGGCCGTATGTTGCCCATGTAGAAGTTATCAATCAGAAAGACTACATGCACTGTCACCTAAGTGACGTCACTTTCTCTACCGGCAAAGCTGAAGACCAGCGACATGCCACGAGCTTCCACGAGCTATGTAGTTTTTATACTAAACTAACCCCTACGTTTCAGTTTGACGACAAACTGTGACTTTCTTGACGTGCAAAGTTATGTTTTAAATTGACAAAATTAGCGTTGGCACCCCGTGGCACAATTCAAACGGGATCAAAAAAGTAAGCTTATTCTCCGTCCACCGCCATTCATATTTTTCGCAGGACTGGTACAGGGAGAAAGCAGGAAGTGACGTTTCACTTTGGCTCTCTATATATCTCAGACGGGCAGACCACTCAGTATAGTAACAGTCCCTGTCACATATAATTTAGTATAGTACCAGTCCCTGTCACATATATAAAGTATAGTACCAGTCCCTGTCACATATATAAAGTATAGTACCAGTCCCTGTCACATATATAAAGTATAGTACCAGTCCCTGTCACATATATAAAGTATAGTACCAGTCCCTGTCACATATAATTTAGTATAGTACCAGTCCCTGTCACATATATAAAGTATAGTACCAGTCCCTGTCACATATATAAAGTATAGTACCAGTCCCTGTCACATATATAAAGTATAGTACCAGTCCCTGTCACATATATAAAGTATAGTACCAGTCCCTGTCACATATATAAAGTATAACCAGTCCCTGTCACATATATAAAGTATAGTGTAATGCAGCAGTATCCATGAGCCTGCTGTGGTTGTCTCATTATACCAAGACAAAAGACAGGAGAGGAAACGTCAACATTTGTTTTAATGGAGTCAGAGAGACGAGATCTGTTTCTTTTCACACTTTCCAGTCTACATGGATGCGAGACACACCACTGTCAGAGGAGGAATCATGAGATAACAAACACACACGCACAGAGCGATCTGGCATCTCTATAAGAACACATCTTGTAATACTCATAAAGTGTGTGTGTGTGTGTAAGACCTTCAAATTAGGGGACAAATGTGTTGGTTTAGTCACTTTTATCATCACAGTGTGAATATTGCGTGACTGGGCCTGACAACAAAGGAGGAAGAGGCGGCCAATGGGGATACACACACACACACACACACACACAGACGGAGGATGAAAGCGAGAGGAAAGCCTTGAACTGTCTCCTCCCATCCTCTGTGTCTCTCTCGCTGCCAAACTTGCTTTTCCTTCTCAAATTCGTTTGATTCAGTCTGTTCTGGATTTCCATTCAAATATTTCTCCACGATGACGCATCCAACTGGAGAAAGCCGAACAGGAACAGCAAATTTCGATAAGAATCTCCTCCCGATAATGACAAAGATGTTTTCACGCTGGCCTGAAACCAAAAAGTGTTTAGTCGCTTTGACCCGGCTGATGGCAAAGCGCTGAATTAGCATTTTTCCGTAGTTAGCGTAAAATTCACTGGACATTTGGATGGAAAACTCTCTCCTTATCTGTCCCATGTTGTTTCTCTCCATCATCTACCATCACTATCCAAAATCACCAGCATGCAAAACCCACCCGCATTCCCAGGGCAAAATACAACATTGGCCAATTCCCCCTGCTGTCCCGGCCGTTGCTCCACCCCCTCTGCCGATCTGGGGAGAGTTGTAGACTAGCACATCCTTCCTCCGCTACATGTGCCGTCACCAGCCGCTTCTTTTCACCCGACAGCGAGGAGTTTCCCTGGCAGGACGTAGCGCGTGGAGGATCAGTTTCCCTCCCCCCAAACATGCAACCCGAGCAACCAGAGGAGGGACTAGTGCAGCGACCAGGACACATAACCCCAATCCGGCTTCCCACCCGCAGACACGGCCAATTGGGGGCTCGAACCTGCGACCTGAAAAGTGTCAGGTGAAAGCTTCCATTGTGGACTGTACGAAGTGAGGAGAGCCGCCCAAAAGACAAGAGGAGGAGGGAGAGAAAGAACAGATAGGAGGAGACTAAGGCCATGTTCAGACTAGGAGGCCAAATCTGATTTGTGAACTTTAGTGACCTATTAATGACTTTATCCAGATTGGTTTTGAGTCTGGACGCTCCAAGTCTGATTTGTGTCACTTGTCCCAAACCACATATGGAGGTAGTTTCCAATCTGTTTCAAATGTGCTTTTGACTGATGTGTCTTCAGTGCGGACGCGCAGATCCACCAAATCTGATTTGAACGTCACTCGCAAATCGTCATCAAATGCTTCTGCGCAGGAAAACCACATCACCAACGTACGTATTTACTGACACCCACGTCGTTACCGTAGCAACCCATGCAGATAGGCTGTTTAGGTCTAGACACACAGATCCAACTTGAAAATCAGATTTGTGGCAGTGCGGACACACTCCCAAATCAGATTTGGGAATCAAAGATCAATCAAGATAATGATGATTAATGACTTTATCAGCAAATCAGATTTGCCTGTAATGTGAACATGGCCTCAGAGGGAAAAAGAGGAGAAAACAGAACGTTTTTTTGTGATCCATGCCTAAGCCTGGAGCGCTCCCCTGCTCCTCTATGGACTGTCTGGATTGGAACACACACACACACACACAGTCAGCCGAGGGAACCTGGAGAGTGTGTGTGTTGCTTTGGTTATGCACCACCACCCTCCAATAAGCAAGAGCACACACACACACACACACGTGCACACACACACTCACACACAACCTGCAACGATAGAAAGGGACACAGAGAGCGAGCAACAAAATGAACAGAGACCAGCCAGCACTTTCTTTCATATTTTGTATGTTGGCGTTTGTAGCAACTTTATTAGTACGTTACTTTTAGTTTCATCCATTAGTGGTTTAATACAACAGCTTGTACAGTGCGTCTGTGTCAATAAAGTTTTCTACATACAAAATAACAAGGTCAGCAACAACATCTGCGGTGTGAGGACTGTGGACTCGGGGGACAGATTGCATGAGAGTAACACTCGCTCAGTAACTACTGTCGGGGTGCCTTCGAGCAAGGCAGTTAACACCCAAAGGCACCGCAAATCCTTCGTCTAAAGTGAATCCGCAAGCTAGCATGAGGGCGTCTCTTGGAGTAATCAGGAAATCTGCCATTGGCAACACTTGAAATTTAGATTATTACACTCAACCTCCATGAGATCTCCATTCATTTGTTTTGGGTTGATTCTCATTTTCTTGGCACCTTCTTTGTCACACTTTTCTAGTCTTAGAAATGCCAAACTTTAGGACTTGTTCAGCGAGAAACCACACTGCTCTCTGCCTATTGGTCGATTTAAGCTAACCGACTGCTAGCTGCAGCATGTGTGGCGCTGCAGCACTCGATAGGACACATTTTAGCACGTGACTTGACTGACACAATAATGGCGATGGCGAAGCCCGTGTCTATAATACATTATAATCATACTTATAACACATTATAATGCCGTCATAATGCATTATTAGTATAGCTGCATGCATAAAGTTATGTTTTATAACATTACTCGTATAATCTGTTATAAAGCTTTTTCATTGAAAAAGCTTCATAACAGATTGTAAGAAATGTGTGTATAAAACACAAGTCTGTATGCATGATTGTAACTATGCTTAGGATGCATTATGATGGTATTACAATGTTATAAGTATGATTATAATTTATTATAGGCACTGGCTTCATAGAACGTGTTAGATTCCTCCCATCTCAGAAATTCTGTGTAGTTTTGGCTGCAGTAAATCAAAAAAGTCACCTACAAAAGCCCTGATATGCTGTTGTACAACTTGCAGTATTGATTGGTAAGTAAAAGGGAAAAGAACTAGCCGTTTAAATCCCTTTCTAAAGATATGAGATACTTCACTACTTGGATGTAAGCGTTTCACCACCTGGTGCATTAGAGTGATGTTAGATCAGGGGGGTCAAACTCATTTCAGTTCATGGGCGCACATGGGACCCAATGGTCTCACAAGTGGGCCGGACAAAGAAAATCAATGCATAATATTAATAACCTATAAATAACTCACAAGTGTCCTGTTTGTTGTAGTGTAGAAGATGAGCCCTACAGGTCATTTTAGGAACACGTTTTCACATAAGGATATCTCAGCTACCATAGGCCTGCCGCCTATCATATCAAATCTCCTGTCTGTAACTGTGCATTACAATTGATGGCAACTGTGCAATTATGGTCTATATTCAAGGGTAATGAAAATAGTTGACCATTTAGTGATGAACACAGAAAACATGAATAGGCTACCGGTACTTAATATGCTCCTGGAACCTGCTACCTAATTTTAGGTGTTAAAATCCTAAGCTTGAAAAATTTGGATTTTAAGATTTCTCAGTGCAATTTTCACACCTTGCAAAGTCCTCCTGCGGGCCGGATTGGACCCTCTGGCGGGCCGGTTCTGACCCCCTCCCACCCGGGCCGTATTAGAGGCTTTGAAGCTCTGCTTTAATGGGCGTTCAGTAAACCGCGTCCGGCGTCCACACACCACAGTGCTGCCCTCTATTGGCAGGAAAAATACAGCAAAGGCACATTCAACACCCACGCCCCGCTCCCTAACACGCCTACTGTACACACCGCACACAGCTACGGACGGCCCAAAACACACGTGACACAATTGTACACAAACACGCAGAAACACACATACACAGATGTAAGCACATACATATGCACACGCACGCACACACACATTCGATACAGAAATCAAACATGGTGATTGATCAAATTAATTCCCCCATTGCAGGGAGAGAAGTGGAAGACTTAAATTCCCTTTGACCTAGATTTGAATCCCTTTATAATAGATTGACACACACATACACACACACATGCTGCACTATCCATTATTGCACCCAAGTTCAAGGAATAAGTGACAAAGAAAGAAAAGAATGTAAAGAAATTATTAATTCAAATAATATAAACTAGTGTATAATTATGTGCTGTGCTTCAACTAAACAAGACTATTTGTTGCTCTATTTAATCCACCCAAACATACACATTCACGCACGCACGCGCACACACACACACACACACACACACACACACACACACACACACACACACAGTATGGAAGACATTAAGGTGTGTACATACACACACACACACACACAGTATGGAAGACATTAAGGTGTGTACATACACACACACACACACACGGTATGGAAGACATTAAGGTGTGTGTGCTTGGCATTAGTACGTTTGTTCTCTATTTATATTAGTCTAATATTTGTACGCTATACACTTTTTAAGTGGTGGCCAGATCGGGGGCGTTATCCCCCTATTTAAGACCCAGTTAAAGATATACAAGCTGTGTTCATGAGTGAGTAGAAGATGTCTGCCAGATCTTGAGAACATTCTCCATTCAAATGAGTTGTACTAAGAGGGGAATGGCTGCCCATGCGGGGGGGGGACATCAACATCAACAACATCATCATCCCAAACAGAGATGTGCAGTCAGGCATGAAGAGGAGGGGAGAAGGTTGCCAGATCTGAGCAATATTGCCCGTTCAAGTGTCTATAGGTTGTAGTGAGAGGGGGAATGGGCTGCCAGGTTGGGACAGATTCCCGTTGTGTAGATGGATGATACGGCCTGAAGACAGTTACTGGGGGATAACAGTCCTCTTATGAGCTCCTAATAAACCCCCTTTGTCGCACGCCTACCTTAAATTCAGTGCTATCTGGCTGCAGTGTGGCTCTGATCAGGCAACCTAAACCCGACGTTCTACCATGGAAGAGCATCTCCATATCGCCCCATACATTCTGTCACTGTGGCAAAGTGAGGACAGCAACGTGGAAGACATGGAAGGCTGAACAAGACGACCCGAGGCAATAAGGACAGAGCACGAGGGACGCAAACTGTTCGACCAGACAATGAGCTTTTTACAATAAGATCCAACACGGGCGGAGAAGAGGCGACAAACTCAAAAGGGGTTAAATCCCCTGAAACGGTTTTGAACTGAAATGAACGGTAGATTCCCGCACAAATCCTGCAGGAATCGACTTTCTTTAGTCAAGAGTATAGATACAAATTTGGATCAAACTTCCCAGCATTCCCACATGAACAATAAGGTGTAAGAAAAGCAAAGCACAGCAGCATCCCATGCTAACGCTGCAGCAACGACACAAGGTCACGGCAACTGGGAACCGGAAGATTACGTCGAAAATCTGACGTTCTAGCCTAAAAAAACAACAACGAAGGTCTGACTTGCAGGAGGACGGCAAAGACTTGTATACAATGAGATATGACTTCTTTTTCTCGCTGTACTTTGCCTGTTTTATTGCTTTGTGAGATTATTTATTTTTGTACATGCCTGTAATTTTTTATTGTTTATTCTATTGGTCTTTATTTATTATTGTTTCACCAAATTGCCTGTTCTCCTAAAGTCAGAAGCCTCCCAGCTCCCAGTTGTCCGACACTTTAAGATTGGTTCAAGTCCATGACAGCTGGGTCGGAAGAGTTGGCATCAAAGCTGTTCTTTTTCTCCCTTTCTTCACAGCTTCAGGTCCGGTGGGCGGAGATTAATTTGGAGGAACCAATAGGATGGAGGAGAGCTTCTTCACTTCCTTACTGAGTCAGGAAGCCTGCTCAGTTAACCAGGAGATGGAGATGAGAATGGAGACACCAATAGGACCTCCTTTCAACGAGAGAAGTTTGCTCAGTTCAGAGCTCACGGGTAGAGATGAGTTTGAAACAGCCAATAGGATTAGAGAGACTTTCTTACATCCTCACCTTCAGCCAGTAAGATTGCACGGTTCATGACAATGCAGCAACCAATAGGAATACTTGGTTCAGGCCTGGTAACCACATGTTCCGGTCTCAGCAGGCAGACCTCAAGAACAGAGGAACCACTTTCATTCTAGCTGAAATTCAAAAGCCAGACTGGATACGGCAACCAATCAGAGCTCTTGTTTTCAGTCAGGTAGTCAAAGACATTTATGGTTTCAGATTATATTCCTTATTTGTAGAACAGAAGCTTGAATCAACCAATCAGATTGCACAGTTCAAGCTCCTTGTCCACCGAGTTTGCTCATTACAGGGAATCAATCAGACTGGTTGTTCTAGGGGTGTTTACCAGGACTGTTTTGACAGGGTTGTAGTCCAATGAGGATGTTTGTTCTCAACATCGGTGCATAGATCAACCAACGGGAGCGGGCTTCAGACGTGTGCCATCCAATCAGAGTGTGGTGTTGAGTGATGCTTGATATCAGGCTGGATTGCTTAAATCAACCAATGGGGAGCGGAGGGGGGGGTTACATGGCTGCTGACCAATCAGGCGGCATGGTCCTAGGCATGGTGTTGGGCGATGAGGTTGCGTAGCTGCTTGAGGACGGCGTCTATGAGCTTCTGTCTGTCTCTGTCTGTCTTCCGGAACTGGGCGAAGACATTGTTCTTCCTCCCCGTCTCCCTCATCCTGGAGACACAGAGAGAGAGAGAATTGGAAGAGAGAGAGAGAGAGAGAGAGAGGAAGAGAGAGATAGAAATGGAGGGATAGGAAAGCATGGAGGAGACGTTTAAGCTCAGTATGTTACTAGAAATATTGCACGCTCATTTCTAGCGTGTACAGTTGAGATATTGTGTGTGGCGTGCACGGAACCCTCCACCTTATTATAGTAGTGAGATATCATATTCTCAGTACTTTAATAATGTTAAAAGTACCAATATCAAGGTTTCTTAAACCACTCCAAATGCCCTCAAATTGAAGGAGCCAGCACGACAGTTTGAGACAGGGATCAAGGTTCATTACTATTACAACACTGATCATTTCTATCATGACAACTAGCAGGATTTACACAAGCTCACAGACAATTCAAAAGAGAGAGAGAGAGAGAGAGAGAGAGAGAGGCTTGAATGTGTGAACACTTCTCAGCTGTGCTGTGTTACACGTTACACGTATAGTTTGGCATAAAATATATAAATTCAGGCACTTTCAATTACCGTAAATTTCGGACTATAAGCCGCGGCTTTTTCCCCGTTTTTTGGCCCTGCGGCTTATATAACGGTGCGGCTTATCTATGGATTTTTTCGGGGAAAAAAAAAAAAAAAAACTGAATTCTCTCTTCTTTAGCACTCTTTCTAACTATAAATCCACTTCTGTTTTAATTTCCTCTCTTGCCCTCTTTTCACCACACCGCGGACACTGTGTGCACTGTAAAAAAAAACACAGGTGGTGTTGTGTTATGTTGTTTTGTTGAAATGTTAATAAATGGGAGCTTCCTCAAACAGCCATCTCTTTCCCGACAATCCCCTCTGTGCATGAACCCTTACATATGGTAATTAAACATTAAAACACAATAAAAAAAATAAAAAAATAAAATAAAAAAAAACATTAAAACACCTGCGGCTTATAGTCCGGTGCGGCTTATATATGTAACAAACAGGCAATTTTGCTGCTGCGGCTTATACTCCGGTGCGGCTTATAGTGCGGAAATTACGGTACCCATTTCTATTTATGTCTGTTTTCAAAAGATTTCAAGGCTCAATTTATTTTATTTTATTCACAGGCTTTCAAGGATTTCAAGGACCCGTGGGAACCTGGTAATGTAGTTCAAGTGATGCATTCAAAAACACACACACATGCAATGTCTGAAGCAACACAAACACACACACACACACACTCTTGTGATGCATTAGATTATCAGTGCATTCAAAAGCACACAGTGCACACACACAGCTCTGCTACAGTCACCTGTTAAAGGATAACACACAGTTGGCAGTGTCACATGAGACTGTGTGTGTGTGTGTGTGTGTGTGTGTGTGTGTGTGTGTGTGTGTGTGTGTGTGCATGTGTATTGTGTCGCAGAGCAGTGGACTGTTATGGACCTCCAGGAAGTTTAGGGGCCTAGCGGAGCAGACAAGCCCCAGCAGGGTGCTTCCTCCTGGGCTAGAGGGACCACCGGGCCCGGGCTCTCTGGAGCCCTGAGGCATCAGTGGAGAGAGTAGTGACCCTGATTAAGGAAGGTCAGCGCTACTGTACTGAACAATGGATGGGATCATAGGACTGTGTGTGTGTGTGTGTGTGTGTGTTGTCTGATGACTTACACAGAAGGAAGTCTATGTGTGTGTGTGTGTGTGTGTGTGTGTGTGTGTGTGTGTCGCTAGTTCGTGTGTGTTTGTGTGTGAGAGAAATTGCCCACGAATCATGTCTGTCTACACACTCATTAGATAGTACACAATGTGTGTGTGTGTGTGTGTGTGTGTGCGTGTGCGCGTGTCATTTGCACAGGTCTACTACATATTAGCGGTATTTGCTGGGTGGATATGTTGTGTGTTGTGTGTGTCTAATGTGTGTGCCTGTGGTGGTTATCAGTACAATCTCCAATCTCCACAGTAGCACAGCAGCACTTCACTGATAGGCTGATAACCCGCTTGTTGTCATAGCGATAACATCCCATCGTTAACGGCCTCCTGTGTTATCGCCACGGTGATAAGAATCACTATCATCACAACCTGCGTTTATTGCTTATTTAGGATGAAGTGTGTGTGTGTGTGTGTGTGTGAGAACCTGCAAGGAAGTACATCTGATTGCTACTGTGTGTGTGTGTGTGTGTGTGTGTGTGTGTGTGTGTGTGTGTGTGTGTTATAAAACATACACCCACACATAAAAAAACATTGTCTGTCACTCTCTCTCTTTCTCACTCACACACACTTGACCAGTGCTCTAAGTAGGGCCGCAACAAACGGTTATTTTAATTATCGATTCATCTGTTGATCGTTTGGTCTATAAAATGACACAAAATGGTGAAAAATGGCAATCACTTTTCCCCCAAAGCCCAAGATGACATCCTCACGTCTTCTTTTGTCCTGACCAACAGTCCACAACAACAACAACGATAATCCGTTTACTGTCATAGAAGACTAAAGACACCAGAAAATAATACACTTTTAAGAAGCAAGGAAGGTACTTTTTTTTCTCTTTAAAATGAGTCCAAATGATTAATATATGTTATATATCATATTCTATCTATATGTATCTATGTTTAGAACACGGCTCTCTTGAATACTCGATTCTGATTGGTCAATCAACAAGATTCACCAGTCATTATTTCTCGACAACCGACCGCTGCTCTGCCACACCTGGATTAATCAGTTGATAAGAGCCTTTTGTCAGCAAACACTACTAATTAGGCCAACCAGTTGCAGCTGTGGTGTCTTGTGTGCCAATTACGAATGAAACCGCTTTGTCGTTGAAAACGCTATTAAAAAATCTATTTGAATAATTATTTTTGTCAGATTATTGAATGATTTAGTTGTAGGCCGTGTTCTAAGCGGGATAATGTATATTGAGGCGGTGATTACTGGGAAATAATGACCTTCAGGTGAATGATTAAGCCCTCCGCTGCGCGTCGGGCTCAATCATTCACCTGTCGGTCATTATTTCCCCCGTAATCACCGCCTCAATATACATTATCCCTTACATATATATGTGTTCTCTGAGGGGAGGCTCACCCTCCCAGACTTTGAAAACCACATGGACTAAATTGATTAAATGTTGCAGCTCTACCTCTAAGCACTCCATGCATGCAAGAGCCAGGCGCGCGCACACACACACACACACACACACACACACACACACACACACACACACACACACACACACACACACACACACACACACACACACACACACACACACACACACACACACACACACAGCAGGCACAATACTCACGACGGCTTAGATAACCTGTCAAAATAGGAGGGTAGAGAGAGAGAGAGAGAGAGCAGTTGAGATGCCAGGAGAAAGTGATGGGGGAGAGAGAGGGAGAGAGACAGAGAGACAGAGGTACAGGTAGATGCTAAAATACAGTAGTAGTGCTTGGACAGTAGCTGGAGAATGAAGGAGGGAGGAGGGTGTGAAAGAGGATGAGAGGGTGCGACACTGGAAGAAAATGATGGATGGATGGATGAACAGATAAATGGATGAATGATACCCACTTCTCCAGCAGGGCCAGTGCGGTGTGTGGGTTGACTCTCAGGTATTTACAGGTGGGTCTGCCGTAGTCAGCCAGGTAGGTGGACCAATCCCACTGAGTAAACAGGTCCAGTAACTAGAGCACAGAGGAGAGGAGACACAGGGAGAGAAGTCACGACAGAAGTACTGTTATCATCAAACATATCCAGCGGTTGCATTGATAGCAGGTGACTAGCATCACCTCAAAAGCAGGGTTTTCCATAAGCGACTGCTGTGGGCTAAATGGCCGGACATTCGATTTCACATCTGCAGCCGACTACTCGGAGTTTATAAGTTGTCATTTCCAGTTGGGTGGTGAGGTTACGAGAGGAAGGTCATTTTGGTCTAAATGACACACATTCATGACTGTTGCATAACCCGGCGCTGCCCTGCTGAACTCCACGCACAGCCCCCCAGGCAAGCAAGGCATACCCCTGAAGCTAGCAGACCATACACTCTCTCTCTCGCTGTCTGCAACACACACACACACACACACACACACACACACACACACGCACGCACGCACGCAGTGAGCCCCAGTGAACTCTGGGTAACACCAAACACACACGGACCCAGAGAGAGAAACCATATGTGAGAGAGGGATGAGAGAGGAGGAGGAGAGGGGAGGGAGGGAAGGAGTACAGAGGGATGGAGAGCAAAACCACATGTGGGGGAGAGAGAGAGAGAAAGAGAGAGATGGAAAGAGACACAGATGGAGAAAAATGGGTGAGAGAGCGAGAGGGTAAAGGAAGGGCAGATGAAGATAGATAGATAAGAGAGAGAGGGATGGGCGAGTGACGGGTGATGGAGAGATGGAGTCGGGCAAACGAGGAGAGAGATAGAGACAGAGAGAGAGAGACAGAGAGAGACAGAGAGAGAGAGAGAGAATGCTGGCAGCTGATGCGCTTTCAAGGTTTTCGAGAGGAAAGAGGGAGCGCGGGAAGAGGGAAAGGTGGAAGAGAGAGAGAGAGAGAGAGGGGGAGAGGGTGAAGGAGGGGGAAAACACAAACCCTTTTCATGGCTTTTGAGCAAATTTAGCCTCCAATTTGGACGTGTCACACCAATTTCACTGTCGTAATTTAGAAAATTGTTGAGGCTGTGGGTCTCCTGCGGTGCGCCCCCTCTCGCTCGCCCTTCCTAATGCCTCGCTCACTTTTGCCCGTTCCGGGCGAGCGGCCGACCGCTGCCTGACCCGACGGGGCGGGCTGCTGGAGCGTATGGGACGGGGGGGGGGGGGGGGGGGGGTAACCTGATCTGTGAAAACACGGTTCAAGATCAGGTTACAAGTTTATTGTTATACTGATAACAATGCTACATCATTACCAGTAATGGAAGTGTTAGACTCAGAGCCAACTCAAGTGTACATAATAAGTGAAATAAGTACAAGTGAAATAAGTAAAAAAAAAAGAAGCGGTCAAAGTTAGTGGTTATAATAAATAAATAAATAAATAAATAAATAAATACATAAATAAATAAATAAATAAATAAATTCATATTAATTACATAGTAATTATACAGTCTGGAGTGCAAAGAAGTGGTGTAGTGTGAATCATGTAAGCTTTTGGGGAACTTTTATCCGAGTGGCCTGAAAACGATTGGCAGTATTAACAGGCAGCGTTGTTTATTTGTTTATTGTTTATTTGCACAAAGAAAAATGAATAACAACAGATAGTACAAGCATCTTAATACAAAGAAAATTGTGCAGGTGAGGGAAAGAAACCCGGAGGGGCTTATAGAGTCTCACATTATTTAACCCATTGATACCTGATGCAGCATTTGCGTGTATATCCCTCATTTGTGTGCGTATCCCTTTAAGACCGCGAACCGCGTTAATGCGGTTCGCAGTCTTAAAGGGATACACACACAAATGCTGCATCAGGTATCAATGGGTTAAAAGAAAATCTAAACAAATTAAAGACTAATAATGAAAGAAAAACAAACTAATTTGGGAGGTGTTGTCTGGAGGAGGGGGAGTGGAGAACGGGTGGCCGTTGCACACAAATAGATTCAAAACGGTAGCGTCCTGGACGTGAGGTGTTTATGCCGTTGTGGAGAGCGTCCCAGGACAGAACGGTCACAGGTTTGATCCCTACCACAGCAGTTTCCAAGAGTCTTGAGCAAGACCTCAAACTATTATCTGCTCAATCACTTTTTAAGTGTGTTTGAACGAGAACGTCAGCTAAACTCTGTTACACCCACCATTCAACACTTCCATTTCAGGTTCATCTGATTTCTTGACCTTGGAAACATTCCCACAGGAACTGCAATTAACACTCTTAGTTTCAAGAAATGTGAAATCCCAGATTCCAGGTCTGACTGTTCACCAAATGTCATGGGAATCCATTCAGACATTTTTGAGATATGCAACAGACAGAAAGACAGACACACACACACACACACACACACAGACAGACAGAGACACAGACACACAGAGATAGACAGACAGACAGACAGACAGATGGACACAGAGACAGACACAGAGATAGACAGACAGACAGACAGATAGACACAGAGAGAGACAGACAGACAGATGGACAGACAGAGACACAGAGACAGAGGCAGACACAGACAGACAGAGACACAGAGGCAGACAGACAGTTCTCAGTCCAGCATTAGAAGCAGCAACTAGAATGACCGCACCCCGGATTTATGCCTCCGCCATTAGTTCATTCTTGAGTCGAAATCGCCATTTGAGGCAAATTGGAAGAAATTCTGTCAAGGCGCTCCTGAGATGTTGCGTTACAGAGCTTGGAAATTGGGTGTGTGAGAGGTCACAGTGACTTTGAACTTTGACCTTTAACCATCAAAGTCTAATCAGTTTATCCTTGAGTCCAAGTCGATGTTTGAGGCAAATTTGATGAAACTCCGTCAAGGCATTCCTGAGATATCGCGTTAACAAGCTTGAAAATGGCGTTCGAGAGGTCACAGTGACCTTGACCTTTGACCACCAAAATCCAATCAGTTCATCCTCGAGTCCAAGTCGATGTTTGAGGCAAATTTGATGAAATTCCATCAAGGCATTCCTCTGATATCGCGTTAACGAACATCGTACGGACGGTGGGACAACCCGGATCCGTAATGCCTCCGGCGTGGCTATCGCCGGCGGAGGCATAAAAAGCATGTTCCTAGAGACAGGAAACCCTAAGTGGGCTTATTCGGGGTCTCTACCTCAGAAATTAGAACCAATATTCAAAATAATCCTTACAAAGAAGACAATATAAACAAAAACTTCTTTTTTCAAAAAAAGAAAAGGAGAAAAGAAACAAGCAAACAATAAATAAAAAAAGGAGAAAACAGTAAAAACAAGAAAAGAACAACTGAAGAGAAAAGAAAAGAGTGGTGCAGTGTGAGGTGTATGTGTGAGTCATCAGTGTGAGGTGTATGTGTGAGTCATCAGTGTGAGGTGTATGTGTGAGTCATCAGTGTGAGGTGTATGTGTGAGTCATCAGTGTGAGGTGTATGTGTGAGTCATCAGTGTGAGGTGTATGTGTGAGTCATCAGTGTGAGGTGTATGTGTGAGTCATCAGTGTGAGGTGTATGTGTGAGTCATCAGTGTGAGGTGTATGTGTGAGTCATCGGTGTGAGGTGTATGTGTGAGTCATCAGTGTGAGGTGTATGTGTGAGTCATCGGTGTGAGGTGTATGTGTGAGTCATCAGTGTGAGGTGTATGTGTGAGTCATCAGTGTGAGGTGTATGTGTGAGTCATCAGTGTGAGGTGTATGTGTGAGTCATCGGTGTGAGGTGTATGTGTGAGTCATCAGTGTGAGGTGTATGTGTGAGTCATCGGTGTGAGGTGTATGTGTGAGTCATCAGTGTGAGGTGTATGTGTGAGTCATCAGTGTGAGGTGTATGTGTGAGTCATCAGTGTGAGGTGTATGTGTGAGTCATCGGTGTGAGGTGTATGTGTGAGTCATCAGTGTGACGTGTATGTGTGAGTCATCAGTGTGAGGTGTATGTGTGAGTCAGTGTGAGGTGTATGTGTGAGTCATCAGTGTGAGGTGTATGTGTGAGTCATCAGTGTGAGGTGTATGTGTGAGTCATCAGTGTGAGGTGTATGTGTGAGTCATCAGTGTGAGGTGTATGTGTGAGTCATCAGTGTGACGTGTATGTGTGAGTCATCGGTGTGAGGTGTATGTGTGAGTCATCGGTGTGAGGTGTATGTGTGAGTCATCAGTGTGAGGTGTATGTGTGAGTCATCAGTGTGAGGTGTATGTGTGAGTCATCAGTGTGAGGTGTATGTGTGAGTCATCAGTGTGACGTGTATGTGTGAGTCATCGGTGTGAGGTGTATGTGTGAGTCATCAGTGTGAGGTGTATGTGTGAGTCATCAGTGTGACGTGTATGTGTGAGTCATCGGTGTGAGGTGTATGTGTGAGTCATCGGTGTGAGGTGTATGTGTGAGTCATCAGTGTGAGGTGTATGTGTGAGTCATCAGTGTGAGGTGTATGTGTGAGTCATCAGTGTGAGGTGTATGTGTGAGTCATCAGTGTGACGTGTATGTGTGAGTCATCGGTGTGAGGTGTATGTGTGAGTCATCAGTGTGAGGTGTATGTGTGAGTCATCGGTGTGAGGTGTATGTGTGAGTCATCAGTGTGAGGTGTTGAGTTTGGACTTGAAGGAGTTAACAGATAATACTTGATTGGCAATATTGATATGTGTTCCGTAGTACAGCACCTCTGTAGCATATTGAAGATCTGTTGTTTCCTGAGATTCTGACCTTGTGGAAGAGAAGGAGAGCATGAGGAGAGAAGGAGCTAATTAGTGGTTGTTCTGACCTTCCCTCCCTCCCTCCCTCCCTCCTTTCCTCCCTCCCTCCTTTCCTCCCTCCCTCCCTCCCTCCCTCCCTCCCTCCCTCCTCGTCTCCTTCAAACACATTTGCTCCTCCCCCTTCCTTCCCTCCTGTTGTCTTTCACTTCTGCATTCTTCCCCCCCCCCTCTCTCTCTCTCTATCTCTCTCTCTCTCTCTCTCTCTATCCTGTCCCTGAGTTCACCCTCGCACGGCCCAAGTTTGACCTGCTAATCCTCCCATGTAAACACGTACAACACGTACAACACACACACACACACACACACACACGCACACGCACACACACGCACACAAACAGGCTGTGTGTGTGTGTGTGTGTGCAATAGGGCTGAAACTAACGATTATTTTCATTGCCAATTATTTCCTTGATTAATTAATTAGTTGTGTGGTGGATTAGTGTTTCCCAAAGCCCAAGATGACGTCTTCCAATGTCTTGTTTTGTCCACAACCCAAAGATATTCACTTTACTGTCATAGAGGAGGGAATGAACCAGAAAATAAGAAGAGATTTTTTTGTATTACTCAAAATTGGTTTAATTTAATAGGCAAATAATCGATTGATTGTTGCAGCTCTAGTGAGCACATAAACAGGTACACACACAAGTACATACATACATACATACGCGCACACATACACACACACAGTTTAGTGTGGTTACATAAACTAAAAATATAATCTGCCTCCTACAGTAAAAGTACAGCCTGTGTGTGTGTGTGTGTGTGTGTTTGTGCGTGTGTGTGCGTGTGTGTGTCTGTGCGTGTGTGTGTGTGTGAGAGGTAAATATGAGGTGAAGCCATGCCAGATAAAGAGGGAAGCATTAGTGCTGACAGATACTGTAGCTGTCTGTTTAGAGGAAGTGACCTCAAAAAGCCTCCCGCCTCGCCACACACACCCACCCACACACGCACACACACACGCACGCACGCACGCACGCACGCGCGCACACACACACACACACACACACGCACACACACACACGCACACACACACACACACACCAACGAAGATTTAGCTGTTTGCATGGCAAGCTCTCAGGCAGGTAGGTAACATGCACACAGTCCATTTCTCTCTCACACACATGTGTCACACACACACACACACACACACACACACACACACACACACACACACACACACACACACACACACACACACACACACACACACACACAGTCAGATAAGCCGCAGGCTGAGGACGATGAGATTTCCATGTTATCAGAGAGCGGATCGCTGCCTTTATTGTGGAATCACGCTCTCTACATCTGTCTTTTTCTTATTCTCTCTTTCTGCTGCCCATCACACAAACACTACAGACACACCACTCTCATAGGCAGTGAGCAGGAGAGGAGGAGAGGAGAGAGGAGGAGAGGAGGAGAGGAGAGGAGAGAGGAGAGGAGAGGAGAGGAGAGGGGAGGAGAGAGGAGGGGAGGAGAGGAGAGGAGAGGAGAGAGGGGAGGAGAGAAGAGGGGAGAAGAGGAGAGGGGAGGAGAGGAGAGGAGAGGAGAGAGGAGGAGAGGAGAGGGGAGAAGAGGAGAAGAGAGAGGAGAGGGGAGGAGAGAAGAGAGGAGGAGAGGGGAGGAGAGGAGAGGAGAGAGGAGGAGAGAAGAGAAGAGGAGAGGGGAGGAGAGAGGAGAGGGGAGGAGAGAAGAGAGGAGGAGAGGGGAGGAGAGGAGAGGAGAGAGGAGAGGGGAGGAGAGGAGGGGAGGAGGAGAGGAGAGAGGAGGAGAGGAGAGAAGAGGAGAGGGGAGGAGAGGAGAGAGGAGGAGAGGAGAGGAGAGAGGAGAGGGGAGGAGAGGAGAGGAGAAGAGAAGAGGAGAGGGGAGGAGAGACAGCTCTTCTTGCTGTCACAGAGGCCCTTCACACTGCTAAGGCCTCATCCCTCTCTTCTGTTCTTGTCCTCCTTGACCTGTCTGCTGCCTTCGATACAGTCAACCACCAAATCCTTCTTTCCACTCTGTCTGACCTCGGCATTTCAGGCTCTGCACTCTCCTGGTTTGCTTCCTACCTCTCTAACCGCTCATACCAGGTCTCATGGAGAGGGTCCCTCTCCAGATCCTGTCCTCTTACCACCGGTGTCCCCCAGGGCTCAGTCCTGGGCCCCTTACTTTTCCTTCTCTATATCAGATCTCTTGCCTATGTGATCTCTTCTCATGGCTTTTCTTATCACTGCTATGCTGATGAGACCCAGCTTTTCCTTTCATTCCCCCCCTCTGACACTCAAATCGAGGCTCGCATCTCTGCATGCCTCAAAGACATTGGCGACTGGATGTCTGCCCACCACCTCAAGCTCAACCTTGGTAAGACCGAGCTACTCTTCCTCCCAGGAAAAGACTGCCCTCTTGCAGATCTCTCCATCTCCATTGACAACACCACTGTACTTCCCTCCCAAACAGCCAAGAACCTTGGGGTGATCCTTGACAACCAGCTGTCTTGCTCTGCCAACATAGCTGCTACAGCGCGCTCCTGTAGGTTCTCTCTCTACAACATCCGCAAAATCCGTCCCTTTCTCACAAGAGAAGCGACTCAACTCCTGGTCCAGTCTCTTGTCTCCTCCCGCCTGGACTACTGCAACGTGCTTCTGGCCGGCCTACCTGCCGCTTCAGCTCATTCAGAACGCTGCAGCCCGTCTGATATTCAACCAACCCAAATTCTCTCACGTCACTCCCCTCTTCCAGCAGCTCCACTGGCTTCCCATCTCGGCCCGCATCAAATTCAAGACACTGGTACTGGCCTACAGGGCAGTACACCAGACAGCTCCCCGGTACCTGCAATCCATGGTCAGGTTCCAAACCTCTCACCGCTCCCTTCGCTCCTCCACCAGTGCAGGTCGCCTCGCCCCTCCTTCGCTACGGGGGCTCAAAAGTCGCTCATCCCGATCTCGACTCTTCTCGTCCCTGGCACCTCAATGGTGGAACGAGCTTCCACCTTCGGTCAGGACTGCTGAATCACTGCCGATCTTTCGGAAAAGACTAAAGACACACCTTTTCAGGCTCCATCTGGGCCCTTCTTGATCTAACTTCGTTCTCTCTCTTTCTTTCTTAAAAAAAAAAAAAAAAAAAAAAAAAACTAACCAACCTTGTACCACTAACCTATACTTGTACCACTGTTCCTTCAGAAGTTGTAGTTGTCACAGACTGTGCTCCATAGTTGATTGTTCTATTGCTGACAAAAAAATGTGTTATTGTAAGTCGCTTTGGATAAAAGCGTCTGCCAAATGACGTAATGTAATGTAATGTAAAGGAGAGGAGAGGGGAGGAGAGGAGAGAGGAGGAGAGGGGAGGAGAGGAGAGAAGAGAGGAGGAGAGGGGAGGAGAGAGGAGGAGAGAGGAGAGGAGAGGAGAGAAGAGAGGAGGAGAGGAGAGAGGAGAGGAGAGGAGAGAAGAGAGGAGGAGAGGAGAGAGGAAAGGAGAGAAGAGAGGAGGAGAGGAGAGGAGAGAGGAGAGAGAGAGGAGAAAGAGAGGAGGAGAGGAGAGGAGAGAGGAGAGAGAGAGAAGAGAGGAGGAGAGGGGAGGAGAGGAGAGAGGAGAGGAGGAGAGGGGAGGAGAGGAGAGAGGAGAGAAGAGAGGAGAGGGAGAGGAGAGGGAGGAGGAGAGGAGAGCAGAAGAGGAGAGAGGAAGGGAGAGGAGAGGAGGGGAAGAGAGCAGGAGAGAGGGAGGAGGAGGGGAGGAGAGAAGAGAGCAGGAGAGGGGAGGAGAGCGAGAGGGAGCAGTGGTGGGTACTCAAGTAAAACTACAATTACTCCCATCCTGCTACTACTCAAGTAAAAGTAAAACAGTATCTGGTTAATAAATTACTCAAGTACAAGTTACTTTCAATGTTCATACTTTTTGAGGGTGTGCAACTGTTGATCAAACTTTGTTAATTGAGCAAGTGGGCTATTAAGGATAGTCTATACAGAATTGAGATATGAACAATTTCACTCTCTCTCCAGAGAAAAGTATTCTTTAAAAAACAACCTTTTTACTCGTGTGCGTTACTGTGCAACGTGTCACTACTCACCCCTGGAAGGAAGGAGGAGAAAGGAGGAGAGAGGAGGAGAGGAGAGGAGCTGACGGTCAAGTAAGTTTGGATAGATGGATGGAGGGAGCGAGGGAAGGGTAAAAACAGTAGGAGAAGTGCAACAAGATGGGAGGACAAGACAGCAGGTCAGATAAGAGTGATGAAGGAGGGAGGCAAAGAGGAGAGATGGAGAGAGAGAGACACAGAGAGAGAGAGAGAGAGAGAGGCCCTTCCAAAAACGAGCCACACGCAAGCCAGCAGGTCCTCTCCCACACACACCTGACCCTGGATTCACCCTGCACACACACGGCGGTGTCTCTCGCTCGCTCTCTCTCTTCACCTCTCGCTGAACTTGTCTCTCCGTCTCGCTCCCCCTCTCTCACCTCGCCGTGACCTCACCCCGCTGCTATCGCTGCTGTCTCCTCACTCGCCCGCCCCGCTCTCTCTCTCTCACACACACACAAACACACACACGCGCACACACACACACACTCTGATTATTGCTTCCTCGTATTCTTCTGGGGGGATGAGGAGAAAAACAGTGACGTGTCGCAGAGAAATGTCTTGTTTGTTTTGTTGTTTCTCCTCTGCTAATGGGGGTTTCTCTCTCTCCTCTATCCCTCCTTCCAGCCTTCTGTCTCCTCCTCCTATCTTTGAATCTCCCCTTTCACCCCCCCCCCCCTCTCTCTCTCTCCTTCTCTCTCTCTCTCTTTTTTCTCTTCCTACTTTCTCTTTAACTTCTTGTCGTCTTCCCATTTCCATCCATTTCCTGCCCCCCCCCTTCTCCTTTTCCCAAGGTTTCTGCAGGCTTCAACAAGTTACATTTGAGACTTTTGAAGAGCTTTTGAAGACCGTTATGAATGCAAAGTATGAAGGGTATGAAGGGAAATCAGGGTGACAGAATGTGGTGCAAAGTAAATGAATTCATTAACCCCGCTTTTAATGTTGGCGTCGATCCAAAAGCTGTCCGGAGTTTTAGCTTAGCCGAGTGGGCCGGACTTTGATGCTGCCCGTGTGAAACCATACGTTTCACCCGGCAGGTGTTTTTACAGCGTCACCTGCCAGGTGTGTTGTTTTGAAAGTGCCCGCCCCTTCTTACGTTTCCCTAAGCAGGTTCCCAAACGGTTATGGGAAAACAAAGCATCTGGCAGCCAGCGCCAGGTCAGCACAAGGTGTTTCAAAGTTGTTATTTTCAACCCGGGCTTCTTCAACCCGAGCACTGAGTGTGCTGTTGTGGAGCCGGATCTGGTTGAACACTCAGCCAGTTGAGATTAGAGTCACATCGTGAGCCCACGCACCACATGGAGACGCACGCGCGAGCTGGATGTTGCTCCCCCACACATTGTGACCGGGCTGCACACTTTGCTTTGGTGCTTATTGCTTCCACGTTGGTTTGGTTTTGTCGTTTGGTTACAGCCTGATGATCAATACAAATCTGAACCAAAAGCAGATTTAAAAAATGAGACTGATGCAACTTTAACAACTACTTTAATGTCAACTTTGCCCATTCTCTCTTGCTCCCTCTCTCTATCCTTACTCCCTTGTTTCTCCTCTCTCTCTCTCTTCCTACTCCTCCCGCTCTCACTCTATCGCTACACTCTTCTCCTTCTCATCCCTCCATCTTTCCCCTTAATCTCTCTCGCCCTCTTTCAGTCCTCTCCGCACTCTTCTTTTTCCTCCTCCTCCTCCCTCTCTCTCTCTACCTCTCCCTCCCTCTCTTTCCCTCCCTCTCTCTCCCTCCATCTCCCTCTGCCTCCCTCTCTCTCTCTCTCTCTCCCTCCCTCTCTCTCTCTCTCTCTCCCCCTCCCTCTCTCCCTCTCTCTCTCTCCCCCCTCCCTCTCTCTCCCTCTCTCCCTCCCTCTCTCTCTCACAGTGTTTAGGAGAGTTGTTAATGGTTATTCCGGCTGCGGGGTGGATTTATTTGTTTGGGGCCCGCTGGGGAATTGCCGCTTTCCCCGTTTGTAATGGCAAAATGTCAGGGTCACCCAGAATTCACCCTGTTTACGCTACGTGCGCGAGGCTAGTGCGCGCAGGCACGCACACACACACACACACACACACACACACACACACACACACACACACACACACACACACACGTTGTGATTATGTCATGTCTTTGACCTGTTTTGAAGGAAAGACATTTGTGAGCAAACAGCATGAACAGACAGGCTCATTAGACTTTACAGGTGGCAGATCGACTTGACATTAGGGGAACGCAACCCGCTCCCACTCCAAACTCATCAAACGGCGACGTTTGGTCACGAATCCTTTGGCCTCACTTTTGGCTGAATTGTTTTCAAGTGAATCTTGTTCTTTGTGGTTCTTGGGGAAAATAATGTTTACCAATAATACATAGGACATAATAATCATAATAATCATCATCATAATAGGAGTAAAAAAGGACTGTCAAAGACTGTCTCCCACCTTGCCCACTTATTGACACTTGACTTTAAGCTCCAGAACTCCTGCGTGTCTGCGTCCGCTCCTCCCTGACCTCTCCATGGCTTTCTAAAGCTGAAGTGGGTCATCGTGATTCAGAGGTCAGAGGTGACTAAAAGCAGCCAAAGAGTGTTTTGATGTTTATCCACCAAAGTGACCATTTTGGCACCTGTCCATCTCGCCCTCTTTCCTCTCCACATTTTCTTTTCTCCCTTTCGCTCCCTTTCCATCCATCCTCGCTGACTCCAACTGTCCCGCGATAGAGGTTGAGATTTTGAAGTACTGAATGGTGAATTTACACGACACATTTTAAAGCGCCATTCTGTACTTCTGTCGTTTATGTATTTCTATTTCTACTTTTCTTAGCTCTCTGCAGTGTTTATAACTGGCTCACTGAAAGAAAAAAGCTCCAAATATCCCCAAATGTTCTTGTCTTGACTTGTTTTCGTGAGAGAAGTAGCTAATCACGCTGCTGATCAAGCTAGCAAGTGAAACTTGTTTCACTTCCTACACATACTTCACAATAAAAGCATCCCATTAGTTTGTCAGCAGAAGACTTTTAATTTGTAGGAGCTGTGCAGGAAATTGACTTGAAACAGGGCTTCGGAGGGCAGCATTAGAAGTCACTGTACCATCAAAATGATTAAAACACTGTTACTTTTGTTGCTCAGTGCTTTATAACATTGTGGTGGATCCATTAAAAAAAAAACGTTTCAGGGTGAGTTGAAAATCATAATTAAAGCTGTTATTGTAATGTAATGAATTCTCCGTTAAGTTATAATCTGCAAGATCCTGGACAAGATGGTTAAAACGTTTTCTGCCGGGATCAGACGACACAAATTCAGCCCGATTTGAAAACTATTTGGTGGCGCACAACACAACACATTTTCAGAGTTGGGCCCAAATATGACGTCGGGAACGACGAACGGCCATCTTGTAGTGTGACATAATCAAAGAGCAGCGTCGGAGCGTCTGGGACGCCTCACGACACCCCGACCACAGTCTTTTCGTCGGGCTGAAATATTTTCTCGTGTCGTTTGACAACTATTACGAGGAGCTTCTTTGGACTTCAGCTTGAAGCGCGGAAAAACACAGAGCGTCCCCCGTCCCCGTAACCATAGCAACTCCCTCACTCTGCCTGCCTGATGAGAGAGAAGAGGGAGAGCCGCAGCAGCATGCTGTGAGCTACACAATCTATTATATTGTAAGCTACAACATAACTTGGCCAATAAGTATTTATTAACATACAAAATAAAACAACCCGTAATATCTTAATTTTATGTAGAATGCAGAGGACATGTAACTGTTTAGTTAAACTTGCATTCCAGGAATATTGTGCTCTAAAGATGATGATAGTGGCTCGAGACTGTTTCGTCCTGAAACCCACACGCTTTGCAGTGGTGGTTTTAGCGTAACCTATGTGGGATTCGAGGCGTAACCTATGTGCGTTTTAGCGTAACTTATGTGGGATTCGAGGCGTAACCTATGTGGGGTTTGGCGTAACCTATGTGGGATTCGAAATAACGCATCCGAGATATAAAACGTTATGAATATAGCCACGTTATAAACAACAAATTAACGCTGGTGATCCGTATGGAAACAGTGTTACTCGAAATGGTTAAAAGTTCCATCAATTTGGTCATTTAGTGGCGTTTTACTGCCATGTAACATAACTAACTAGCGGCTAATATTGGCCACAGCAGGCGATTACCCATGAATGCACTGCGGTCTTAAAGGGATATTTATCGACGAGATTTTTGCCAAGCTGGACCTGATTAGTGATTTGCTCCGTTCGCCCAGACGGGTGTCAAGCTGTCAGCAACAAGGCTGGGAGGATCACACCGGAAGAAGCATCCATCAGCAGATCAGGCAAAAATGGCCGCCAAAGATAAGGTGGATACGCTATGTCTTGCTTCCTGCTGTGGCGCTGTGCTGTCTGTCTCGCCTGTCCGTGCGCCGTCAGTCATGTTTTCACTCTCCGTGAGGTTATTGATTTGATTTTGTTTTTCACTGCGTGAGAGAAAATGGACTTGTTGCATGCGGGTCGTTCCCAATGTTCTGCATCAGAGTTGGCAGTCCTGGTGGAGATCAGACATGTAGTGCTGTCACTCTCCCGGCCGAGACACGTCACAAAATGTATGACAGAATGATTGCCTCGGTCTGACATCGTGAAAGACAAAAAATATTGTCGTCGTCTGATTCATTTCGTGTCTATTTACAGACCGGTGATTTTGTGGTGTGATGTCATCCTATCCTAGCCTCCCATCGGTTGCCCTCCCTCACTCCATGTCACCGCAAGGTAAGAGTTCAAAGGTTCGCCAAAAGCAGAGAGAGTGCTTTTGACCGTCGCCAAGGAAAAACAACCAATTTGACACCTGCCTGTCAAATCCACCACTCTCTCTCTCTCCGCCCTTATCTCTGTCTTTTCTATATAGATCTTAATCCTTTCTCCTTTCTCTCTCTGTCTCTCTCTCTGTCTGTCTACAGTGGGTCAAAGGTCGTTAAACAGCTCAACATTTCTCGAAAATAAAAGACAAACATGTTGACACAAGTCATTTCGCTCAACTCTCCCTCCCTCTATCTTTCCCTCCAAGTTAAGCGTCTCGGTCACTAAAAGGAGAGAAAGTGTTTTTTCTCCTTTATCGGAGAAAAACAACAACACTTGTCCATCACCTCTCTCTCTCTCCCTCACCCAATCCGTATCTTTTCGTCTCTCCGCGCCGTCTCTCCGTGTCAGATGTCAGGGTTGAAAGGTCACGAGAAGGACAGAAAGTGTTTTTTTCCTTATCGGCGAAAAGAGAGATTGTGTTGACACCTGACGATCGCTGCCTCAGCAGTCTGCCACAGTTCTCTGGGACAAAGGTCTTTCCACTGAACTTCATAGGGAAAGCAGAAGCAACACAATTACGGAATACTTTTGACTGGGCCAAACTGCTCCCAGGGTTTCTCCGACAGTTTACTCTGAGACTCCTCGGGGCCATTTTTATAACCAGTTAGAATGAAACTAATAGAAATTGTGAAATTATGTGAAAATGAAACCCACTGTAGTTCTACCACCATACTGGGTTTGTGCAACGGGGCTAATTTCACACTATAGAAACAATACATAAAAAAAACACGTGTAACACATTTACAACTCAATTTAAGGCTTACAGGCTTTGTTCAACAGTATTCAAGGACTTTTGGGGAATTTAGGTAATCATATTCAAGACATTTTAAAGAGATAGCTCACATTTTTTAAGTCTAGCCCTATTTGCTACTTAGCAATGATGATGTTGATTGGTAGAGTTCTTTCTCAGCACAATCCATGCTGTTCCTCATAGTAGCTCTGGAAGGTTGGGGCAAAAACGAATGTAAGGTCAAAGGGTTCACGCTCCTGTAGGTACAAGTTGACTGAAGCTCACTGAAATGTCATCCAGTTCACACAAAGTACATCTCAGTGAGCTTCAGCTTCTGCATACAGGAGCGTGAACCCAATGACCTTGCATTTGTTTTTTTCCCAACCTTCCAGAGCTACTACGAGGAACAGCATGGGTTGTGCTGAGAAAGAACTCTACCAATCGACATCATCATTGGTAAGTATAGCAGGACTAGACTTTAAAAAAATGTGAACTATCCCTTTAAGACTTTTTCAGAACCTGCAGCCAAGGCCGTGGCATAATGTTTGACCTAGTCTTAGGCTTAAGCCTAAGGACTGTTCACTCGGAAATCACATTTGATTAGGGCTGGCACGGATCAGAAAACCCACGGATCGGATCGCGTGACGGATTTTGAGCCACGGATCACGGATTTTTCGGATCAGCAAAAAAATATATATATCAGATTTTTTCTCTCAAAATTAGATTTTCGATTAGATTTTTTTAATACTATTATAATTCTCTAACCATTTGTTGCCCTGCACAGCTCAAAAAATATTTTTTTCTCATAAGTGACACAATGTATGCTTTTACTCTGAAGGCACAACAACCCAACTTCCTGTTTTAGGTGGCACTGCTATGCCTAACTTCGTGGCTGTTGCTTGCACCAGTCACATGACACGGGTACAGACCTAAGTGCCTTTTAAACATGTTATCTGGATCATGTCCTGCTAGAGAGAACAGGATATTTTCAGGTTTTGCCTTTCTAAACATGAGGGGTCTTTGTTAAGAAACAACTGGATATGAGCCGTTTTTTCTGCCAGTGGGCGGCGGGGGGGGGGGGGGGGGGGGGGGGGGGGTCGGCGCGGTAGCATCTATCAAAAACAAGAAATGTGATAGGAAACAGCTTTAGCGAATTTGTAACCAAACAAAAACAAATCAAGTCTAAATCTGACTTGTTTTAAATTTATTTCTCCCCACAAAAGTTTGATAGCCTATCATCAGTCAGTCAGCTCCTATCCTCTCCACAGTGTGGATGCACAGTCTGCCTGCCTGACAAATCTGGAGACTTCAAAAAACATGTTTTAACGGAGTCCATTGACAACGAGGGGTGGCAATGTGCCAAAAATGCCTTTGTTAAGCTACATAAAGCCGCGCAGTCAAAATAGTGGTCGGACTGTCGTCAATCACTGTGGGTGATTTATTTTATGACATTCAAGTCATATCTGACTAGTTTGAAATGTATTTCTCCCCACAAAACTTTGATAGCCTATCAGTCAGAGTCAGTCAGCTCCTATCCACTCCGCAGTGTGGGCGCACAGTAGCGTCAGGGACGATGAAAATTAATTTGGGGATGGAGCCATACGATAGCCTAAACACGCTCTGCTCGTTATGAACAGCGTTAAAAATGACATGCCACACACACACGCACACTAAACAGACATGCGGGCGAGACAAACAGGCAGATAGAGCGGCACGCATTGCGCAAAAAGTGTCAGAATGTCGGCTGCTCTTTGTGATAGTTGTTTCATTTGCTTCAGTCATCCTGCTGCCTCGTATTCTCAGGAGCGCGTTTCTGCTCCACTTTTCACTTTCCTTCCCCGCTGCCTCTCTGCAGTCAAGCCAGCCCTCACCTCGGAAAGCACGGTCATTCTAGCGCCCACTTAACAAATCAAGCCGTATTTGCAGCACTTGAGGAAACCGTGAGTTTGCTCGTTGATATAAGCGATTGCCCGAACGATTCATTAATTAATAAACTAGCAAACGTGAAGTGAGTCACGAAGAGCCACACCCGCCCACTCAGACATATGCGGATCATATCGTTCCACTGTTTAACATGACCAGCGCTTGCGTGGAAGCGGATCTTATACCGGTGGTCGAGGTAGATAAGATACGGAGTCTCGGGAGTGCGCGTAGGCCGGCTAATTGTTGTTTAACATGCAGGCCAACCGGCTAGGTGCAGGTTATAATACGGATTCCACTGCATGTTAAGAAGTGGCTCTACAGACCAGACCAGGTCAGTCTGGAAATATAACGTTGATGCTACGTTAAGCTACTCAGTGGCCCCACGTGTTGTTTTGTTGTTAGGTGTCCTAAGGCAACATTTCACCGTCCGGTGATAATGTGTTTGTGAAACGTGTGCACGTGTGTGTGTGTTGTGGCTCTCGTTATATTGTGCAGCCCGCAACACGCTGATCGCATTCCTGTGCTTTTTCAGAGGTGTTGAAATAAGTTTGTGTGACGCTGTCTTTAGTAGCCACTAGCCACAGCCTTCAGACATATTTTACAGCAGCGACAAGGGATGAGGAAGCTCACTTGTGCTTGCCATGATTATGCCTGTCTGTGTCTGGCTGCGCTGCAGGCGTTCTCATACACTAACGTTAAACGTTAAATTAAACGAAGGGGGAAGGGGGGCGGGGGGGGGGGGGTCCGCGGACAATTGACATTCCGAACCGCGTTCCGAACCGTGGGGGCTGATCCGTACGGGTCACGGATTATCCGTGATCCGTCCCAGCCCTACATTTGATCTACTACTTCTTGACGTATCTACCGTAATGGCTCGTTTCTGCATCTTAAGACTTGCTTTCCTACACCAATAGTCTTAATTATACGTAGTCTAACCTGGGAAGCTAAGACCAGTCTGAGGCTTAGACTAGCCTTAAACTAAGTTGCTGCTGGTTTTAAATCAAATGGAATACAAGTGTGTGAAATTCAAGCAAATATTCCAGCACACCGGTTTTAACCCGCTGATCCACGTGGACAGGCCAAATGTTTATTAAATATTCAAAGGGGTTTAATCGACATACGTCGCAAACATCCAATCATATCAAGGCTGGCTTCAGGCTGTGTGGTGAGAAGGCCGGCTTAAAACAGCAGCGAGCGCCCGGCGGTCTGCGTCTCATCTGAACACCGAGCCGACTGACACCATGAGGAGGAAGAAGGGATTTTACACTTAACCCAAGGTCAGCTCTTGACCCCTGAAAGCAACAGGTCAAAGGTCGTCCACAGAGGTTATCTGGCGCCACACTCTGCGGCTACTGGAACACACACTGGCACTCTCTCTCTGCGCACACTCACACTCACACACATACGCACACACACTCACACACACACACACACATACGCGCACACACACTACAAATTATTCTGGATTTATCCATCTCCAGTCTTTCCTGTTTGTGTGTCCTTTCTTCTGCCTGCATGGTTCTCCCCTTAATTATTCTATATTGACACATTTCCGACTGACGATGCATTGTGATTGGATGAGAGGCGTTCCATTGAAGCAACATGACTGGAGAGGGAGCGCTTGAGCGTGATGTTGCTTTGATACAACAGTTCTATAAGCTATTTCTTAAAGGAGGACTTACCCCCTAGATATGTATTAGAACAGTGATTTGAAAATACCTATGGAAAAAACCAAGAAATGACATATACTCTTGTCTATACTAGACTCTTTGGCTGTGTTAAGAAAAAAGTGTTTTGGAGGTAAGTTCTCCTTTAAAGTCATGCTAATTTGAGACAACAGATAGGTTTTTTTTTTGTCTTTTATTCGTATCCGTGAAGAGAAACAGTTACGTCAGTACTCCACTTTTCACTGTAGGCTATTAGCAGCTGTAAAGGGGTGCTGTAGCGTATATCAGCACACATGGAATGCCTCCCGTCCAATCAAATCACTTTACCTGAACTGAACTGTTGATCATTCGATTCGTTGATCTGAAAATGTATCAATTGTTTGAGGTCTATATTCAAGTAAACGCTCCAAACGATTCCTGGTTAAAAATGCTGGAGACTTGCTTGGTTTTCTCTCATATCATTATAAAATTAATACATTTATGGCTGCTGGTCAGACATGGTAAGTAAAAAAAATGAATTGATGATGACAATGAGTTACAATCTACGCCTTTCTCTCTCCCGTATCTCCCTATCTGTCTGTCTCTCACCTCTCTCTCTCTCTCTCTTCCTCCCTCACTCCTCGTCAGCAGTGACAGAGAACTTGCTCGACCCCCTAAAAGTGAGGGGGCTCAAATGGAAGGAACGTGGAGAGAGAGAAAAACACAAGGAGAGAGAAGAGTGGCGTTGGTTCAACCAGGGGTCTCCGCTGTCAATTAGACACTACACAGACAGAGAGAGGGAGAGGGAGAGACATAGAGAGACAGAGAGAGAGAGAGAGAGTGAGACGTAAAGAGTGGAGAGAAAAGTCACAAGACGGAATGATAGGAAAAATATGAGCAGATTGGAGGAGAAAGGGGACCGGCGGAGGTCAGGCGGAGGCTAACTGGATCTGACGGAGGAGGAGAAGGAGCGAGGGAGAAAGGAGCCGGACGATAAACGAGTGCAGGGCGCTGATCAACCAAATAAAGACGGAACACTCCAAAACAAACAGGGCTCTCTCTCTCTCTCTCTCTCTCTCGGCTCAGCCACCGGCTCCATTTAGAACTGCAGCGCTCTGCAGAGAGGTCGGCCCGGGTTCACGCACTTTTTAAAAGTCAATTTAGGTCCCAGACACTTTTTTTTATGGTCAATTTGGAGAGCAGGCACTTTGGAGAGTTCAGCTCGGGTTCGAACACGTCTTCGAGGTTCAATCTCCCTCCAATTTGTATTCAGATACTTTAAAAAGTTGTTTTGGATTCAACCACTTTTTCGAGGATCAAGTTGGAACTATAAACAGTTGATTTGGGGGCAAACAATTTTCGAGGTTCAAATGAACCAATTTAGAATTCAAACACTATTGGAAGATCGATTTGGATTAAACTACATTTTACACATCAATTTTGATTA
>NC_139628.1:31422603-31430103 GCF_964638095.1 Poromitra crassiceps
CGTTGAACGTGCATGCTACAATTAACACACACAATTTACAAAAACAAACTGTCAAACAGACAAATATGTAAATTTGTTATATATATATACATATATATATACAGTATATATATATATATATATATATATATATATATATATATATATATATATATATATATATATATATATATATATATCGTTGCTGTCGTTCCAGGACCTCGAATTTCCAAAACAGAAACTTTTCAGGAAGTTAAAAAAAACCTGTTTTCTCTTAAAATACTGAACCAAACGTCGTCAAAGTTGGCACGTCTTAATTATAGTTAGTTTCCCGCTGAATGTGTCATTACTTTATTAATATCTTACCTGGATAAGCTCAAATTATGTTGTTTATATTATCAGTCCGACTTGGAAGCACTTTCTCCCGGCCAGTCAAGCGGGAGAGAGTCGCATGCTCATGCACGAGCCCCCAAGCTCCAGGCCGCGGGGGCGCGCGCAGGAGCAACAGCATTGCCCCTCGCCTCTCATGGCCGAATGGGGGCTTTGGCATGGGGTGAGAAATAGTCTGACATAACGTAACGTTAACGTTACTTTATTCTCGTCAGAAAACACTTTGCATGTTAAAACAAGTTTGCAGCCTAGGAATGACTGGAAAACATTTGATTGATATATTAACGTCAGAGGAAGCCAGGATTAGTCAAAACGACTTGAGAAATACACAGTACGTCTGCCGTGTGACTTTTCCGGGTTTATTGTCCTGCGTGGGGGGGTACACACGGAGGTAGGGGACGAATTTCGAGGTTTGACTGACAGATTGAGGGCGAATGGTGTTACGAGATTTACTCACAAGCTCGTTTTAATGCTTTTCCATTGGTTGCATTTGTTAAAAACCACACAGAGACGTGAAGGGTGACCAATGGCACTGATTTATGACAAAAAGTAAAAAAGTGAAAAAAGGCACATTCGAGGTCCTGGCGACGATATATAATATATATTTTTTGTCCGTTTTCGTAATTTTTTCACATGGATGAACTGCGTGTATGTGTGTGTGTGTGTGTGTGTAGAGAGAGAGCGAGCCAAAGGCTTCAAATGTGTGTTACTATATTTCCCTGTGTGTGTGTGTGTGTGTGTGTGTGTGTGTGTGTGCGTGCGTGCGCGCGTACATCAGTCAAAAGCGCCACAAATTCTAGCGTGAACTTGAACTATTTGTGTTTGGTACATGCTTGTGTGTGTGTGTACGCCCGTGTTTGTGTGACCCTCTCCCAATAGATCGGCGGGGCGAGCATTTAGATGTCTGTCTGCTGTCCCCAGATGATGTCTCGCTCTTTCACCCCTCTACTCTCTCTCCATTCATCCCCCCTTCTGCGACCGGTCAGACCGATGAAGGGAAGTGTCAGCCTCCCGAGGAGAGCGGGGCGAGCGGGATAGAGAGACGGGTGGCAGAGAGAGAGCGAGGAGAGAGACCACCCCGTCCGCATCGCTTTCACCTGACTGCACTCTTTCACTCGCCTATCCCTGGCTTTTGCTCCGGTCGTCGGCGTATTCATCGTCTTGTTCTCCAGAGTCTGGCCCCGGAAAGCTGAGTCCCTCTTTCCCCCTGCTTCAGTCCTCTCCTCTCTCTGCGCCGCTCCAACTTTTCTTTTCTTCTGTCATCTTCCTTTACGTTCATTCGCTCCGCTCTGTCGTTCCTCTCTCTCTCTCTCTCTCTCCCTCCATCCATCCGTCTCGTTTCAACTCCTCTCCCTCGGCAATCTTTCGAGTCAACTTTTCCACCTCACTTCGTCCGTGTTTACGCAACACATTCTCACTGCTACTATGGTTTGGTCAGAACCCTGCTTGCCATCAGGGCATGCACGTTGTGGGAGTTCTATAGAAGTCTATAGAACTACCACAACATGCAGGGTAGTCCAGTAGACTTCTATAGAACTCCCACAACGCGCAGGGTAGTCCAATAGACTTCTTCTGTTGTGGGAGTTCTATAGAAGTCTATTGGACTACCCTGCACATTGTGGGAGTTCTATAGAAGTCTATTGGACTACCCTGCATGTTGTGGGAGTTCTATAGAAGTATATTGGACTACCCTGCATGTTGTGGGAGTTCTATAGAAGTCTATAGAAGTCTATAGAACTACTCTGCATGTTGTGGGAGTTCTATAGAAGTCTATATGACTACCCTGCATGTTGTGGGAGTTCTATAGAAGTCTATATGACTACCCTGCATGTTGTGGGAGTTCTATAGAAGTCTATATGACTACCCTGCATGTTGTGGGAGTTCTATAGAAGTCTATATGACTACCTTGCATGTTGTGGGAGTTCTATAGAAGTCTATATGACTACCCTGCATGTTGTGGGAGTTCTATAGAAGTCTATATGACTACCCTGCATGTTGTGGGAGTTCTATAGAAGTCTATATGACTACCTTGCATGTTGTGGGAGTTCTATAGAAGTATATATGACTACTCTGCATGTTGTGGGAGTTCTATATAAGTCTATATGACTACCCTGCATGTTGTGGGAGTTCTATAGAAGTCTATATGACTACCCTGCACGTTGTGGGAGTTCTATAGAAGTCTATATGACTACCCTGCAGGTTGTGGGAGTTCTATTGGACTACCCTGCATGTTGTGGGAGTTCTATAGAAGTCTATATGATTACCCTGCACATTGTGGGAGTTCTATTGGACTACCCTGCACGTTGTGGGAGTTCTATTGGACTACCCTGCACGTTGTGGGAGTTCTATTGGATTACCCTGCATGTTGTGGGAGTTCTATTGGACTACCCTGCATGTTGTGGGAGTTCTATTGGACTACCCTGCATGTTGTGGGAGTTCTATTGGACTACCCTGCACGTTGTGGGAGTTCTATTGGACTACCCTGCATGTTGAAAACTGATGTAAAAGGGGGACCCACTACCCAGTGTGCTAAAAAGTGACACCAAGGGGTCGTGACCAAACGTCAGTATTTGACAAGTTGGGCGTGACAACGGGTTGAAACTTTACCTCACTTCGTCCGCGTTTGCTTTTTCCACTGGCCTTCTTCTCTGTGGTGGCCTCCCTCCCCTCCCCATATTTCATTTATTTATCTGCTCTCCATTCGTCTCATCCCTCTTTCCTCATCTGTCTGTCTCTGCTGAAGAGTTGAAAGGTCCAGCAAGCACGGCCTGTAACCAGGAGAGAGAGAGGAGCTGGCCTGGAGTCAACCCTGACACACACACACACACACACACAGTTCATCCCTATCTTGTCAGCAGTCCCTTTCCTGAACCTGTCACACACACACACACACACCGCAGCTGTCCCAACGTGACCGCGATCCTGAGGAATGCGACGGTAGCAGATTCTTCTGTCTCCTCTCCTCCTCTGACCTCGTCCATCTCTTCCTGTCCTCCCTCTCACCTCTCTCTCTCTCCTCTCTTATTTCCTCACTGCTGCGTTATCTCCCTGCCTTCATGCACTCAGTGAACCCGGGGCTAAACACAGTCGGGGGAGGGGTGGACTGTTGGTCAGGAGGGCGGGGCCTAATGAGACGACAACAACCCTAAACATGAACCGCCCCCCCCCCCCATTATCTTTCTGATACACGAGATGGTGAAAACAAAGACATAAAGAACGAGGAGTACGGCTCGGAGATAAGCCACTTTGAAGTTCTGTGGATTTGTTACTTCTTCATATTGGACGAGAACGCACGGCAGCAACGGCTTCTGATTGGAGGAAAACAAGCGCTGATGTCTCCATACTACAGACGGGTGACAAATGACAGGAGAATGCTTGAGCCCTACAGTGAGGGGGCCTGGGGGCTCTGTTATGGTGTGGGCGTTTGGCCATTTTGCTGCATGGTTAGACCGTTCACCGGCTCGCTCCCCGCAGCCACAGTTCCGGCGGCTGGTCTATATTTTGCGCGAGCCGCGAGTGATTACGTGAACGCAGTACAGGCAAGAAGTCGGTAGACAGACGCTGTGCCCGGCGCGGAGTAAAACAAAGCGCGTCTGGTTTGACCGCCGGCTGAATTAACGCGCGGCGTGGCGTGGCGCGGCACTTTCGGATCCAGTGCGTTTGCGGCGTCCGTCATCAAAACGACAAATGAGGGAATATCTTTTGGAAGAGCGGCGTTCCGAGACTAGCAGGATCAATGCAGAGGTGCGGTGCCACGCTGTTCTGGCGCCACCTGGTGGCCCAACACCTTACGGAGACACTCGATGGTGTTTTTGTTGTCACGTTGAATCGGTCAGCGGTCTGTATGCTGCAAACACAGCAGAGAGGGGGAAACGACATCATTGGCATGAACTAGACACAACATGGCTATTAGCCTTTAAGAAGGAGCTTCAAACAAGCAGAGGAATCTTTTGAAAGAGGAAAGTGGGGTTTGATGTTTTGACCAGAGCTCACCACAGAATGTCAGCTGAGCCTGTGAAGTACAGTGGAGATACAGGAGAGGGAGGAACAATTGGGGGTGACAATCGATCCCTCCCCTGATATTGATGGTATATGACAGACTCCGCCCACATCCCCCCCCCCCCCCCCTCTCTCTTTTTCCAAATCGCTCCTCTCTCCCCTCCCTGATCTGGGTTACGAGGAGGTGAGACAGAGGTTTCCCTCTCCCACAGGGCCTCATCTCATCCCTTAGCCTGTCTGTTACCTCCACACACACACACACACACACACACACACACACACACACACACACACACACACACACACACACACACACACACACACACACACACACAGAGGCTAGTATAGCAGCTATCTTTGTGAGGACATTCATTGACATAATGCATTCCTTAACGTCCCCATCACAGCTAAATACATAACCTAAACCCAATTCTAACCTAACCCTTCAAACAGCCCTATGAAGGTGTGTGAGGAAGTGAGGACCGGCCAAAGTGTCCTCACTTTTCCTAAAATGTCCTAACTCACACTGGTCCTCACTAAGGCAGCGATACAAGGACACACATACACACACACACAGAGGCGGGGGGGGTGCAATCCTGTCACTGGTTAATCGCTACTGGCTACGCCGGTCAATCTCCACACAGGGGCACGCGCACACATGCACACACACACACACACATACACACACACACACACACATCGGATGAGGGGAGCAGCAGTCATGCTGTGACATGTTGCTTTTGGAGAGAGAGAGGGAAGCCTCATGAGGTAATGGTTGGGACAGACACACACACACAGACACACACAGACACACGGCGGGCGTCAGACAGAGGGCAGACAGTTTAGAGCGAGAAAAAGTGTGTGTGTGTGTGTGTGTGTGTGTGCGCGCGTACGCGCTCCTAAGGGAACTGACTGGCTAGACCAGTGAGACCAACGAGCGGAGGAGGAGGTCGAAAGTGAGCGACTGGAGGATAGAGGGACAGAGAGAGAGAAGGATGGAGGCAGAGAGAGAGAGAGAGAGAGAGAGAGAGAGAGGACAGGGAAGCATCAAGTGCAGACAGAGAAACAGAAGAGGCAGATACTGACAGAAAAAGAAAGAAAGAATAAGAAAAGGAGAGGGAGTAGAAGAAGAGGAAAAGAAGAAAAGTGAAAAAGCTGGGAAAAAACAGGGAGGAAAAAAGAAAAGAGGGAGAAGACCAAGAGTAAGGTGACCAGACGTCCCCGATTTCTGGGGACAGGCCCCGTTTTTGGTGACCTGTCCCCCCCGAAGATTTTCTACTCCTAGTCCAAAATGACTGTCTTTCAGTAGTCTCGGTTTCCAGACGTTTGGTGAGCGGCGCCAACAGCGCCACCTAACCACCAAACGTCTGGGAATTTCATTGTCAAAATCTGTCTCTTCGAGCCCGGCGAGAACGGCCGGCAGCAGACACGCCTACATTTATTATTAGAATTTTATTTGGTAGCGGCAATGCAATGTTTCATAGTTCCAATATAGAGCAAGACACTGATGTGCTGCAAAGAGAGTTTATACCTGTTAAAAGACATGAACCTTAGTTTATTACAGGATCATGGTCAAAAGACATGAACCTTAGTTTATTACAGGATCATGGTCAAAAGACTGAACCTTAGTTTATTACAGGACCATGGTCAAAAGACTGAACCTTAGTTTATTACAGGACCATGGTCAAAAGACTGAACCTTAGTTTATTACAGGATCATGGTCAAAAGACTGAACCTTAGTTTATTACAGGATCATGGTCAAAAGACTGAACCTTAGTTTATTACAGGATCATGGTCAAAAGACTGAACCTTAGTTTATTACAGGATCATGGTCAAAAGACTGAACCTTAGTTTATTACAGGATCATGGTCAAAAGACTGAACCTTAGTTTATTACAGGACCATGGTCAAAAGACTGAACCTTAGTTTATTACAGGATCATGGTCAAAAGACTGAACCTTAGTTTATTACAGGACCATGGTCAAAAGACTGAACCTTAGTTTATTACAGGACCATGGTCAAAAGACTGAACCTTAGTTTATTACAGGACCATGGTCAAAAGACTGAACCTTAGTTTATTACAGGACCATGGTCAAAAGACTGAACCTTAGTTTATTACAGGACCATGGTCAAAAGACTGAACCTTAGTTTATTACAGGACCATGGTCAAAAGACTGAACCTTAGTTTATTACAGGACCATGGTCAAAAGACTGAACCTTAGTTTATTACAGGACCATGGTCAAAAGACTGAACCTTAGTTTATTACAGGACCATGGTCAAAAGACTGAACCTTAGTTTATTACAGGATCATGGTCAAAAGACTGAACCTTAGTTTATTACAGGATCATGGTCAAAAGACTGAACCTTAGTTTATTACAGGATCATGGTCAAAAGACTGAACCTTAGTTTATTACAGGATCATGGTCAAAAGACTGAACCTTAGTTTATTACAGGACCATGGTCAAAAGACTGAACCTTAGTTTATTACAGGAACATGGTCAAAAGACTGAACCTTAGTTTATTACAGGACCATGGTCAAAATACATGAACCTTAGTTTATTACAGGATCATGGTCAAAAGACTGAACCTTAGTTTATTACAGGATCATGGTCAAAAGACTGAACCTTAGTTTATTACAGGACCATGGTCAAAAGACTGAACCTTAGTTTATTACAGGATCATGGTCAAAAGACTGAACCTTAGTTTATTACAGGATCATGGTCAAAAGACTGAACCTTAGTTTATTACAGGACCATGGTCAAAAGACTGAACCTTAGTTTATTACAGGATCATGGTCAAAAGACTGAACCTTAGTTTATTACAGGACCATGGTCAAAAGACTGAACCTTAGTTTATTACAGGACCATGGTCAAAAGACTGAACCTTAGTTTATTACAGGACCATGGTCAAAAGACTGAACCTTAGTTTATTACAGGACCATGGTCAAAAGACTGAACCTTAGTTTATTACAGGACCATGGTCAAAAGACTGAACCTTAGTTTATTACAGGACCATGGTCAAAAGACTGAACCTTAGTTTATTACAGGACCATGGTCAAAAGACTGAACCTTAGTTTATTACAGGACCATGGTCAAAAGACTGAACCTTAGTTTATTACAGGACCATGGTCAA
>NC_139628.1:31435103-31445103 GCF_964638095.1 Poromitra crassiceps
TTGTCTTTTTCGGAATAACGGCAAAAACCAGAATATTGTGTGCATGTAAACGTAGTCAATGAGGCATAAAGTTGTAGAAAGCTGGGAAGCGCTGAATGGTTGGAATCAACCTCGGGTCCAGTCGGCACTTGGTGCCAGGTGGAACTATTCAAATGACCTGGTGTCAGTCAGGAAAGCAGGAAGCACGCGGACGACTGCCGAAAGGTTCAGCTGTGGCCACCTTGACCCCGCCCACAAGCTTGTGGAGCGCCCGCACGTCAGCGGAGGCTCAGCGGAGGAGAATGGACGTCTGCATGTTAGAGAACCTGTCCATCTGCTTGTGGAGAGACAATATGGTGGGGTGCTGCTCAATAGTGAGCCTGCCAACGGCATGAAAGGGGTTAATTTATCATTGCAGATGGATAAATATCTTCAACTAGAATTATTTCGCATATATCTCCCACCCACACACACACACACACACACCTTACCTGTGTGTCTCAATTTAGTATTTTGTGTTCTGTGAGTTATTATTGTACATTTGTCAAAATTGTGCAGAGACAGTGTGTGTGTGTGTGTGTGTGTGTGTGTGTGTGTGTGTGTGTGTGTGTGTGTGTGTGTGTGTGTGTGTGAAAGTGCGTGTGTGTCCTGGGGAACTCCTGTCTCGGCCCTGTCCCAGGACCCCGGAACCTTCCAGAACACCGAGACCCGTCCACACAACAAACGGCCCCGTCAGCGTGATTTATCGACCATTCACCACCGGGTCACTCTCTCACACACACACACACACACACACACACACACACACACACACACACACACACACACACACAAACATATGCAAGCGTGTTGACACAAACACACACACAGCAACTCGCCACCCAGTTTCACACACTCACAACAATGAGGATCACACACACACACACACACACACAGATGTGTACACACAGAAAATATGTATGAAAGTTGGACAGGGGGAGGGAGGAAGGCGCAGTCTTTTGATATGATAAGAATGGTAAAAAAAACAATGGATGAGAGACACAGAGAAAGAAAGAGCGAGGTGAATAACTCCAAAAGGAGTGAGAGAGAGAGAGAGAGAGCGATGGAGTCAACCGATTCTGATCGGCAAAAGAAAGACGAGAGAAGAAGAGGGAGGAGGAGGAGGGGGAAGAGAGGGAGGAGGAGGAGGAGGAGGGAGAGGGAAGAGAGGGAGGAGGAGGAGGGGAGGAGGGAGGAAGAGGGAAGAGAGGGAGGGGGAAGAGAGGGAGGGAGGGAGGAAAAAGCGAAGAATAAAATGTCGCCAGAATAAAATGTTGGAATTGTATGTTTCAGCAAACCCCATCATGCTTATTATCTGAAGCAAACATAGGTTTCATATCAACATTTCAACATGTCCGCCGACCACAGGAGCTTCACCACAGTTTGAAAATGTTGGTTCATTTGAAGAACGTCAATGCTAATTTGAAAACATTTCACAAGTAAAACAACTTATTGGTTATGGTCCATTTGAAAATGTCACCGTCAATTTGGCAACATTACGCAAATAAAACGACTTTGGTTAAGGTTAGTGTTAAACAACAAAAACGTTGTGACTTTGATTGGCGGTTTGAGTGACGGTTGAAATGGCGACTGTGAATACGCTGGGCAAAGGCTTACGCACTCTGTCACCCCGGCCCACAAGGCCTTTAGTTCGCAGCGTGCTACACTATGTCACTATGTCAATAGCAGACTTTATTCATGTTATTCACGCTACAGTAGGGATGCACCCATTGCACAATTCTGGGCCGATACAGGTACTGATGTTTTAGTTTTTTTACGCCTTTTTTTTTTTTACAGACCTTTTTTTCAGACCTTTTTTTTGACAGGGAAACAAAGAAATCTTCATTATGAACAAATAACTGAGCTGTATTAAAGTCTTTTGAGCACTTCATCACACTATCTTTGAATGAGCACAAATTCAATCATACTGTCATGTAATAATGTAACTGATGTGACTCAACTGATCAGCCACTGCAATCTGTGAACTAGGGATGTTCATTTTGAACAATTCCCATAATCGAAAATCAGGAAAATTAAGGATCAATTATCGATTATCGATAGCGTAATAATAATAATAATAATAATAATATATATATATATATATATATATATATATATATATTTTAAACTCTGGTCTGGTAATAACGTTGCGCGTTCTCGGCCAGCTATAATGGCGATGCCGCTGTGTAGTAAGAATATCAGACACTAGCGCTGTGGCCAGGTAAACAAACATGTTACATGTCAGGTTACATGATGTAAGGCAATCGGCGTCTCCCAGCTTAGCTGACAGCACAAGAGTCAAATCAACAGGCCTGAGCCTCACTGAGGTCCGCAGACCGCTGGGTGTGTTTGTTTGTGTCCCCGGCGCATGCCGGTGTGAATTCCCCATGTTTAAAACAGTTTTGTTGGCACAAAGGCCCGTGCCCAGCCAGAAAACTAGAGACTACCGTAAATTCCGGACTATAAGCCGCGGCTTTTTCCCCGTTTTTGGGCCTGCGGCTTATATAACGGTGCGGCTTATCTATGGATTTTTTCAGAAAAAAAAAAAAAATACAAATAAAATCTCTCTATTTTAGCACTCTTTCTAACTATAAATCCACTTCTGTTTTAATTTCCTCTCTTGCCCTCTTTTCACCACACCGCGGACACTGTGTGCACTGTAAAAATAAACAAAGGTGGTGTTGTGTTATGTTGTTTTGTTGAAATGTTACGGTAATACGGTGAATGGGAGCTTCCTCAAACAGCCATCTCTTTCCCGACAATCCCCTCTGTGCGTGACCCCTTACATATGGTAATTACGGTAAGCAAACGGCCACTCGGCCAACAACTCCCTCCCCCGACTACCAGGAGAAAATCACAAACTTCGGCGAATTCACACAAAGGAAGATCAAGGAATATTCCATCGAACCGGAGCAGATCATAAATATGGATGAAGTGCCTTTGACGTTCGACCTGCCACTCACTCGGACTGTTAACAAGAAAGGTGAATCGTCGATCACATTGAGAACCACTGGGCACGAGAGAACGAATTTCACTTGTGTTCTGGCCTGCTCTGCATCTGGAGTAAAGCTGCCGCCAATGGTGATGATTTTTAAGCGGATTACGATGCCGAAAGAGAAAATTCCCAGTGGGATATGCCTCAGAGTCAACAAGAAAGGGTGGATGATGGAAAGTGTCATGAAGGAGTGGCTGGCTGAGTGCTACGTCAAGCGCCCTGGAGGATTCTTTCACCAAAAAAAAGCTTTGCTCGTTCTCGACAGCATGAGGGCTCATATAACAGATTCCGTGAAAGCAGCCATCAAGACCACAAACTCCATTCGGGTTCCGAAAGGCTGGACTGCTGCGTGATGATGACGCCGGCACAGCTGGGCGCCTTCAGAGGCTGTTCGATTCCGACACCGACAGTGACGAAGAGGAGTTCCTTGGTTTTGAGAGTGACAACGAAGGAGAGAGGAGAGTGGTTGACGAAGCCACCCTGAACCTGTTCGTTTCCGACACTGAAGTTGAGGACTTTGCTGGTTTCAGTACGGAGGAAGAAGAGGAAGACGAGGATTAGTGACTTGACTTTGACTCTGACTCTGTTTTTGACGCTGCACCTTCACCTAAAAGATGAAGACAAGGATTACGGTACCTGGTTTGATTGTTGACAGCACCTTTTGTTGAAATGTTAATAAATGGGAGCTTCCCCAAACAGCCATCTCTTTCCCGACATTCCTCTCTGTGCACGAACCCTTACATATGGTAATTAAACATCAAAACACCCGCGGCTTATAGTCCGGTGCGGCTTATATAAGAAAAAAATAGTCAACTTTGAAGGTGCGGCTTATACACCGGTGCGCCTTATAGTCCGGAATTTACGGTATATGAAGCTCCACCTCACGTTAGTCGGCTGTACAATGTAGTGGGGCGAGGAGGAACGAATTCCACCCAAACCTAGTCCGCAAAAAAAATAAAAATAAGAACAATAATCGATCAAAATTCCACATGATCAATTAAATTCCTTAACGATCAATTATCGATTTTCGATAATTGATGAACATCCCTACTGTGAACGGCATCTTTTTTTGGCCGATTGCAGTCAACAAGGCCAATATCGGCCGATACCGATATACGGCCGATACATCAGTGCACCCCGCATACTGTACTGCAGAACAACCACTAGAGGTCTAGGCGTTGATATACACATATCAAAAAGCGCTGATATACAACAGGGGCGGACTGGGACCATCTTTCAGGCCGGGAGTTTGACTCGACCCAGACCAGGCCAACACATGCGGACACACACACAAAAAGTTTTTGGCTGTTTGAAGCAAGATTTAGTGAATATAATGCGAACATGACATTACATGTTACACGTTATTTGTTCACTAATAGAATTCAACATTGCCTAAATAACTGCAAGTATAATATGAAGACGTAAAAACAAAAACATGCCTCTGTACAAAAGCTTCACAGTAAACTTCATTTAAGGAAGAGTGCAAATACAAAAATAATAAAATCATACTGCTTCATCTCCACTTTAAACTGTATTGTGCAGTCCTACTGATAATCTCATAAAGCACATTAATGTGAAAGCAATAAGCATATAGCCTACATGTTTCACTTTATGCTCTGAAATTGTAGCCTACCTGAAGGTTCCTGGTCTGATTCTGATAAGTTCAACACCACCTCCAGCTCTGCAGGAGCACCTGCTGCAGTGCTAGTGCTGCTCCTGCCTCCTTCTCCACTTTTGTGAAGAAAACCCCAAAAGCAATCCAACCCATACTTTCAGTTTAGCCACTACTGTTTACATTTGACCAATGTTTTTTTTTTATATAGCCTAATATAAATAAATAAATAAATACAAATTAGTGTTATTCATTTAATTTCTCTCACATATTCTAGAGGCAATAGACAATTGTCTACCACTGATATTGTATAGGCCAAGACACAACATAGACTCTCTTTCCACCTCTCTGAACCTCTTTTCTTCTCCATTTTGGCACTGTTGAACAGCAAGCCCCGCCCACCTGCGCTGGGGTGTGAGCAGCTTCTGACTGACAAGTTAACTCATTCCTGCCTGCCTGGCTGCCTGCTATCCGCACAACTAAGAACACTTATACATACTGGCCTGCATGGCCTGCTGTTCAGTGAGTGGCCTGACTGCGCTGCGGGGGAGAAAAAAAAAAAAAAAAAAGAAAAAAAAAAATGCAGGCCAGGCCCCTGGGAAACGGCCCGCCGCTCCCGATGGTGCCTGAATATACAACATATTTTTGTTTCACAATCATTGCACATAAATTGGCACACTTTATTGTATATAGCTAAGTAACTTCTATTTGATTGTGTTATTATGTTTCCATGTCTATATTTTATATGACTCAATTTCCCCTCGGGGATCAATGAAGTTATTCTGATTGAGAATCAGAGTATTTGTGCTTTGCAGAAACGTAACATCCAGAATGTAATGTGGTCACTGGGTTGAAAGGAAAGGAGGAAAGAGGGTGATGGGGAGGAAGAGGACGAGGAAGGGAGCGGGTCGGGGGGGGGGGGGGGGGGGTGGAAGTAAACAGTGATGCCGGATGAATGCAATTTTTCCCTTTTCTCTCTCTCCCCTCGTCTTCCCCCCGTTCCTCTCTCCTCTCGAGCGAGGGCACAAGAGGCACTGCATCATCCCGACAGGCGCAGAAAGAGAGGAGAGGGGGAGAGAGAGAGGGATGACAGGCGCAGAAAGAGAGGAGAGGGGGAGAGAGAGAGGGATGACAGGCGCAGAAAGAGAGGAGAGGGGGAGAGAAAGAGGGATTGTGACGGAGGAATAAAGGGCTATCCGTCTATGTCTGTCACCTCATTCATCCTCCCCTGCCCCGTCCTGCCGGCCCATCCGTCATCCGCTGTCACACACACACACACACACACACGCACACGCACACAAGCACGCACGCACACACACACACACACACACACACACACACACACACACACACACTCGACAACAACGATGACAACACAACGATGCCCGCACACAAACACACAAACTTTCGCTCCCTCTCCGCCCTGTTTCACACATTCACAACGATGACACACACACACGCACGCACGCACACGCCCGCACACACACACACACACAAACACACACTCTCTCTCCGCTCAGTTTCACACACTCAACAGCGATGAGTGATACACAAACACACACTCCCACACAAAAATACACAAACTTTCCGCCCACTTTCGCACGATGGCAAACACAAGTGTGTGTGTGTGTGTGCGCGCGCGCGCGCACACACGCTGCATGTCGGCGGGCAGGCACACACAAACTGTCACTCCCTCTCCGCCCCGTTTCACACATTCACAACGATGACACACACACACACACACACACAAGACACACAAACACATACAGACACTCCACTCAGTTTCACACAATCTCAACAACGATGATGGACACACACACACAGTCACACACACACACACAAAACTCCCACTCTCCAGAATACACTCAATAACAACGATGGCAAACACACATTCGCAGACACACATGTGCACACTCACTTGTTGCCACCCAGTTTCACGCATCAACAACAGCGCGCACGCACACACACACACACACAACCCAGACATGCGCGCATGCACCCACACTCCGCCCCATATCCTAGATTCTCAGCCTCCTCTCCAGTTCTGTCCCTCCTCTGATGGGTTCTGTTCTGTCCTGGGCTTTTCCCAGGACCCAAATACAAGACGACCCAATACACAACCAGTCAAAGCCCAGTCAACATCAGGTCTGGGGACGCGGGGTTGGCCTCTGGGGTCTGGTTCTGCGGTCCTGAACCGGCACTGGCGTTGCTAAAAGCTCGTTTTGAACATGATTTCAAACATGCAGGTGGTTCCTGAAGCTTGTTTGTTAAAGTGGGCTAGAGGTAGACCGATTAATCGGCGCAGATTATTGGAATTTTTAATAATAATAATTCTAATAATAATAATTATTATTATAACGGCAGGGTAAAAATAAGTAGCGTGACAATTTATACTTGATGTTCATGACTACATGCATAGACATCGGCCCCCGCAAACAGATGCCGGATTAGTCCCGCATTATAAATTCAAAATATGCGGGAATTCCCGAAAATATGTGCGATTCCCACAATCCCATGCCGAATTTCAGGCCCACACTCTTTTGTAATAATATTGAGACCGTTACTGTGTTTAATACTCTCATACTCTGTCATACTCTCTCATCTCTAAATACTCTCATTCATTATTGTATTTAAATCATTGTATTTTATCGAATGCAAAAAAATAAAAATAAAAATAAAAATAATCTGCATTATATATCGGCCATCGGCCACCCTGGTCTCTAAACATCGGCGATTGAAAAACCCATATGGGCCGAGCTCTGAAGTGGGCAGTAAGTCAGGCTTTGACTGCACTAAATGAGCAGAACATATCTGCTTTTTGCCAGGTTGTTGATGAATATCAATGAGTCAGCCATGACTTCAGCAGGTGCTGACATTTCTGCCTTTCAAAAGTCACTGAAGAGAAGAGACTTTTTACATGTAGACAGTTTGTAATATACTGGAGATGTTGCAGGTCATATTGACCAATTCAATTTGGGAGAGATTACCTCTGTCTTAACCTCTTGGTACAGAAAGCAAAAGTTGACCATTTCTGCATAATTCTGACTGGTTTAACTTTAATAGTCTATCTACAGATTTAAAGTCTTCGCACACATTTTTTTCCTGTATGCGTTTTTTTTATACGTCACCCCGCCCCAAAAAATGGTGACGCGCAGAACACTTGCACAGTGAGTTCCATGTGTTTTATTATGTCTGTTGTTTTTCGCATTACAAGACAAATATCCGTCTTCTCCTATCCTCATTACAACATGACAGACGACAGGCAGCAGTGGCTGATCTGCAGCAGCGGTGATGTGCACTGGAGAAGGCAGATGATGGCAGCAGGTCAGGGAATGGTAGCCGCATCGCACCGGACAGGGGCTCCGTACTCGCCTTCACCGTCACCGTCACCAAGCCGGCTGTGGTGGGCCGGGGGGCCGAGGTGCTGCAGCACCGCTCCCCGGGGAGAGGGAGCGGAGAGGGGCCAGTGAGGTGGAGCGAGCAGCGCGTCTCTCTGGCTGCCTCTCCATTCAGACTGGAGACCCCCCCACTCCTCTGGCTCTCTCCCCCAAACACAGGCACACACACACGGGTCAAACAACTCGCCGAACCTGTTCCCAAAACTTTAACGACGGACGAAAGTTTGGGAATGGAAAAATTCGGGAAAATGTACACATTGCATCATAAGGTGGACACTTGGGCCGTGAACTGTATTCACTGAGAGGAGTGGAGGAATGCTGGAGACTTGTCCCTTTCTTAACCTAACCTCGCTAATTACTGCATTTCAAGTGGAGCTGCAACAGAGCCTCCATAAACGGTTCACTTCCCGTCCAAGTGGTTCTGCTTCTGAGTTTCAAAGCAGAACCGAGTGAAAGCAATATTTCACTGTGACAAGCCAGTTGTTTTTCAATGAGCTTACCTGCTATAACAGTGTTGGCGGTCAAACGACATCGCTTGCACACCACAATGTGCATTTGGCAAAATGTTTCTTATACGGCTTCTAGGGGGACGGCTTTGAGTCATCGTCGGGATGTTTTGAAGTTTCTCAATTATGGGCTTCCTAAACCTAAACCTTCTGATGCCAAGTTGTTATGATTTGGTGCTATATAAATATAAAATTGATTGATTGACTGATTTATCAATGAGAACAGTCCACATTGATATGTTGCAAGCAATCATATTTTCCTTTTTTTGACAAGAACAAAAAACACGCAGCTTAAAGTACGTACAGTTATAGTTAGTTTCACATCAATGGGCGAGACACTTATGTTGGGGGGGAATAAACCAACAGATTGAGATCAGGGGGGAAAAGAGTAGAGCTGCAACGATTAATCGATTAGTCGATCGACAGAAAATGAATCGACATATGATAATCGATTAATCATTATGAGTAAGATTTTAAGAGAAAAGGTAAAAATTATCTGATTCCAGCTTCTTAAATGTGAATATTTTCTGGTTTCTTTACTCCTGTATGACAGTAAACTGATATTATCTTTGAGTTTAGGACAAAACAAGACATTTGAGGGCACCATCTTGGGCTTTGGGAAACTCTCATCGTCATTTGCTACCATTTTCTGACATTTTATAGACCAAACAACTAATCGATTAATTGAGAAAATAATCGACAGATTAATCGATTATGAAAATAATCGTTCGTTGGAGCCCTAAAAAAAGAGTAAATGATATAGCTACGTATCACTGTTACAGGGTTAATATTGTCATATCTCCAAGTCAACCCTCACCTCCACCCTCCTTCAGACCCTTTAAATGACTCAACACTGGTCCTCAGGCCTTATCCAACACTTTCCTCCTTCCTGGATGGAGAAGCTCACCCAACTCTCTCAACCACATCTCAAATGAAGGTACAGTATCAGACTTCCAAAATCATTAAATATGTTGTTTTTTGGCCAACAGATACACCGGCCATTTGCTACTGCTACTGTGTCACTTCTAGACCCCAGAATGGCCACAAGGGGGTCTGGCTCCCATTGTTTGTCAAATGCTTTTTGAGTACAAACGTCTCTTTTGGAATCATCCATCCTAATCACAACCACTAACATCACTAACCTGTCACTTGAGGTGAGCAAGAGTGAACTTGAACAGCCTTTTACTCCCAATCTAAATGTAGACAGCGCCCTCTGTTGGAATCGAGTTAAACAACAGTAGACTCGTTGTAGTCATTCGCCTCGATATTTATTAACATAATTCTGCCTTTTATTGATTTGGGGGGGGGGGGGTCGTTTTGTTTTCCTTTGAGGACGTGGCGGGCCGGTGAGATGGTCCAGGGGGCGGGGCCAGCACGGGGACCGTATTTTGCCCGTGTGTGCACTAGACTTGAATACTCTTCTAAATAGGTTCTTTGAGCTCTACAAACAAGGGTTATTATGATGTCATAA
>NC_139628.1:31447603-31450103 GCF_964638095.1 Poromitra crassiceps
TTTGATTTTACTTTGACGTGATTTTTCCTCATTTTTTTATATATTTGTTTGTCTAACCCTGTCCCATTTCTACCTCCTTCCGCACTACACACATACATACCTCATTTCCCCCCTCCTTTCCTCTACATTTTCCTATACCTCCTTTTTGTCCTTGTCTACCTTCTATTTGTCTCTTCTCACTCACTCTAACCCACTGTTCTCCCTCTTCATTTACCTTTTTTCCCCAACCTCATTATTCTATCTGCCTCTTTCTACCTAGTTTTCCCTCTTCTTTAAGCCTGGTAAAGCATCCTGATCATTAGGGCTGGGTATTGGCAAGGATCTCACGATACGATACGTATCACGATACTTGGGTCATGATACGATTGTATCACGATATATTGCGATGCGATACATATTGCGATATTCTACAGAATTGACTCAAAATTAAATAATAGAGCTAAAGATACAACACACTGTGTACCACCCAGGTAGTGTAATAATATGTACATCACTTTATACTGATAAGTTAGTGGACAAATTTAGTCAAGACTACTGAGTGTTGAGTGTGTTACTGAACGCATCAATATGGGAAATATCGATACAGTATCGATTAGGGGTGGGAATCACCAGATGCAGAGGCCTGGCATGGCATGGCCTGCAAATTTATTTATTTTTATATCGCGATACTTGGCGTCCAAGTATCGATACAGTATCGGGAAATAAAATATCGCGATATATTGCCGTATCGATTATATTGCCCAGCCCTACTGATCATGTGGACACACATTCTATGTGGTTCTGTGGATCCGCCCCCAGCAAGTTCCACAAATTACAAAGTGCACGGACCAATCAGGGAGCTGCCTCGTAGTTGACAAAACAGTATGGCGACTCCCCAAGCAAAGAGCGGTAGTGTTAACGTTAGTAGAGTAAACACAGACGTAAGTGCAGTTGTTGCAGAAATAGACTCAATAACAACAATTCAACAAGGACAAGAGTATGCACCGGGTTTCTCAGCAGTAGGGATGTAACGATAACCTGTTTTAATGATAACCGTGATAAAATTCCTTACGATAACCGTACCGTTTCAAATTATCAGTATCGTTAAAACCGTGGTACCGTGATTACAGTGCTTTGAAAAACATGGTAAATACTGTCCAATATCAACCAAATTTGGCAACCTTCTCCCAGATGCAAATGTGCAGCCTTGGAGAAATGATTTCATTGAGTGTATCAATCCTTTTTGGGTCTGAGTTTTATAATAGGATACGATATAAAACATCGTAAAATGAATTCAGTGAGGCTCTGTACTTTTTGAACATTTTCAGCAATTTTTTACGAATACCGTGATAATACGATAACCGTGATCATTTTGGTCACGATAATCGTGATGTGACATTTTCATATCGTTACATCTCTACTCAGCAGAAAAGACGTTTTAGCCGGTCTTCCGACCGGATTTGGCTACACTGGTTGGCTGAAGAAGTTGTCTGTCAAGGCAAGTACTCCTGAACTGGAATCTGAGTGGACGACTCAGATACGTAGAGAAACAGAATGTGAGGTCACGTTATCAGGATGGCTTTAACCAGGCAACCTCTTTCTCTCCGTCTCTACCTCATTTTCCCTCGGTCTTTGTCCACTTTCCTCTTGCTCTACCCATTGTCATTTCTACACTATCCAATGTTCCACTCTTCCCCTTTTACTTCCCTTTACCGTTTCACTCTCTACCTCATTCTCTCTTCCTCTTCATATTGAGTCTTTTTTTTTTTTTTACAGTTGTTCCTATTTTCTACTTTCCACGCTACCTCATTTTTCCATCTGCCTCTTTCTACCTAATTAAATGACCCTATATCTCTGTCTCTACCTCATTTTCTCTGTCCATTTCCCTCTTGTTCTACCTCTGCCGTGTCACTTCTACACTATACAATTTTTCCACTCTTCCATCTTTTCCACCTTTCTATTGCACTCTCTACCTCATTCTCTCTTCCTCTTCAGGTGGCTCGTTTTGCTGTCTGCTACTTTTTCTAAAAAACGTTGTTCATTTGTGAAGATGATCTTGCTGAACACAAAGGTTGCAGTGTTTCATAAACCTTTGTTTATATATTTTTCTTATTTGACATTTATCTTCAATCTCACCTGTTTTCTCCAGCATTTTTTCATCCCTCACTTTCTTCCCTCCTCTCTGGCCATCCCCTCACCCCCCCTCTTTTCCATTTCTGCCCCCGGTGACCTTCTTCATTTCCTCTGGTCCTCCCTTTCTTTCTTCCATCACTTCTTTAATCCCTAATCCTTCTCTTTCCTCTGCTCTCCCTCGCTTCCTCCTCCTTTCAAACTCCTCCTTCATTTTCCCTTAATCCCTCCTCTCATCCGTGTAACTTTCTCTTTTCTCTGCGTTCCCTTTCTTTCCTATGCACTCAAGCTTTTATCATTTTTTTAATTTCACACCTCTTTTACTTTAATCCCATTTTCACTATGCTCTTTTCTCTCACCCCTCTTTTCATTCTACTCTATTCCTTTCATT
>NC_139628.1:31455103-31490103 GCF_964638095.1 Poromitra crassiceps
AGCACGAGGAAGCCGTTTTCATACTGTAAAATGGATGGCGAAAACGCTTTCACTTTCGCGCTGACGCACAGCGGTGGCAACGGTGGGGGGTTCCAAGAATAGACTGGATGCACACTTTGAAACACGCACCATAAATAAGCCCAGAATCGCAAGAGCTTGATCAGAGCTCTCAACCGAAACGCCAAGAAACGAGCGAAACCCATCCAGCGAGCCCCATCCAGACTGCCAGGCAGCAGCCAGGCAGCAGCAACTCGTTTGTCACAGACCCGCTGCAGAGCCAAGGAGGGCGGAGGAGAACGCCCACGGAGGGAGGAGTTGGAAGCAGAGGGGGGTTTCCTGCTGTTATGGAGGAAATTACTGTTCAAAACTATTGTTTAGATGTCTGACGTCTTACTGATGCCAAAAATGAATGGTTAAAGTGACTGTTCTATCGAATTTCACAAAAAGCCGTTTATCTCAGAATAAATTTTCTGACGCTGAAACCATGCTGTATTCAACTGCTAATGCTTACATAACTACTAACTCTACAAACTAACTCTTTTAGACAGAGAAAGCACACATTCTATTAAGTTCTTTTGAGATATTGTGTGTTCACAAAATCCTAACAGAAACGAATCCTCGGCTCTTGAAAGATGAGCCAGAATCCTCAAAAAAAAACCTTGGCAGAAGCTAACTACAGTATTGAAAAATGGCTGGCAGTGAATGTGTTAAAGATTAAAAAAATAAAATAATTACTAGTCGACTACTAAGCAGTGTCGAGTAGTGGTTTTACTAGTCGACTAGTCTGTGAATGCCCTAACACACACACACACACAAACACACACACACACACACACACAATAAAGTGTACATTTGGAGTGACCAAGCAGCAAACCCCCGGGAATGAAAAATGAAGCCACCGCGAAAGTGCCAAAACCTGCAGTTCCTCAAATGGTCACTTGAGGCTGGCTGCAAAAGCCAACTTTACAGCAGAAATAAACATTTATAGCCTGGAACAAAAAAACTGTTTTGGTTTCTATCGCACATTTTTCTGCTCATGACAACTGTACGGGGGATGCATTTTGATATATAACTCACCCGTTTCAATTGTATTAAGGCTTAAAGTTATGTAAAATTAAGGGTGTAGTGTAGCTGCTTTGAGTGACAGGTGGCTAGCCGCGGGCTGGCTAGCCACCAGCTGTCTGATATGCGTCAGCTCCTCCCCAGCTCCACACTCATCCAAATATGGTCACGTCTGGCTAAAAGCACACAAAATGGCGATGGTCATCCATATTTTTATACGGCCTGTGATTTGGACAAATGCAGACCCAGACACACAATCACACACGTAGAGTAAATCAGGGTTCAGGTGCATTTCATCAAATGGGTCAATACACACACACACACACACACACACACACACACACACACACACACGCGCACACACACAGATGGAGTGAGCCTTAATAGAGTGGGCAGCATTCAGGTGCAGTCAGAATGATGAAGTAGGATAATAAGAACAAAAGCAACGGATAAGGAAGTACATGACAACGCATTAATACAGAAACCACAACAGGTGTGTGTGTGTGTGTGTGTGTGTGTGTGTGTGTGTGTGTGTGTGTGTGTGCGTGCAGATGTGTGTGATCCAGCGAATAGCCATGACCCTGATCTTGACCTCGATGTCTGCGTTCCAAGAGAATGAAGCAAAGAAAGTAAAAGAGGAAGGGAGGAGAGGGGGAAACCGTTTGAGATCAAATAAGAACGAAGGGACGAATAAAAGACAAACGCAAAATGAAAAGAAGTGAAAGCAACAGCAAAAAAGCTAAAGATACAACAGAGTAAAAGAAGGAGTAAATGGTGAAAAAAAGAGTATGTTTTATTGGAGGCCTGATTACTTGAGTTAATTCTAGTGTGACTTTTCTGTTAACAAGTTACCGAGACAGACGCACACAAAGTGATTTAACAATAAACACCAGTCCTTCAGGCCCAACTCTGCATATTTTAATTACCTTCATCAATCACACAAAAACTACACACACACACAAACAAAAATACATACACAACAAAAGGCCACAAATCATTCGCACATACGCACACACACACACACACACATACACACACATACACACACGATCAAGGGCTCACGATCAGGGTGTGGGTTAACCAGCTTATTATCTGTGATTAGACAAACACACACCCCAAAAATGATTTAACAATAAACACCAGTCCTTCCGTACTAACTCTGTATATTTACCTTAATCAATCTCTCTCTCAGACACACACACTCTTAAGTGACTATATTGATGACCACACCGATTTAGTTGTGTGATCTGTGTATTAGTCTTCATATACCGTTCTGTCTTCATTGGCTTTGAAGTAAAATGCTATTCGATATATCATTAACGAACTGAGCACACATGTATGTCAATTATAACTGCAATTATGCTGAATGTTTAGCTTTTAATGCTTGTGTGCATCCATTACAATCATGTAATTACACTGTATATTTATTCTGTGTGTAAGTTTCTGGGTGTTTATTTTGTGATGTTTGTGAATGGCACTATCACTCACAGATAATGTTATAAACATGGATTTCCCTAAAAAGTCTGTAGAACCTGCGTGGGTTTGACTTGTTTGGTGTCGTTGTTGGTCTTTTTCCTTCATGTTGGCTCACACTAAAAGTGTCCATGATGTTTTGTGTGTCAAGTAAGTCCAATGAGCCTGTGGCTCAAGAATAAAGCTCAAAGTATACAGTAGCTTTAAAAACGCGTTGCTCGGACCACACTCATCTTCGAGCTCGGCATTCAATTAGGGCTGCCACTAACGATTATTTTCATAATCGAATAATCTGTCGATTATTTTCTTGATGAATCAATTTGTTGTTTGGTCTATAAAATGACAGAAAATAGTCGCAAATGACGATTAGTCTTTCCCAAAGTCCAAGATGACGCCCTCAAATGTTAAAAAATATTCACATTTAAGAAGCTGGAATCAGAGAATTTAGACCTTTTCTCTTAAAATTGTACTCAAACGGTGGTGCAGTCGGTAGCGCTGTCGCCTCACAGCTAGAAGGTCCTGAGTTCGATTCTCGCCTGGGACGCTGTGGGCGCTGGAGTTGTGACCCCCCCATATCTTCAGTGCCTATTGCCCAGGTGGGTTATCTTGTCGAAGGGGTCTTTCTGTGTGGAGTTTGCATGTTCTCCCCGTGCTCCCCAGGGGGTTCCTCCGTACATAACCCCCCACTAATAACATGCAGAAGATCGTCATCCGAGCAGTGACGACAACATCCGAAGTTGGTCCCCGGGCGCTGGAAAGAAAAAGCGACCACTGCTCCTGGCCTGCCCCCCGGAGAAAAGGACAAGCCTGGATGGGTCAAATGCACAATGGGACAAATTTCACCGGCCCCCGTCAGCATGAGTGTGTGTTTGTGGCCGCATGCATGTGTTGAAGTGTTTGTGTGACAATAAAAGACGGACTTGTCCGTCTGAAATCGTGTCTGTATCAAAATAGTTGTCGATTAATTTTTCGTCGATCGACTAATCGATGAATCGTGGCAGCTCTACATTCAATGTGATCTCAACTACACACCTGTAAAGTTCTGCGACTGCATCTGACACAGGTGTGATGCTGTCACGTTCACAAGATCTGTCCACAGACAGACAGACAGAGAGGCAGACATATAAACACATCGCAAGTACTCAAAGGTGCTTCCCACTACAACAGGCATCTCCAGAACCACTTTCTTTTTAACCATGATCACACACACGCACGCACGCACGCACGCACACACACTCATACACACACACACACACACTCATACACACGCGCACACACACACACGCACACACACACACACACACACACACACACACAGAAGGTGACAACAATAGCAGCCACACACTGTCACGGCTGGTGAATACATTCTGCTATATTCCTGGGAAGTGACCTGGAGGTTTGCCTGCATTTTTCCGGTCTGGAATATCCCTCGCTAAATTCCACGACATTGAAACCCCGGCCGGTGGGAAAGCTGTCAATGTGTAAAACCATAAACTGAACACTTATCTGCAAATCGGTCAATTGAAGTAAAGAAAGAAAAAACGGCAATAGGCATTCTAGTGCAAATTCTAGTCTGGCCCTCATCGAGAATCTATTCGAGAGACTCGTATTCTGTTGCCTCCGCCGAGGAGGTATGTTTTGGATCCGTCTGTCTGTTAGCAGCAGGATTAAAAGCACTGGTGGTGATCTTCATGAAACTAGGTGGAAGCGTGTAGCATGAGCCAAGGCAGGCAACACTTGACATGTTGCTGCAGAGCACAGCAGACTGGACTCTTGGCCCGCGCACGAGTGCCAGTCTACTTTCCTGTGTCCGTGTTTCACAAGCTCTCGGGAGCTTAGATTATGATCATTTTTTCCGGAAACTGAAGGTAGCAGCCATATGCCAGCAAGCTGGGAAGTGGGCGTAACACAGCTGTAAAGTCTACAAAGGTGACAAAGGTAAAGTTTGAGCAGGATTACGGACAAACTACTAGGCCATTCAATTTTGGAGTGGTTCTGATCCGACTCATGAAATTTGCATATCATCGCAGTCTGCACTATTGGCCTTGGTGGAGGTCACTTCTAGTTTTTATGCCTCCGCCGGTGATAGCCAGGCCGGAGGCATTATGGATCCGGGTTGTCCGTCCGTACGTCCGTCCGTCCGATGTTCGTTAACGCGATGTCTGAGGAACGCCTTGACGGAATTTCAATCGACTTAGACTCGAGGATGATCTGATTAGATTTTGGTGGTCAAAGGTCAAGGTCACTGTGACCTCTCGAACGCCATTTTCAAGCTTGTTAACGCGATATCTCAGGAATGCCTTGACGAATTTTCATCAGATTTGCCTCAAACATCGACTTGGACTCAAGGATGAACTGCTTACATTTTGGTGGTCAAAGTTCAAGGTCACTGTGACCTCTCACACACACAATTTCCAAGCTCTGTAACGCAACATCTCAGGAGCGCCTTGACGGAATTTCTTCCAATTTGCCTCAAATGGCGATTTTGACTCAAGAATGAACTAATGGCGGAGGCGGTCGTTCTAGTTATTGATATGCTTTCATCCCTTTCCCTCCTCTCTGTTCTACCTTCTGCACCTCCGCTCTAACGGAGCAGCCCACCTTATCTTCTGGCTGACAGCAGCATTGGAGCTGAGACTCTGCATGAGTGACCTGTGTTCTACCTCAGGAAAGAGTCTGGAGTGCAGTTCACTCAGGAGGCAGCCTCACCTCAAAGCAGGGAAATCTAATTACACACACACACACACACACGGTGCACACACACACACACACGGTACACACGTGGTGCGAGCACATATGTTCAAGCAACACATTCCGGCCGGATATCCTCCAATATGATCTTGGCCCCTGAACCCTAAGCGTGCGCGCGCACACACACACACACACACACGCGCGCACGCACGCACATGCACACACACACACACACACACAGATGTTTAACCATGAACCCCCACATACACATGTAGACTAGACACACACACACACACAGATGTTTAACCATGAACACCCCAAAAACACATGCAGACACACACGTCACACAACCCCAGGGGTCAATTATCACAGGGTGAGATTGAGCGTGAAATGGGCTAATTCTATTTACATGTCCTGAACCTGGGCAGACTGATGCATACGCACGCACACACACACACACACACACAGACACGCACACACACACAGACACGCACGCACGCGCACGCACACACACACAGACGCACACACAGACACACGCACACAGACACACGCACACTCACACACAGGTAGGTCTGTCTGACAGGAGTGGCGTTGTCTTACTGTAGCGTTCAACACAGACAACTGGGAACAATTAGCCTGAGGTGCAATGTGGACAGCAAGAGAGGGAGTGAGGGACAGTGGGAGGGAAGGAGTGAAAGGAGCAAGGGAGAGAATGAGAGTGGGAAGGAAGGAGAGACGGAGGATAGGAAGAGAGGGAGAGGAGAGAAAGAAGGAAGGAGAGAGGGAGGATAGGAAGAGAGGGAGAGGAGAGAAAGAAGGAAGGCAGGAGGGAGGGAAGGAGAGACAGAGGATAGGAAGAGAGGGAGAGGAGAGAAAGAAGGAAGACAGGAGGGAGGGAAGGAGAGACAGAGGATAGGAAGAAAGAAGGAAGGAGAGACGGAGGATAGGAAGAGAGGGAGAGGAGAGAAAGAAGGAAGGCAGGAGGGAGGGAAGGAGAGACAGAGGATAGGAAGAGAGGGAGAGGAGAGAAAGAAGGAAGACAGGAGGGAGGGAAGGAGAGACAGAGGATAGGAAGAAAGAAGGAAGGAGAGACGGAGGATAGGAAGAGAGGGAGAGGAGAGAAAGAAGGAAGGCAGGAGGGAGGGAAGGAGAGACAGAGGATAGGAAGAGAGGGAGAGGAGAGAAAGAAGGAAGACAGGAGGGAGGGAAGGAGAGACAGAGGATAGGAAGAAAGAAGGAAGGAGAGACGGAGGATAGGAAGAGAGGGAGAGGAGAGAAAGAAGGAAGACAGGAGGGAGGGAAGGAGAGACAGAGGATAGGAAGAAAGAAGGAAGGAGAGACGGAGGATAGGAAGAGAGGGAGAGGAGAGAAAGAAGGAAGGCAGGAGGGAGGGAAGGAGAGACAGAGGATAGGAAGAGAGGGAGAGGAGAGAAAGAAGGAAGACAGGAGGGAGGGAAGGAGAGACAGAGGATAGGAAGAAAGAAGGAAGGAGAGACGGAGGATAGGAAGAGAGGGAGAGGAGAGAAAGAAGGAAGGCAGGAGGGAGGGAAGGAGAGACAGAGGATAGGAAGAAAGAAGGAAGGAGAGACGGAGGATAGGAAGAGAGGGAGAGGAGAGAAAGAAGGAAGGCAGGAGGGAGGGAAGGAGAGACAGAGGATAGGAAGAGAGGGAGAGGAGAGAAAGAAGGAAGGAGAGACGGAGGATAGGAAGAGAGGGAGAGGAGAGAAAGAAGGAAGGCAGGAGGGAGGGAAGGAGAGACAGAGGATAGGAAGAGAGGGAGAGGAGAGAAAGAAGGAAGACAGGAGGGAGGGAAGGAGAGACAGAGGATAGGAAGAAAGAAGGAAGGAGAGACGGAGGATAGGAAGAGAGGGAGAGGAGAGAAAGAAGGAAGACAGGAGGGAGGGAAGGAGAGACAGAGGATAGGAAGAAAGAAGGAAGGAGAGACGGAGGATAGGAAGAGAGGGAGAGGAGAGAAAGAAGGAAGGCAGGAGGGAGGGAAGGAGAGACAGAGGATAGGAAGAGAGGGAGAGGAGAGAAAGAAGGAAGACAGGAGGGAGGGAAGGAGAGACAGAGGATAGGAAGAAAGAAGGAAGGAGAGACGGAGGATAGGAAGAGAGGGAGAGGAGAGAAAGAAGGAAGGCAGGAGGGAGGGAAGGAGAGACAGAGGATAGGAAGAAAGAAGGAAGGAGAGACGGAGGATAGGAAGAGAGGGAGAGGAGAGAAAGAAGGAAGGCAGGAGGGAGGGAAGGAGAGACAGAGGATAGGAAGAGAGGGAGAGGAGAGAAAGAAGGAAGACAGGAGGGAGGGAAGGAGAGAAAAGGCTAGTATATTTCCAACAGAAAAAAGTGTCAACAATGTCCAGTCATGATCATGTGACGCACCTGTCTCTCAACAGTGACTACGTTTACATGCACACAATATTCCGCTTTTTGCCCATATTCGGAAAATGACAATATTCCAACTAAATTAATAATCCACTAATATTCCCGTTTACATGCAGCCGTAGCTCGCCCTCCCCGACACGTGTGAGGGAGGGGGGGGGGGGAGAGAGATGCAGGTAGGCGGAGCCGCAGAGTTTTTCTGTTGCGAATAAACAAGAGTAGCACTATTCTTACGAGCATCACTTGGTCCATTTCAGGAGCTTGCTGCTGGAAAGTTTGGTGTTGCGCATCCAAGTCTTTCATAAGAAGTAGGCTAGTAGCCTACGTTATTACCTCGCAGGCTCGCAAGCACTTTGGACTTCCGTGGGCACTGGGCACTATTGAGACACTGCATGTAATAGGCCACGCCCATCACGGGGGAAGAGCTCCGTTCATTTCCACACACCAGCGTCATTTTCCTTGAATTAAACATAGCTAAAAGCTGTTGTGTGGTGGGCTGCGCAGAAAACAAATGTAAAAAATCGCCAGTTAAAGTTTTTTTGTACTCCTGAGCAAAACAAGGAAGCCATTGAGAATTGGCGAGAAGAAAAATGTGGATCTAGCTGTCAAGAAGTAAGTTGGAGTGTTCATCTTCCGTATATACGATCTTTTGGTGCAACACGCAACCATGCACGTGACATAGGAGAACGCCAGGATTGGAGAGGAGTTTGTGTTTTCCCCCGTCTTGGGCGTGGTTTCTGAATGATGATGCGTTACGCAGTGTCTCTATAGGCTACTCTCTCTCTCTCTCTCTCTTTAAATCGATGTTTCTCATCTCCTTCCGATCCGAAATGTCGGCTTTTCTTTTTGCATGCCAGAGATGATGGATTATTATGATTATATCGCCTGTTCTAGAGCTTTCTAGCACACATCAATTGACCACAAACAGGCAACATGCGTCGCAAACTGCGGTAAAAACCCTGATTGAGACGCATATTCCGATTCGGAAAAAGGGCAAAATCGGAAAATGTCGTGATCATGTGACGCAGCTGGAGAATTTGGTTATGTCGCGGACGCCATGATTCTCTCGTGCAATGTGATTATGTAGTGACATTACGTCACACTAACGTTGCCATGGAGATTGTAGCTTTAACTGAACTGAACGTGATATTTTGCTCTGTAAGCTTCTCGTCCTTGTTTAATTAGTTTATATCAGCTCGTAGCAAGTAGGACAGATGAAAGAACTAGCAGAACAAGTTCAACTGTGATTATTCAATGAAGGAATACAAACAGGCGCAGATGGCATTAACGTCATTACCGTCGTGGAAAGAGATTGCTGCTACCCTGAATATCAGTATGTTGGACTGCAAACGTCAGTGGAGAAATCGACGGGACAGGTGGGCTACTGGTCAGAGGAAAACGTTACAGTAGGCTAAACAATAAACACGAGAAGACTATTGGGAGTCTTGGAAGTTTAACGTTATTTGGCTTGCGTCTCATGGACCTCGCATTTGCCCCGTTTGACTGGAGAAGTTGCGATGCTACTTGGTACGGGGTTATTTTAGTCGATACCTTACCGATAGCCAGCCCGAACCTTTCCCCCCATTCCATCCCCGCCTCCCCATCTATCCATCCATCTTGACACCTCAAGACCTCCCTCCCTCCTCTCTCTTCCTACTGCTTTCCAAACTTCTCCTCCTCCCTCCCTCCCTCCATCCCTTCTTCCAGCTAATGAGAGGCGTTCATCATGGAGCTCATTAAAAACTACTCAGCTCCTACCGGCTGAACAAATAGACAGGAGGAGAGACAGAGAGAGAGACAGACAGACAGAGACAGAGAGGGAAAGAGAGAGCATGGCTAGATGAAGAGAAAGAGGTACAGAAGAGGGGAAGAGATTGTCAGGCAGAGAGATGGAGAGAAAGGGAGAAAGTAGGCCTCGGTATCAGTATTCAATAACTATAAAGGTACCGACCGAAATAAGGTAGTAGCAAGTAGCATCGAAACTTCTCCAGTCAAACAATACCTGCGTACCATCCTTTTTGTACACACATCGAGAAAACAAGACTAGGCAAGCCCAGTTAAGCCAGACCCCGACTGCTTCCACTGCTGCTCAACACTCATGCATGTGTGTTTCAACAAGGGAGGGAGGGTGAGTGGCTGAGTGGCTGAGTGAGTGAGTGAGTGAGTGAGTGAGTCAGTCAGTCAGTCAGTCCGTCCCTGAGAGGTTTCTTGGCCAACCCGTTTCGGGGCTGGCAAAAATGACTCAAGTTTTGCTCACAGCCAATCACCGCAAGCATTCTTCGATTGAATGTGACGTGTGATTGGCCCACTACTGTAGCAGCTACAACCCATACAGTCTGTGTTGGTGAAGTGGAGCGCGGTGTACGTGACAAGAGTTGGCAGTTCAGCGTGCCGAGATGCCACCAAAACATGGTGTCTGATCTTTTTTTTTAAGGTATCGAATGAACTAAGTACTCTATTGGGAGCGGGTATCACTTTAAGGGTACTGGTATTGTTACTGGCATCAGATTTTTTTAAACAATACCCATCGCTGAGAGAGAGAGAGAGAGAGAGAGAGAGAGAGAGAGAGAGAGAGAGAGAGAGAGAGAGAGAGAGAGAGAGAGGAAAGAGAGAGCATGGCTAGAAGAAGAGAAAGAGGATGGGGAAGAGATTGTCAGGCAGAGATGAGAGACGAAAGAGAGAGAGAGACAGAGAGAGAGACAGAGAGAGAGACAGAGAGAGAGACAAAGAGAGAGACAGAGAGAGAGAGACAGAGAGAGGAGAAAGAGACAAAGAGAGAGACAGAGAGAGACAGAAGAGAGGCTCTTTCTCTCTGAGCCTCAGCTTAAGAGCAAAACAATATTTTCTGCCAAACTAGGCAGGACATATCATTATATCAGCGGCTAGCTAAAGGGAAGAGGAAGGAGAGAGAGAAAAAAGAGGAAAATAAACGTTTTTCGCTGGCTGCTGGCTAAACAGGAAGGACTCTTTCTGGCTACTAGCTAAACCGGAAGGGCTTTTTTTTTTCTTTTTCTTTTTCTTTTTTCTCTTGCTGGCTGCTAACTAAACAGGAGGAATGTTTTCTTGCTAACTGCTAGTTAAACATTCCAACACTGGTTATCTGACTGTTTTAACAACATGGCCGCCACTGGTACAGCCGTAGCAGCAGCAGCAACAACAGCAGCAGCAGCAGCAGCAGCAGGAGCTGGGGTGAGCAACTTCCCTCAGTTCTTTGAGTACCCAGAGGAAATAAAATCAGAGAACGCAAGAATCCAGTTCAGACACAGGATCCAAAGAGAACACCCAGAGACTTTGTTTGCTGATCGCTCTACTGCCACTGGTGCTGTTACCAACTTGATCTTTTATACTGGGAATGAGACTGCATGGCATACAGCTACATTAAAGCACTACCACTTCACCATCAGGAAAGGGATCTGCAAGGGGAAACAACTTCAGATCTTTGAGGATGAAGACAAAGAGCAAGGGAGAAGGTTCCTGACTGTCAACTTTTACATCAATGGTACAGTCATGGTGCAAGGTAATGAAGCTGCCCTCGGCTCCTATAGACAGGACTTTCCCACTATAAAGAACATGGTAGCATCAAAAAAGAACACAGGGGACATTCTGAGCTCTCCCATCACCACAGGCACCCCGACAGCAGACAGCAGGGTCCACAGCACCGCCCAAAGCTCCCCCATGCCTGACTACCAGCATCCAGACCAGCACACGGTGAGCCTCCTGAGAGACAGACTGGCCCTACTAGAAGTAGAGCTCACTGAGTTGAGAGAACGGCTGCTCTCTAGCAGCACCACACCACACCCTGACGTCCAGGAACAAATCAGCCAGTGTAGGCAACAGATGAAGACTGCTACACAAGAGCAGAGGGAACAGATCTCCAACCTGCAGAGAGACAACCAAGCCCTTGCCACAGAGCTGAGGGAAACAAAGGTCGCAATGATAAGAGAAACAGCACAAGTGAAAGATGAAATGACAAGAGAACTATCAGCCATCATGGTAGAGCTGCAGCACAGAAGACAGACTGTGGAGACATCTACCAGTACAGAACAGCCAGAACCCCCCACGCCCCCACCACCCAGCGAGGATGCAACACAGAGAGGCTCTGAAGCCCCCCATGCCAACCCTCCAACCCCCAAGCCCCCACCACCCAGCAAGGATGCAACACAGAGAGGCTCTGAAGCCCCCCGTGCTGACCCTCCAACCCCCAAGCCCCCACCACCCAGCAAGGATGCAACACAGAGAAGCTCTCAAGCCCCCCGCACCCCACCTACCCCCAGTGTCTCACACCGTCAGCCCACCACCCTGAAAAAAGACACTGAGGTTGCTATCCTTATTGACTCGAATGGCAAGTTCATCCAGGAACAAAAGCTGTTCCCCAACACAAAGGTGTTAAAGATCTGGTGCCCCACAACAAAGGATGCACTCCAAATCCTTTCCCACCCTGAGTTTGGCACACCAGGCCATATTTTGATCCACACCGGCACCAACAACCTGCGGGAGGAGCAGGAACGCGTTGGTAGTCTGGTTACCACAGTAGCAGAGAAAGCATCTGTGTCCTTCCCAGACTCACACATCACCATCTCAACACTGCTGCCCCGCAGAGACTTTCACCCCAAGACCATCAACAGGGTGAACAGTGACATCACCAGAGGGTGTGCCTCGCTTACTAATGTGCATGTTGCACATCATCCATCCATAACCCCTGAGCACCTACATGACCACTCCCACTTAAAAAAGCAGGCAGTGGGCATGTTCACCAAAACACTGAAGGATGTGGCCCTAGGCCGTCAAAACCTCCATCTCATACCACCCAGAGGACCCCCCAGGGAGCCCTACTATGCACCAGACCCCATTAGGATTCAACGACTTCCCAGAGACCCCTACTACACCCCAGCCCCCGACAGGAGCCAAAGACACCCACCCAGACCCAGCACACCTCACAGGCTTCCCCCTCCACCAGGACATCACCTCCAGCAGCACAGCCAGAGAGGCCCTGGCCCAGGCTACTACCCCCCAACAAACGAGAGACTCTACCAGAACCAAGAGTCCGGCCCTCGGCCGCCGTCCAGGCCACCGCAACAGCATGTAGAATCCCACCAGGCCCGACGCAGCTACGCAGAGGTCCTCCAAGAACGAGTAGACTCTGAAGGAATGAGTGAGATCAAACAGCTCCTCCAGTACATCTGCACTAAGCTGAACTAGTGTCATAATGAAACACACACATACACATACAGTACATGCACACACACAACACACACAGACATGCTCACGCACGCACGCACACATACACACACACAAACACACCGAACCTAACTACACATGAAAACACATACATTTTATCCAGTTCAATGTTTGTACCTCTCTTGATAATCCAATAGTTACTGTTTTATCTGCTTTGTACCACCTCTCTTTTGTAATGAAATCTCTTTCAATATGCATGTGGAATATCCAGGGCCTAAAGTCTTCAACCTTTGGGCTGAAGAGTTTAGCCCCAGAACTCAAAACAAACCTTAAAGATGTCGACATCATCATTCTGCAAGAGACATGGTGTAAAGCTGACACTGTCACCCACTGTCCCAATGATTATAGAGAAATAATAGTACCATCTCAGAAACACAGCAACACTAAGAGAGGTAGAGAATCCGGAGGATTAATTATTTGGTATAAATCTGACCTACATAATCAAATTGACCCGCTAAAAATTGGCAAATATTACATATGGTTAAAACTAAAGAAAGAGCTCCTTTTAACAGAAAAGGATTTGTTTATCTGTGCGATATATATCCCCCCCTCCGAATCCCCCTACTTCTCAGAGGACATCTTCCCCACACTTGAAGCAGAAACATGCCATTTCCAGGCCCAGGGAAATGTGCTCATCTGTGGGGACACAAATGCACGCACAGGAGCACTCAACGACCTCACAGATCCACAAGGAGACAAATACACGTCTAATGAAAATGTATCTCACACTTTCACTCTCCCCCTCAGGAACAATAGTGACCCGGTCGTCAACAAGAGCGGAAGGGAGCTCCTGCAGATCTGTCAGAGCCTCAGTCTGTACCTTGTCAATGGTAGGGTACGGGGAGACAGCCTTGGTAGATTCACCTACTGCTCACCTCTTGGCCACAGTACTGTAGATTATATGATCACAGACCTTGACCCTTCCTCTCTCAGCTCATTCACTGTCAAACCACTAACCCCTCTGTCTGATCACAGCCAAATTACCCTGTTTATTCAAAGATCACACATTACATTGGCACACACACAACCCAGTAAGCTGTACAACATCAGAAAAGCATACAGATGGGACCAAAACAGTGCAGAACAATACCAGAAAGCAATTGATACCCCAAAAGTCCAAACACTTTTAGACAACTTTCTGGATCTCACACACACTTGCAGTAAAGGAAGCCTAAATCTCGCAGTAAACAATATTAACAATATATTCAGACAAACAGCAAATCAGGCACAACTGAAATTGACCACAAACAAACCAAAAACTGCAACAAATAACAACTGGTTTGATACGAATTGTAAAACTATTAGGAAAAAACTTAGAATGCTATCAAACCAAAAACATAGAGACCCCCAAAATGCTGATATCCGCTTTCTTTACTGTGAGACCCTAAAACTCTACAAACGTACGCTCAGACAAAAAAAACAACAATATAACAAACAGCAACTGACACTAATTGAGGAGGCAATCAACACAAACACCTTTTGGCAACACTGGAAACACCTAAACAAACCCCAACACCAGGAATTGGCAATACAGAACAGTGACATCTGGACAAATCATTTTAAAGCATTATACCACACTGTTCCCACTGGTGTGAACACAGAGCAATCTCAAATCCATGAGAAATTGACTCAATTGGAGCTAGCAATAAAAAACAACCAGAATCCATTAGACTCCCCAATTATTGAGCAGGAACTGCTTAAGAAACTGCAGGCTCTCAAACCTAAAAAAGCTTGTGGACCTGACGGCATCTTGAACGAGATGCTAAAAAACATGAACAAGAAATTCCAATTGGCTATATTAAAACTATTCAATATGGTTCTGAGTGTAGGTTATTTTCCTGACATCTGGAATCATGGACTTATAACGCCAATCTATAAAAACGGAGACAAATTTGACCCTAATAATTACCGGGGCATCTGTGTGAACAGTAATCTGGGGAAGGTTTTCTGTAGTATTATGAATGCCAGACTTCTGAACTTCCTTACCGAGCACAATGTCTTGAGCAAAAGCCAAATTGGATTTACACCAAAACAACGCACAACCGATCATATTTACACCCTACATACCCTAATTGATAAATATATAAACCAAAATAAAACCAAAATGTATGCCTGTTTTATTGACTTCCAAAAAGCTTTTGATTCTATTTGGCATGTAGGACTGTTCTACAAAGTTATTGAGAGTGGTGTAGGGGGTAAAACATATGATATTATTAAATCAATGTATTCTGGCAATATGTGCAGCATAAAAATTGGCAAAAAAAGAACTGAATTCTTTACCCAAGGGCGAGGCGTTCGTCAGGGCTGTAACCTTAGCCCTGCACTCTTCAACATCTACATTAATGAATTGGCTACTATAATACAAAACTCCTCTGTCCCCGGTGTAAGTCTCCACAATCAGGTGGTGAAATGCCTACTCTTTGCAGATGACCTGGTTCTGCTGTCCCCCACAGCAGATGGCCTACAGCAGAGCCTGGATCTGTTAGAGCATTACTGTCAGACCTGGGCCCTGACAGTAAACCCCAAAAAGACCAAAATTATGATATTCCAAAAACGATCCAGATCTCAGGATGCTCGACCAAAATTCTCAATTGGAACAAAACATGTAGAGTACTGCACACACTACACCTATCTAGGATTAAAACTAAGTTCAACTGGACATTTTAATGATGCAGTTCATGAGTTGAGAGAGAAAGCACGCCGGGCTTTCTATGCCATAAAGAAAAATATACAGACAGAAATACCAATTCGAGTTTGGCTAAAATTAATTGGGTGTGTTATTGAACCAATCGCACTCTATGGCAGTGAGGTGTGGGGTCCACTTACAAAACAAGACTTTACCCAATGGGATAAACACCCCATTGAGACCCTGCATGCAGAGTTCTGTAAGATTCTCCTTCATGTCCAGAGGAAAGCTACAAACAATGCATGCAGGGCCGAATTAGGCCAATACCCCCTAATACAAAAAATACAAAAAAGAGCAATTAAATTTTGGACACACCTAAAACAAAGTGACCCCCTCTCGTACCATTACCAAGCCCTGCAATGTCAAGAGCTGAGCAATAGGAGCACCCTTACCCAACTGATCCTGAGGCTGAGTCCACAAACCTGCTCTCTTAACACAGCCCAGGAACAGAACACATCACCAATCAGACTCAATCAAATTACAAAACAGTTCAAACTGAACTACCTCACCTATTGGCAAACACAAACAAAAGCACAGAGCAAAATGCAGTGCTATCTGGCTCTAAATCGACAGTACACCATAGCAGATTATTTGAGCATGGTGACTGATCAACAACTCAAAAGAACCTTGACAAAGTACAGACTGAGTGAGCACAGCCTTGCTATTGAAAAGGGGAGACACAGGAAAACCTGGCTCCCTGCAGAGCAAAGGCTTTGCAGTCATTGCACCCTCAGTGAACCTGAGACAGAGCTACACTTTCTCACCAAATGTGAAAAATATAAACATGTTAGAGAAGCACATTTTAAAAGATTTGAACTAATAACAAAAGGTTTCCTTAACCTATTAGACACAGAAAAACTACCAGTCCTACTAGGGGAGGACTCAAAGAGCTGTGCGTTAGCAGCAGTCTATGTTGCTGCCTGCCATAGACTGAGGGACAGTGAGTGACAGTCACCTGACACACGTTGCTGTTAGAGCATATCTGACAACAGACCATCTTTAATGTTCTTTGTTCCTTGTTGTTGCTACATCTAACAACACATCACCTGTTTGTCTTGTAGTTTGTTTCTTTGTTATCCTTTGTTCTTTTGATTGCCTCTCTATGGCCTATATGACAACACATCATTAATTTGTCTGGTAGTTTGCTACTCAAAGGATGTTGCTGCTATATCTGACAACAGATCTTTTTTTCTTTTTTTTTTCTTGTAGTTTCTTTGCTATTCAAAGAATGTTATTTGATGTTGCTACTATATCTGACAACAGATCATTCGTTAGTCTTGTAGTATGTTAGTATATAGTATATAGTAAGTTTTCTAATTAATGTTTAGCTGTTCATATCTAATCGCTTGCTTTGGCAATATGTACAGTGTACGTCATGCTAATAAAGCCATTTGAATTGAATTGAATTGAATTGAATTGAATTGAATTGAATTGAATTGAATTGAATTGAGAGAGACAGAGAGAGACAGAGAGAGAGACAGAGAGAGACAGAGAGAGAGACAGAGAGAGACAGAGAGAGAGACCGAGAGAGACAGAGAGAGAGACAGAGAGAGGAGGAGAAAGAGACAAAGACAGAGACAAAGAGAGAGACAGAGAGAGAGAGACAAAGAGAGAGACAGAGAGAGAGACAGAGAGAGGAGAAAGAGAGAGACAGAGAGAGACAGAGAGAGAGACAGAGAGACAGAGACAGAGAGAGAGACAGAGAGAGACAGAGAGAGAGACAGAGAGACAGAGACAGAGAGAGAGACAGAGAGAGAGAGACAGAGAGACAGAGACAGAGAGAGAGACAGAGAGAGAGAGAGAGACAGAGAGACAGAGACAGAGAGGAGAAAGAGAGAGGAGGAGAAAGGGAAAGAATGCAGACAGATGAGAATGACAGCAAAATATTGCACTGACCACATAATACATTTCCCTCACAGCAGGGAGCCCCAGAGTTGCCAGTTGAGGCAGATTTAAGCAAAGTGAAGCTCCCAATGATTAGATCTCAATACAACGGAAAAATGTGCGTGTGGTCAAAAAAGAGGACATGGTCTCCTAGTCAAACAAGTTGTCTTCTCCTCCGTCTGTGTGTGTGTGTGGCCAAACACACTGATGTAAACACAGCCATACTGCAGCAGGCCCACGCCGTTAGCTGCGGCAGCGAGGGCTATCGATAATGACAAGTTATTTACCAGTGCTGCGGCAATGGGACTGAGGCGGAATAGGAATTGAATATGCATCAAATGTCCAAATAAACACGAGCGGTTGGTCTAATGTATTTTGCGATGGGACATTCCCACATCTGAGGCAGCTGGAGTTCCTGTTTGCACCGAGTTTAATCAAGAACTTCAAATGGTCGCGTTTAAATATTGGATTGGATTTTGTTGGAGACGAGGGGCGAGCAGTTAGTTACAGCAACCAGAAGCACACATGTGAAAGAGTTCAACCAAATCGCAGACAGTCCCCATTAAGGCCGCGATCACAGATGACGTCTTTCTGTGACCGCACCTGCGCTTTTCTGTCCCTTTTTTGGATTATATTATGATGACATCTTCACCTTTACTTGACGGTTCAAAGTAGAGACAAACAGAAAGGAGAGAGAGAGAGAGGGGGGGGGGTGTGGCATGCGATGAAGGTCCTGTGGCGGATTGGAACCCGGGACGTTGCGGGCGCCACATGGCGCGCGCCCTAGACCACTGAGCCACCAGGGCGGCGCCCCACTTTTTCCACCTCATTTCAAATGGGTCTGGCAGGTGCACTGCCTATCTTCTCCAAGCCGCGCGGCTCGCATTTTGGACACGCTGAACAAGCCGGCCGAAGTGCCGCACGCACAGTCAGGAGAAATCAGCTCTTGAAACGGTCGCTCTGGAGGCGGAGCTCTCGGACAAGAGGACAAACTCATCGCCGTGGCGTTTTAAACGAGCGGAAGAATCGCCAACGTCGTTGTCTTGTACGTTTTTTATTTTCAATGGTACGCCTCCCCATCTGGTCGCAGTTCCAGAAGGCGACGGAATAAATTGAGCCATTTCAGTGACAGATCCGTTTAATTCTCTGAGAAAAGTTAAAAACACACACATGCAGGTCGAGTCCGGCAGGTGCAGAGCTGGAGAGAGGCTGGAACAGTGAATAAATAAAACGGCTCATCTGATGAAGAGCAGTCTGCTTGTCTGATGAAGAGCAGTCTGCTCGAAACGTCACCAGCAACGGTGCAATACATATTTTCACTGGAGCCCATGCAGTGTGCGAGCCGTTTAATTCTCTGCCAAAGCATCAAGACACAATCAACATTCAACATCACTACTCCTGAATAATACAATAATACAGTAATACAATACATACAATGCAATAATAATAATAATACTACACGTGAATTATGAAACATTGAGATTGAGACACATCAGTGTCCGTGTGTGTGTGTAGGTCACTCACTGTCCCTCAGGTTGTGGCATGTTGAGACAGATTGGGCAGACAGGTAAGCCCTGTCTCCTTCTCTTAGGCTAGGACTAGCTTTAATTTGGAGGAATCATATCGACGCAAATGAGGAATTAGTCTTTGTGCAGTACGCAGCGCAGCGATCACAGCAATAGCAGAAGATGGAGCAAACCGTAAACAATCTCATATTATAATATATATAAAAAAGATGCAAAGTAAAAGTCCTAAAGTGATGTATACGTTGGTCCAGTCCAGTTGGTCCAGAATGCGCACACGGTTTGAGTTTTCAGAGTTTATCTACAAAGATTGCCTTTGTTTCTCTGGTGTACAGTAAACTTAACATGTTGCATTTGATGGACAGTTTTATTGCCTTACAGGACCATGAAGGCATCGTTTGATTTGAGCCTGTGTGGAACCAAACCCGTATTATCCCTGGCAGTGTTGTGCCCACTGAACCACAGGGGGAGGCAAACCTCTAACCTTGACAGTGTTACAAGCAGCACAACTTCATGCAAACATATTTGAATCTAGTTGGAAACACAACACAACAAACGCTGTCAGTCAAAGCTTCACGACGCCATAACAAACTGATTCACAACTCCTGGAAGGGATTGGACACGCTACATAACATGCTCCGCGTCTATCCAGGAACCTGTCAATCAAACGGATGGCCAGTCAGGGCAGCCAAAAGTCAAGGGGGCGGGGTCACAGCAAAAAAATGTGATACTAATGTAGAACACCCTAGAATTTGGTGTTCCATCAACTAAGTCACTGAACGAATGAAGAGAATGAGAATGGTTTTCAGGATGCATCTGCAGGGATAAAGGCGCTTATTCTGCTTCATCAATGATTGAATAGTAACACAATATAAAAGGAACCTACTTGACTGTGTTAAAAGTTCAAAAGACGAAAAAAAGTAAAAATTACTCATAGTCCACCTCTAATTCATCATAAAAGAAGCAGTTGCCAGTTTTGTTTTGCAATAACCTCACAGTTTGCAGTGCTGGTTCTCCGTTTTAGCTTTCAGACACACTGTTCTTGTTCAAATTCATCACTAAAGAATCACAAAAACAACGTCTGAATTGGATTTTGGGTTGTGTTTTCTGTCTCAGTGAAAACCGCAACCTTGACATGCACACAGCATCGGCACAAGCAATGAATCAATTTCAAACCAAATCTGGTCTAACAGTAGACTAGACACCAGGGTTGGAGGTTAAATTGCTTTGGTCAGTGGGCTGGTGGACCGGTGAAGTTACAGTACATCTACTTTCACTACTGCATGTTGCATGTTGATGGAGTAGTAAGGTGGACAGGCCGTCCTGTAACCGGAAGGACACAAGTTTGATGCCCACAGCAGCCAATGTGTCCATCAGCAGCCAGGTGTCTTTGAGCAAGAAACTGAACACCAGTCATGCTCACTCACTGTAAGTCACTCTGGATGAGAGTAAGGTCTTAAGTGATGCTGAACTTTGGCAGTATATTGAGTTGTATATCTTCCTTCATGATAAAACACAAAATCTGTGATGCTCTGTTATGTGTCGCTCCAGTAGAGGAGACTGGAGAACAACTCGTTTCTCTCTCGCCATTAACTGCTATCGTCTGGAGGAACAGGTCCAACAAACATGGACAAATCAGAACCTGCCAGTATAGAGAAACACATTTACAGTTTGGTAAATGCAGTATTTTTTCTTTGTTCCATGTTTTCTTTTCGGTTTCCTCTGATGGGATTCCGGTGTTACTGTACACTTCAGAATGTGCTTTATGCCCGTTCCTTTATGTGCTAGGCGTGGTGGTTTTGACTGCTCCTCCATACAATGGCAGTGAATGAGAGAGAGAGACAAAGCAATGGCCCAATCTCCTCTACTGGAGCAACAGAGAAGCACAGCTTGTCAGGTTTTATCATGGAGGAAGAAACACAAGCCAAGATAGGATTAAACTTCAACAGCAAAGCACCAATATGGATAGTGGTATGGCTATCGATAGCAGCTGATGATGCAGAGAAGCTTGGCTGCTCACACATAGCGTGTTTTGCATGGAAACAGCTCTGCCTGGAGCGCTTTTTGTGAAGAGATTTAAAGCGGATGAGAGGTCAGTAATCAGCTGCAGCCACGCCCCCGCTCGCTCACTCTCACTTGCCCACTCGCTCGCTCACTCACTGCGCTAGCTTGCGGTTAGCCTTTAGCATGCACACTGCAGTCCACATTTCATTTTGCACGCAGCTAAAACACGAGCGGTAACGTTCGTTAACGTTAATGACCTGAAACTGTCGAGAGCGCCCAAATGGCGAAGTCCTTGCTCTTACTGCTAACAACATTTAACGTCCAACTTACAGGTTAGCTCTTCTAGCAGACAATAGTTTTGTGGAACAAGCAACGGCTTACAAGTCACATGTTCCGTATAACCCATACAGCCTTTATGATCGCTGTTACAGTCACATCAATTCACTGATTACAACTTCTCTCTGCCCACCGGCCGTTAGCTTGCATTGTACTGATGGTGCGTTCAAGCTCCAATCAGTAAAAATGAGTATTGGCCGATCATGATATGTTCAAATGTAATCTTGGAAAATATAAATAAACTAAAGAAAAGGACTAAAACCCATCATTTTGTTTTCTGTGAATTAAACAAGTTTAAATGCATAAAAAAGACGCAAATCAGTCGACCCCTTAACGACTCATATCGGTACGCAGTATCAGCAAGTACTGACATTTAAGTACTTGTACTTGGTCTGAAAAAAGTGCTATCGGTGGATCCCTACTTTAAATGCAACCACGTTTGACCAGATAGTCTTTTAGAGTAACCTACTGTAGGACCTTCTAAAAGACAGTTGTTTGACCAGATAGTCTTTTAGAGTAGCCTACTGTAGGACCTTCTAAAAGACAGTTGTTTGACCAGATAGTCTTTTAGAGTAACATACTGTAGGACCTTCTAAAAGACAGTTGTTTGACCAGATAGTCTTTTAGAGTAGCCTACTGTAGGACCTTCTAAAAGACAGTTGTTTGACCAGATAGTCTTTTAGAGTAGCCTACTGTAGGACCTTCTAAAAGACAGTTGTTTGACCAGATAGTCTTTTAGAGTAGCCTACTGTAGGACCTTCTAAAAGACAGTTGTTTGACCAGATAGTCTTTTAGAGTAGCCTACTGTAGGACCTTCTAAAAGACAGTTGTTTGACCAGATAGTCTTTTAGAGTAGCCTACTGTAGGACCTTCTAAAAGACAGTTGTTTGACCAGATAGTCTTTTAGAGTAGCCTACTGTAGGACCTTCTAAAAGACAGTTGTTTGACCAGATAGTCTTTTAGAGTAGCCTACTGTAGGACCTTCTAAAAGACAGTTGTTTGACCAGATAGTCTTTTAGAGTAGCCTACTGTAGGACCTTCTAAAAGACAGTTGTTTGACCAGATAGTCTTTTAGAGTAGCCTACTGTAGGACCTTCTAAAAGACAGTTGTTTGACCAGATAGTCTTTTAGAGTAGCCTACTGTAGGACCTTCTAAAAGACAGTTGTTTGACCAGATAGTCTTTTAGAGTAGCCTACTGTAGGACCTTCTAAAAGACAGTTGTTTGACCAGATAGTCTTTTAGAGTAACATACTGTAGGACCTTCTAAAAGACAGTTGCCTGCTGAAGGGAAAAGCTGCAGCATTGGGCAGACTGGGCAGAAACTGGGCCATAAAAAACACAGGTCCAGGCGAGCGTGCATCACCCACTTCCCATCCCACGTGCTGGTTGGTCAGTTCTCAAAGGGTCAAAGGTGAAAGGTTAACAACAAGGTCAGTGGGGGGAAAGTCAACACCACTCTGTTAGCATGAGAACCCAGGTACTCACCGGCAAGGTAGCGTGTTCTATGGGAGCTCCCTATGGTGAGAGACATAAACCGGCACATTGAGCGGATGGCAAAACAGTAAGAGGAGTATAACACGTTATTAAAGGGGGAGAAATGCCGTTTGTTTATTTCCTGTAAGAAAACGGAGGGAATACCAGGGCTTTATGGCATTACAGCATTTAATCAAATGACTGAGGGCACTGGCCAGCCATCTAGATAACATGATAACCCCTGAGATAATGCTAAGCTGGGGTTTAACTGTTGTTAGTACAATGTGCTAAAGCACCGTAGCAAATTAATTAAATCCTGGAGACACAGAGGCGAAACGGCAAACCAGTCGTTGCATAACGGTAAGTTGATCAAGGAGCTCATTAGCTGCAAAGTTGGCGTATTATGTTCAGAAATCCATCCACATTTTCGAGTTTTCACATTTTCACTCCTGATTCTCTCTCATTGCTACTCTGGGCCATCTCCACATATGAGCTTCATTCAATTAGGAATATTTTGTGAGCACTAAAGTCTGTGAAGAGTATTAGGAGGTCTTGGCTATGGCAACATTTTCCCCTCGAGTCTGAATCGGAATGGTGTGTGTGTGTGTGTGTGTGTGTGTGTGTGTGTGTGTGTGCGTGCGCGCGCGTGCGTGTGTGTTTAAGAAATTGAGACCTGCGAGTCCGCTGACCTTTTTTCTCACTCGTTTGCATCCAAGTAGCTACAGAGCTGTTAAAACAACCACATAAGTGTGTACACACACACACACACACACACACAACACAACACAACACACACACACACACACACACAACACACATACATACACACACACTATGCGGAGTCTTGATAGAATGTTGCTGTGTCATGGTGATCCTTCACTCCATAAATATCGGTGGTGGGTCACCGATAGGATCTGTGTGTGTGTGTGTGTGTGTGCGTGTGTGCGTGTGTGTGTGTGCGTGTGTGTGCGTGCGTGTGTGTGTGTGTGCGTGCGTGTGCGCGTGTGTGTGTGCGTGTGCGTGCGTGTGTGTGTGTGTGCGTGTGCGTGTGTGCGTGCGTGTGTGCGTGCGTGCGTGTGTGTGTGCGTGCGTGTGCGTGCTTGTTGTTTTCTTGCATAAGAATAACTTGCATAATAATAATAACTTTCAGTCATAAAAAAAACATAAAATAAACATTTGGTCGTGAATTCTTGGTGTCTCTCCAATATCTGTCCTGCACCTCAAATCTTCTCTGGCCCCCCTCTGAGCACTGGAGCCTCCCAGCCTCTGCTGCTCTACTGGAATTCTATTGCCTCCTATCTAGGGATGCACATTTTGATCAATTTCCTTTCATCGATTAATTTGTCAGGTTAACGATCAATTAATCATTATATTAAAAGCTGCTTTTGACATAGAAAATAGAAAATGCAGGGTTTGACACCTGTCTTTAGGCCGACCCAACAAGTTGATCCACCAACTAAACGTCCTGCATTAGCTGTCATTGTGCTTGTGGACGTGTGATGTTTCAACATTGTATTAAAATGTTTCCAATGATGACTGTTGTCTTTTTTAATTCTCGCACCCTGGACTTTCTGTCTGCTAGCTTGGCTTTCTTCTTCCTCCGTATGAGCAGTGAAAGTTACATTTTGCCCTTGTGGTGTTAAATCATTTCAGAAAAGAAAAGAAAAATTATAAAATAGCACATAGCCTACATTGTCGCTTAATCGGTTAACATATCGTTCGATCGCTCAAATTCTTAATGATAGATTCATCGATTGTCGATGAATCATTAACATCCCTACTCCTATCCTCTTCACATGTTCACAGTTTCTACCCCTTACTTTCTCCTTCTCTGTCTTTCTCTTATTGGAATCTGTGGTAGTAGTATGGCGGTGGTCGTATAGAAGCAGCTGCTGTAATCGTAGTAGTGGCAAGTGGCGTTCAATAGCATTTGGTTCTATTCTTTCTTCCATCAACCCTCCTCTAGTCGATCCCCTTCAGTGGTATCCAGTTATAATCTGTAACTCTATTCTGTGATGACCTCTCATCCCCAAGGGTCAAACCACCCAGCTATTTAGATCCATAGCATCTGATCTACTTAGGAGGCCCCGACACTGGCACTGAGTGTGTGTGTGTGTGTGTGTGTGTGTGTGTGTGTGTGTGTGTGTGTGTGTGTGTGTGTGTCGGGGTCATGTCCAGGTCTGGGGGGCCGTGGGGAAAGCCTCTTACGAGGCTGGAAAACACTTAGCTCAGCCACCGTGTGTGTGCGGCCTCATGGCCTTTGTGATCGGCTTGGATCAAATCTGTGTGTGTGTGTGTGACCTCCTTAAAACTGACCCACGCACACAGAGAGAGAGAGAGAGAGAGAGAGAGAGAGAGAGAGAGAGAGAGAGTGTGTATGGGTGTGTAGTAGGCTTATAAGAACTATACATGTGCGTACAATCATCTTATAAGAACACAGAGAGGGCGACACCAATTAAGCATAATGTGTGTTTTTGAGTGGTATCTGTGTATATGGACAGACTGTATGTCCTCGTACTGTATATGAGCAGCGCGGGGAACATGTTACCTTAATGTAACTTTTTTTATGACTATTTTACCAGCTTTAAAATGACATGATGGCTGAGTGGTCATAATTGGTGACCTGCCAAAGAGTATACAAACTTACCATCAGCAGCAGGGCTTTCACAGACTAGTCGACTATCAACTATCAAAAACCACTAGTCGACACTGTGCATCATAGTCGACTAATCGTTCATCTGTGGGTTTTAAAGATACACAATATAAATAAATAAATTTAACATAGATTTGTTCGAACACTCATTTCTACATGATGCCATGTTAAATAAATATAATTTAAGATGTTTAGAGAGGGAAAGACTCTCTGTTGTTACTGCAGTCAAACAGTGGCTATCTCCAGCTCAGACAGGTTGCTGGGTTTTAGCGGCTCATTTGTAAACCGAGGACGCTTCTATTTCACATTGGTCCCGCCTACATTAGTTAACACTTTACTGGCTCTTTTTTCCTCATTATATTTTGGGGCATCTTTGCCTTTATTGGGTAGGACAGTAGGCACACAGGAAGGGTGAGGAGAGAGAGAGAGAGAGAGAGAGGGGTTGACATGCAGCAAGGGACCACGGGTCGGATTCGAACCCGGGTCGGCCGCGCGAAGCCTTTGCGGTACGCTCTCTACCAGGTGAGCCACCGGGACGCCCTTTTGACGATAATTGATCATTTAGATTGGGTGAAAAAATATGATATATCCCGCGATATTACTACTGCTACTTTTTGGCAGTAGTCGGTGACTACTACAATTCAGTAGTCGTGAATGCCCTACTCAACCGCCATCATTTACCAGCATTAGGGTGATGGAAATGAATCATGTACAGTATAGTGATTATGTAAGGGTTAATGCACGACGAGGTGTCCATTATCAGAAATGAATGGACCACGTGGAGGCGTGAACCGTCCAAGGTTCATGCCTCAGACGGAGCATATATGCTGGAACCTCGGACTCGCTCGCTCGGAGTAGACTAAAAAACATCTGAAGCTTTCTATGTTGGAGTCCAGGTATGTTTTTTTTTTTTTTTTTTTTTTATGTTTTTTTCCCGATTTTTTATCCCATTTTTATCCCCCGTTTAGTGCTCATTTGAATTACTCAATCCTGGTTGCTACTCCATCCTCTGCCGATCTGGGGAGAGCCGAGACTGATTCCATGCATCCTCCGAGACATGGGCAGTCAAGTCAGCCGCTTCTTTTCACCTGCCCGAGGAAACTTCACCGGTAGGACATAGCACGTGGGAGGTTCACGCTATTCCAACCAGTTCCCCTCCCTCTGAACAGGCGCCCTTAACGATCAGAGGAGGAACCATATAAGCAACCAGGATGTTGCATGTTTTTGTGAAGGGGGTTCCTATATGAAGGAGACCCCCGGGAGGCACGGGGAGAACATGCAAACTCCACACAGAAAGGCCATTTTGCCGACCCCCACCCGGGTGGTGGGCACTCGAGGACATGCGGACGGGCACGCATTCCTTCAGTGTTCACATCGGCCCAGGTGGGAATCGAACCCACGACCTTCGAGCTGTGAGGCGATAGTGCTTACCACTGCACCACCGTACCTCCCGTCCAGGTATGTTTTTGTATAAGGACGTCTCTCAGTGTGTTGCTGTTAACTGCCCATTTCGTTGTTTTCTTTTTGTTGATCTCCTCTTTTTCCTCTTCGACTTGATTTGTGTCAGTGATAGAGGCAGCGCGTGCTCTTGCAAAGCGCCTGGCTGGCTTGCTGCAAAGTTGTAAACAGAGCTGGTTTGACAGTTGACAGCTGAGAGCCGGCTTCTGTCAGCTGACAACATCAGCAGATCTCCGAAAACTACAGATTTCTAAATAGCTGTTATTTTAATAAACTGAGCACACAGGGGTAATCTAAATAGTTATTTTTTAGTTATTTTTGATGGACTAATTTTTTTTCTAAACTTATAAAAGTGCCATATTAACCCTTACGGTGGTATAGGGCTCTGTCGTGATCCTGGCGCATTGATATGAACGATGAACAGACCTGACTGGAACTACTTAGCTTGGTGTACATTATCACTGTACATTATCACAAATTAATGGACACCCGGCAGCCAATCAGAATCGAGTATTCACCCAGACCATGGTATAATTGAAATGTATTGCTTCCTTGTGAGGACCCAGCAAAGACTAGTTGTCGCTAATTTGGCAGCTAATGGAGACCCTAATAAAACATATCATAACTTAAATTTCTACAATTAATAATCTCAAATATTGGCACAATAGGCCATATTGAGACATTGCATTTCATTGAGAAAGACCATTATAGACGTACATACTCCAAACGATGTGTGATGCAACATTATTTTGTTCCTGAAGTCATTCGGATGAATAATTGTGATTACAATATGGGGATTTTCATCTCAGTCATACACACTAAGCACACAGTGTACTGTGTGTGTGTGTGTGTGTGTGTGTGTGTGTGTGTGTGTGTGTGTGTGTGTGTGTGTGTGTGTGTGCGCGTGCGTGCGTGCGTGCGTGTAGAATCTCATTAGCTCCAGGCTAGAGTCAATAGCTTGAGCCACAGTGTAATCCTGGGCTGCTGACCTAACCAGCTAACCCCTAAATGAGCTTAAGGACGCCCACATTAGCCGTCTAACCCCTAACGAGGCCCGTGTTAACGATCTAACCCCTAACGAGCTGATGCTAACGAGCTAAAGCAGATTGTCATGCCCTGTGACGTGCCATGCTGATATGCACACAGAGCGGTACGTACAGTAGGCACATGGCTTATAAAACACAAACACACACATATTACTGTATCTGCATGCCATGCACACATACAGCAAACACATACACCAAACATAGGCAGAAAAAGACTAGATAAACACACAGTTTGCACAAATCACACAGACACACACACACTCCCACGCTCACACACAGGTCCAAGGATCAAGTTTACAGATATAATATGTGTCTTTATACAACAGTTAGTTCCGGCCAAGCAATTTGCTTCGACAAGAGGTATTCCAGCCATTCTGATATTTCAGTATAACATCACGGGCGCTTAACTGTGTTTAGAACACGGCTCTCTCGAATACTCGATTCTGATTGGTCAATCAACAATATTCACCGGTCATTATTTCTCGACAACCGACCGCTGCTCTGCCACACCTGGATTAAACAGTTGATAAGAGCTTTTTGTCAGCAAACACTACTAATTAGGCCAACCAGTTGCAGCTGTGGTGTCTTGTGTGCCAATTACGAATGAAACCGCTTTGTCGTTGAAAACGCTATTAAAAAATCTATTTGAATAATTATTTTTGGCAGATTATTGAATGATTTAGTTGTAGGCCGTGTTCTAAGCGGGATAATGTATATTGAGGCGGTGATTACTGGGAAATAATGACCTTCAGGTGATGATTAAGCCCTCCGCTGCGCGTCGGGCTCAATCATCACCTGTCGGTCATTATTTCCCCCGTAATCACCGCCTCAATATACATTATCCCTTACGTATATCACTCTGCTTCACAGCTGTAATCTTGATTAGGCTGAGTTCAAACAGTATTCACTCACCTAGCAGGGACAGCGATATGGATACATTTGACTTTACTTATGAACGGTAAGCTGAAATCATCCGTGCTAACCTCAAAGTAGCTAACGTTAGCTTAGCTAGCTTGCATTCGGGAAACAACAGGCAGCGAGTTCACCTGTTGTTGCTTTGCAACTTCTGGTAGTGCACTCCCTGAACTATGGTACTTTTTGTTGGCAGAGACAAATAACAGACAGAAAACACCTGTCAAATCACTTTAAAATGTGATTACGACTTGAGGAATAGCTTCGTTAAATACTGTACAACCGTTGTATAAAAGCAATATCACACTCGAAGTCCTACTGTTGGACTGTAATATTGTCACGGTTGTGATCCCCTACGACCGAATCACAGCAGTGACGATATCACAGTACAACGGCACTGCCTCTCATGTGATATTGCTTAATTATCAGCTTGAGGTGTGTGTGTGTGTGTGTGTGTGTGTGTGTGTGTGTGTGTGTGCGTGCGCGTGCGTGTGTGCGTGCGTGCATGTACTAACAGGCAGGTTCGTGAAGACACTGAAGGTGCTCCTCAGGAAAGCGATCAGGTCGGTCAGGTAGTCGCTGGGAGTCAAGGTCCCGCCCCCCTGCACCGCGGCCGTCCAATCGTAGTCAGCCAGCTGCAGGAACTGGTCGATCTTGGCGTTCAGATTGGTGTAGATCTCCGCTTCGGCCGAGTGACGGGCGTCCTGCGGGGGGAGACCTTAAAGGTTAGATGAATTCATCAGCAGATGATGGTGCAATGTTAAAATTAAGACTAATGTAACATCAACATGTTGGAAGTTTGAACTGTTGTCAATAGAAATAAAAATAAAACTTGCATCCAAATAAATGATTTCTCCATCTTTCTTTCCCTCTTTCCACCAGCATCTGCTGCAGATCAGAAACTCTTTCACCTTTTAATCTGCTTTTTCACTCCAAGGACCCCTAAACTGACACAATTAGACCACAGACTCCCATTTGATAAGATTTTGTCCCAGGGTCCACCATCTGATAAGATTTGATCAGTCTCTCTCCCTCTCCACTGATTGTTCTGTTTGTTTGTTTGTTTGTTTGTTTGTTTAATGTAATTTGTCTTGTCTGATTATTTTCCCTTAGTTTTAGTTAATTACGGTAATCATGTACCTTAAAGGGATATTATTTTAAGTTTTTAATACTCTTATCAAAATAGGAGTGGACAAATGTATGTGTATGCAAATGTATGTGTATTATTATTGGATCAATCTAAAACAATGACAAATCTATTGTCCAGAATAATTCTCCAAAATAAATATATAAAAAAAAAATATATATATATATATATATATATAATATACATACATACATACATTATATATATATATATATATATATATATATATATATATATATATATATATATATGCTGAAATCATAACATGGCAAGCTCAAGCCCAACAAGCAACAACTGATGGGCATATTGAAAGGCAAGTGATAATTCAAAACTAGATAGATCAATGATATTTCTCCAAGCGTGGGCAGGAGCAGTGGACAGACCTTTTGCCTGCTGAGGGGCTTACATTAGCCTACATTAGTTAGCCCTTTACCGACTGTTTTTGTGACCGCTTTGATGAGAATTTCAGACAGATCAGAAATTTCCTGACGGACGATGCTGCCCTGATGTTCCTACACTCTATGATTTTTTCCCACATTGACTACTGCTTAATGAGCTGGTCGTTGGCATGTAAAACAGCTCTTAAGCCGATTGAATCTCTACTTAAAAAAACCCTAAAGATCTTCGATAAAAAAACAATCTTCGCCCATATTTGTAACATTATAAAGAAGCATGATTTCCTTGATTTTGACCATTTTAAAACTTTTAGACAGGCCTGTTTTGTTTTTAAGTGTCTCCATGGTCTCGCCCCACCCCCTCTGGGAGAGTTTTTTAAACGGAGGTCCGTGGAGGGCATGACCACCAGGGCGTGTCTAAGAGGAGACTGCGAGCTGGGCCATAGACGCACCGCTTTGGGGAAGAACGTCCTGTCCATTGTGGGCAGAAAGATATGGAACAGTCTCCCGGCCACAGTTAGGGAATGCCCCACCTACCCTACTTTTAAAGTCAAAATCAAGGAATGGCTCAAAACGACACAACAGTGCACCCATAATTAATAGCCTTCTCTTGGACATTTTATTTTTTTATCATTTTATTATCTTATCTGTTTGTGTGTATTGCTTTTATTCTGTGTATGTATTGTTATCCCTTGTGTATGTTTTTTTTACCCCTTGTGCATTTTTATTATTTTGTTTTTTTATTCCCGTATTCTGTATTTATCCTGTAGTTTTTAGCTGTTTATGTTCCGAGGACTGCGGGTGAAAATTAGCTTCGGCTAACCCCGGCACTTTTACCGTTGTCACATATGGATGATTCTGTACGTGTATAACTGTTTTATTAATGTGCACTGTCCTGTCTAAATAAACAATAAAGTAAAGTAAGTAAAGTAAAGTAAGTGAGTAAGAATTGATCATTTTTATTGGGTGGAAAAAATACGATATATCTCCGGGATGGAATAGTCGATGACTTTTTGGGAGTAGTCAATGACTACTAAATTGCATTAGTGGTGGACACCCTAGTCTGTGGGTGTGTACCTACCTTGAAGGTAGAGGTCCCGTACAGCTGGGTAGCGTTGGCCGTGTCAGGGGGGACGTTGGTGATGTTTGATATAAACTCCTCCAGGTAGTGACACGACTGCTCCAGGTGGGTGGTGTTAATGATCACCTGCACCAGCTACACAAAAAGCAAACAGGTACAAAATAACGCTTGGGGATGTTTGATGTTCTAAACATCATGGTGTGAAAAGGGCTTATGATGACCTGACCCAACCATAAATATGATGACATATGATCATCAGCATGGCACCTTACCATTATACGGACTAGTTGTGAAATATTGTCTATTTACAGCTAGCAGGCTCATTGTAATGAGCATCTCGTCCAACTAAATGATAAGTCTGGATAGAGGGAAAGAAAGTCAGCAAGCAGCATCTGTAGGGCCTAGGGAGTGAAATTCCCCTTTCATTTTTCTATTGATGTTTGGTAAACTCCTCATAAACAGAGTTTCACTTGGACAAACCAAGGCATTCAGGTACAGTATGAGGTGAACATGTGACTCGGACCAAAAAAGAACAAAGAAAGAAAAGGGGGGGGGGGGGGGGATTCACTCGCTTCGGTCCCATGTGGAACCCAGAATAGGACATGACTTATTGGTGTCAAGGTTCACTATTTTTGCGAAGACAATGAGTTGAAAAGTTAGACACAAAAAAGCACAAGTTACATTGAATTTGTGCAATCGCTATTAGTTCCTTCCCTTTGAGAGAGATTATTATAAGCTTCAAGCTACATTTGTGTCGTGTAACACACACACGCACAGTCGCACGCACACACACACACACACACACACAGAGTACCTCTGCCAGGCCGACGTTCTTCTTCTTGATGGCGTACTGCAGACAGTGGCTGAGGGTTCTGGTCAACAACAGGTTGGTCGACTTGCGGATCATATCATCTACCTCTGTGGAACTGAGGACACACACACACACACACACACACACACACACACACACACACACACACACACACACACACACACAAGATATTCAACAATTTAACCTTTTTAATCAAATTACATACTGAATATCCTATAATAACAGCAGTGTGTCACTGAGAAAGGTTGATGCCTCTGCCTCTTATGCATGCTAATAAACAGTGTATGTGAAGCTTTCAATGTTAGGAAACAGCCTAAATATCCACCCAACTTGAATGAATATTATTCTAAGTACCGTATGACACTGTTTCAAATCTCTTGAGGTAGCGGCTAGATGATGGACAATCAGAACCATTTTATAAGAAAGTACTAAACTAAACTATGTTTATTTCGTGTGAGTTTGTAACTAACTACTGAGCCCCATATACATATACTGTATGTATTTTCAGAAATCTCTTCTTTCTTTTGTTCTTTGTCGGTGACATTTGATATCTATATTCTATTTGTAAAGCCTAATTTAGGCTTTTTCACACTACATGCTCTTAGCCCGGGGCTATCTAAGCCCTGGGCTAAAATTAGGGCTAAGATAGCCCCAGGCTAACTTAGCCCCGTTTCACACTGGCCACTTTTAGCCCTGCTGTGTTTAGATGGAAAGTCAGGGATAAACCTGCTCCAGAGCAGGGCCAGCTAGCCGGGGCTGAAGTCGGGGTTAGCCCACTTTGGAGTGGGCCAGGATTGTGCAAGTGTGAAAGCTTTCTTAGCCCTGGGCTTGTTTGTCTGTCTAAATGCCTCTATATTGCACTGCACCAACCAAAGTCCAGTCAAATGTATGTCCAATTTCATCAACTTAGCGAAGGTCTTCATGTCAGACGACTCTTAGAATCAAAAGATGGAAAGGAAAACACACTCATCCTCCAACTTACAGAACCCCATCCAAGCTACGGGTCTTTAGAGTGCTACTGAAGCTACGGGTCTTTAGAGTGCTACTGAAGCTACGGGTCTTTAGAGCGCTACAAAAACAACCACCTAACTCTGAATCTCACTAAGACTGTATCTATGTGTTTCTCCATAAGAAGGAGAGCACAAGACAGTCTCATAATACAAATAGATCAAGAGGAAATAAAAGAGGTCAACGATTTTAAATTCTTAGGTGTCATCTTGGATTCTCAACTCAAATTTGACAAACATGTGAAAAAAATATGCAAAACAGTCAAGATCAATTTGAACTGCTTTAGAATGATAAGACATTACATACCTCTCAAGGCAGCTCAACTGTTCATGCATGCCATGATATTTTCTCACTTATCTTACTGTGTAACTGTATGGGCCCAGGCTTCACAGGCAACTGTCAAACCTGTCACATCACTGTACAAACAGGCACTGAAAATAATGGATCGAAAACAAATGAAATGGCATCACTGTAAAATTCTACACAAGTACAAGCTGCTCAGTTTTGACAGCTTCATTAAGTTTTCATTTGTCAAATTGATTTTTAAATGTGTGAATAATCTCGTCCCAGCCGTACTTTCACCATATGTCACAAAAATAAACAGCAATAGAATTGCCACAAGGGGATCAGCGAATGGCAATTGTAGAGTGGCCCAACGCAAAACTACCTTCGGTCAGTCATCCTTTTCAGTAAAAGGGATACACATGTGGAATTCCCTACCAACAGAAATAAAAATGCAAACTAATCTGAAAAGCTTTAATGAAAAGGTGAAACACTGGCTGAAGCAAAATCAAACCTGCGACCATTGATTACTGATGTAGTGGTGTAATTCTACTGTAAATCTTGTATGATGTAGTAGCATAATTTTACTGTAAATTTTGTATGATCGTGTCACAATTTTTATGTTTGCACTTTGTTTAGATTATGTTTTTTATTAGAAAAGCCTACCCAGGGACAGGGATTGCAAATTAGCCTTGGCTAGATATCCTATATGCATCGCATATGTTTCATGTTCTTGTAACTTGTTACAATGATTCTTGCATTGTCCCTGACAAATAAACGAATAAATAAAAAATAAAAAAATACTGAAGCTACGGGTCTTTAGAGCGCTACTGAAGCTACGGGTCTTTAGAGCGCTACTGAAGCTACGGGTCTTTAGAGCGCTACTGAAGCTACGGGTCTTTAGAGCTACTGAAGCTACGGGTCTTTAGAGCGCTACTGAAGCTACGGGTCTTTAGAGCGCTACTGAAGCTACGGGTCTTTAGAGCGCTACTGAAGCTACGGGTCTTTAGAGCGCTACTGAAGCTACGGGTCTTTAGAGCGCTACTGAAGCTACGGGTCTTTAGAGCGCTACTGAAGCTACGGGTCTTTAGAGCGCTACTGAAGCTACGGGTCTTTAGAGCGCTACTGAAGCTACGGGTCTTTAGAGCGCTACTGAAGCTACAGGTCTTTAGAGCGCTACTGAAGCTACGGGTCTTTAGAGCGCTACTGAAGCTACGGGTCTTTAGAGCGCTACTGAAGCTACGGGTCTTTAGAGCGCTACTGAAGCTACGGGTGTTTAGAGCGCTACTGAAGCTACGGGTCTTTAGAGCGCTACTGAAGCTACGGGTGTTTAGAGCGCTACTGAAGCTACGGGTCTTTAGAGCGCTACTGAAGCTACGGGTCTTTAGAGCGCTACTGAAGCTACGGGTCTTTAGAGCGCTACTGAAGCTACGG
>NC_139628.1:31495103-31497603 GCF_964638095.1 Poromitra crassiceps
CGAATCGTGAGGCCAGTGAAGATTCCCAGCCCTAGCAGGTACAGCGCAAAACGGAGAGTCTGGCAAGCGAGACTACTGTAGTACACAGACCGGACCACTGGTGGATAGGCACGACACGTGTTGCGTTACGTAACGTTAGTTTATCATCATTATTTAGAAAGAGACGGAGGTCAAGTGCTCAGAGACATTCTCACATGTTTTCTATCCACCTTGTTTCCTCAACAGGTTGTTCCTGCCAGTTCTGTGGTCTTTGAGGCCAAAACGTCGTGCCACCTGAAACTATAAAGTTCCTGCGGTGGAAAAAGAGAAAGTTATGGCACTGTGAGTGATGCTTTATTGAGATCTTACGAATAAATTGACGCCTCTGTTTATGCGGATGTATCTGGTGCTAAGCAAACTGAAAACACAGGTGATGATAGCTGAAGTAAACATTATTATGGCTACAGTGTAATAATGTGACTGTGGTCTGCTCCAGTGCGTACCGTACACATGCACATTCATACATGTGGTTGTCACCACCAAACTGTGGCGGTGTGGAACAGTGGAAAACCTCCTTGGCGTCAAACTCTCCAGGTTTCCGGAGAGACGTGTGGGAGCGATGGTGATGAAGCGGACAGCTCGGCACTCAACACTTTGCCGTTCCGTTCTGAGTCGCTCGGCCGCTTTTTGCTCGCGTCTTGAACCGAGGCGTATTCGCTTTCATCCGCAGTTTTCTTTGTTAACATTTGTCTCGCCCGGGAGAGGCCGGCTGAGCACGCGTGCTCTTCTTCAACACATGATCCTCCACACGGTCTTCTGCTGCGGGACAGCTTGTTGAGGGCCACGCCTCTGTTGAGAGAGGGCTTTCCCCTTTCATTCTCGCCCTGCCAGATTTTCCCCACCCGATCCAGGATTTAAACCGGCGACCCCTCTGGCCGGAGCCCACTTCTTTTCCTCGTCTTTCCCACAGACGTGCCAACATCACCTCTTCTGCCTACTCTGCTCCTTGTGAAACACGGGCGAGCTGAGCGTCCCCCCTTCATCACCGACGCTCCTGCCAAACCTGCCCCGACAGGCGGCCCTTTGTCAAACTCATGGAGATCTCTTTCCCTCATCAGCCATTGTAGTCTGCCCCAGTGCGCTCGTAAGCCTGACGTTCCGGGATGTAATCGCTCCTCAGGGCCCACTCACTATGTGCGAGCAACCTGCTTTCCTCCTTGAGTCAAGTGTTTTGTTGCTCAGGGGAAGAGTTCAGGAAAGAGCAGGCACTCCTAGATTACTGAAATCACCAAATCAGAGGGTGAATGTTCCTCATTGCACTGGTCCAAAGATAAAGTCTCTTCTCCTCCGTCATGGTCACGCATATTCGTGGGGCGGGGACCCTCTATCGATCTACCAATCATCATTGTCATCTATCAATTTTTTCACGTTTTTATTTTTTGTCATAAATCAATGCCGTTGGTCCCCCTTCCCGTCTGTCTGTGGGTTTTACAACATTGAACCAGTGGAAAAGCATTCAAACGAGTAAGTCTCGTATCTCCATTCGCCCTCAATCTGTGGCTCAACCCTCGAAGCTCCTCCCCCTACCTCCGTCTGGCTCGAAGCTCCTCCCCCTACCTCCGTCTGGCTCGAAGTTCCTCCCCCTACCTCCGTCTGGCTCCCCAGGCAAGAGTATATACCCGCAAAATTGAGAATAAGTGCACTATTCACCTTATGTTCCAACACAGGGTTCAGCCAGTGACTTCCTATTGTGTTTATACCTCCTGTGACAGTACAGTAGTGAGCAGGTCAAACAGACGGTGTTCTGAACAGGAAGTCATAACACAACTGGGTCAAGTGGGCGGGGCTACATAAGGTGAATATACCTGGAAAACAGACATGGACAGACGCTCCGTGTATTTCGGACTACCGTAAATTCCGGACTATAAGACGCACCGGTCTATAAGCCGCACCTTCAAAGGTGACTATTTTTTTCTTCTATAAGCCGCACCGGTCTATAAGCCGCGGGTGTTTTGATGTTTAATTACCATATGTAAGGCTTCGTGCACAGAGGGGATTGTCGGGAAACAGATGGCTGTTTGGGGAAGCTCCCATTTATTAACATTTCAACAAAACAAAAGTCAGGTCACTAATCCCCAGACAAAATCACACATTGTGGTATTTTTTGTTTTTTTTACAGTGCACACAGTGTCCGCGGTGTGGTGAAAAGAGGGCAAGAGAGGAAATTAAAACAGAAGTGGATTTATAGTTAGAAAGAGTGCTAAAGAAGAGAGAATTCCGTTTTTTATTTTTTTATTTTAGTTACAGTACTATTGACCAGTCCAACTCAAAAGATATTCGGCAGTTTCACTTTGAGCTCTTGTTCCGCCGCTGGGCACACAGTGTCCGCGGTGTGGTGAAAAGAGGGCAAGAGAGGAAATTAAAACAGAAGTGGATTTATAGTTAGAAAGAGTGCTAAAGATAGTCCGGTCTGGTTATGACGAGTCTCGCTGGGTACAGTACGCCAAAGCGATATCCATTG
>NC_139628.1:31502603-31516407 GCF_964638095.1 Poromitra crassiceps
TGTGTGTGTGTGTGTGTGCGTGCTGGCGTGCGTGCGTGTGTGTGTGTGCATGTACATGTGTGCGTGCGTGCTGGCGTGCGTGCGTGTGTGTACCTGAGGTGCAGGTCTTCAGAGTATTTGAGGCAGGCGTAGATGAACTCTTTGATCTGGCAGTAGACTTTGGGCACAAACTCAGAGAAGGGCAGCTTCTTGGGGAAGGGCAACTAGAGGTGAGCAGAGGAAACGCAGAGCAAAGCATGTTTTAATGAAGTTTTGATCATAAAACCTCATTTCATGAACAATGACCCACCGCTGGCCCGTCATGCATACAGACACAGACTGTACACATCTCAAACACACACGATATGGACTTATTTTATTTAGTACTAGTAGTAGTAGTAGTATTATCATTGTTGTTATTATTATTATTATTATTATTTTATTTTTTCTTAGGGGGGGTTGAATGTTTTGAATGTTCTGTTGTTGTTTTTTTTCACTTGTATGATTCCATATTAGACAGATTCTGTGTGGACAAAAATTGAACAAAACCGACTGGAGGAAAGTACATTATCATTAAGAAAAATGTACTGTAGGTCTGGTCTCCAGACGCCAACCTTGACCCTAGCCCAGTGTCTCTCAACCTTTTTCATATCATGGACCCCTAATTTAGTAGTGAGATAACAGAGAAACTAGGATCAAAACAATCATTCTTACACATTCTCTAATGGTGTTCACTTCTGGTAAATGTAAATATGGAAGTTTAATCATTCATCAGCTCCTGGAAGCCCCTCATGGAACCCTGGTGGTCCATGGACCCCACGGTGAGAACCACCGCCGTAGGCCACCCAACTTCCACCACACTGCTATTGGTCTTTATTATTTCGTCTCCATTCATGAGTTTTTGGACATTTTTATGTTGACTGTAAAACACTTTTATAACAGTGTTTTTGACCTGAGGTGCGGATGATGTGGTTACTGGCTGATCTCTCTGTCTTCTCTCTCTCTTTCTCTAGTGTTTGTTCTCTGCCTCTCTCTACCTGGTCCAGCTCGGGGTCTTGCAGGGGAAACTGGGACGTGTAGAGTCTGTACTCCTCCTCCGTCTCTACCGGGATCGGACTGAAGTTGTCCTGGTCCAACACCTGCCTGTAGGGGAGAGGAGGGGAGGAGAAAGGAGAGGAGGGGAGGGGTGAGGGGAGGAGAGAGGAGGGGAGGGGTGGGGGGAGGAGAGAGGAGAGAGGAGAGGAGGGGTGAGGGGAGGAGAGAGGAGGGGTGAGGGGAGGAGAGAGGAGAGGAGGGGAGGGGTGAGGGGAGGAGAGAGGAGGGGAGGGGTGAGGGGAGCAGAGAGGAGAGGAGGGGAGGGATGAGGGGAGGAGAGAGGAGAGGAGGGGAGGGGGTGAGGGGAGGAGAGAGGAGAGGAGGGGAGGGGTGAGGGGAGGAGAGAGGAGGGGAGGGGAGGGGTGAGGGGAGCAGAGAGGAGAGGAGGGGAGGGATGAGGGGAGGAGAGAGGAGAGGAGGGGAGGGGTGAGGGGAGGAGAGAGGAGATGAGGGGAGGAGAGAGGAGAGGGAGAGGAGAGAGGAGGAGAGGAGGGGTGAGGAGAGGAGGAGGAGAGAGGAGAGGGGTGAGGGGAGGAGAGGAGGGGGAGAGGAGAGGAGGAGGAAAGAGGAGAGGAGGGGAGGGGTGAGGGGAGGGGTGAGGGGAGGAGAGAGGAGGGGGAGAGGAGAGGAGGAGGAGAGGAAGGGAAGGGTGATGAGAGGAGAGAGGAGGTGAGGAGAGGAGAGAGGAGGACAGGAGAGAGGAGGGGTGAGGAGAGGGGTCAATAATTCTAATATCTTCTCTCCTTTCAGCAGATTCAAAAGATGTCAACAGGAATTACTGAAATGCCATTCATTTTCAGCGCCACTCTCTCGCTTGTTCCCTCCCTCCCTCCCTCCCTCCCTCCCCCCTCTCTCGCTCACACACACACTTATCCCATTGGGGGTCGTTTTGTTGCTTGTGGCTTTCCTCTCCCGTTGGCGTTCCAGAGTTGGGACGTTCCAACGTTCCATGGAGAGGCCGTGAACCGGAGAGCTCTCTCTCTCCAACAATACAACACAGCATTCCTGTGGCTTCCCCAGTGTGAGCGCGTGCGCGCATGTGTGTGTGTGTGTGCGTGTTTGCCCGTTTTGCTGCAAGTCCCACTGGTGTCATTGGGCACAAGCACTGGTGAAACAATGGCATGCGAACACACACACACACACACACACACACACACACACACACACACACATTCTGAGGGGTAGAGAATGTTCCGGACGTTACTTTAAAATACTTCCTCTCTCTGGCCAGCCGTAAAACTTCAAAACCAGGACGAGGACTATTTCCCACAAACAAACAGTGGTGTGTGTGTGTGTGTGTGTGTGTGTGTGTGTGTCTGTGTGTGTGTGTGTGTGTGTGTGTGTGTGTGTGTGTGTGTGTGTGTGTGTGTGTGTGTTGTTCAGTGTAGCCCTGATGACCTGAAAGTGGAAGGTCAGTCCAGTACACACTCGCATGCTGCTGAAGAAACCAATCTTCAGCACGCACACACAGACACACTCCAACACTCCACCACCACCCCCCCCCCCCCCCCACACACACACACACACACACACAGACGCACGCACACACACATACACACACACACACACACACGCACGCACACACACAAGCTCTCTGAATGTGATCACTTGCATGTCACCCTCTCATTCGCTCCTCTGTGAGTATGTGCATGTGTTGAGTGTGTATGTGTATTACAGCTGCAATTATGATTAATTGATTAGTTGATTGGCGGAAAATTAATTGCCATCTATTTTTAGCATCAGTTAGACTCATCTTTAGGAGAACGATACAAAACATCTGTTGTTTCAGCTTCTTAAATGTTGGGTGTTTAGTGTGATCTTTGGGGGTGTGGCCTGTTGCTTAGGACAAAAGAAGACATTTGAAGGGGGCGGTGTGTTCCTACAGTACCAACACGAGGGCTGTTGTTACCTCCGGCCTGGTCGGACGTTCCTACAGTGTGGCACAATTGGCCGTGTCTGTGGGTGGGAACCCCGATTAAGGGTACTAGAAATATTTGTAGCGTGCGCCTGAGGACGCCATCTTGGTTCTTTGGGGGGGAAAGTGATTGACATTTGTGACCATTTTGTGAAAATAATGGTTAGTGGCAGCCGTAGTGTGTCTTTACCTGAAGGTGATGTTCCACTTCTTGAGCAGGATCTCTCCATACTGCTCCCTCATCTCCAGCAACATGTCAAACAGCTGCGACACAGGGAAGCCAAAACCCTGCAGAGACCAGAGGAGAGGAGAGAAACCAGTCAGTGCCCAGAGGAGAGGAGAGGAGAGAAACCAGTCAGAGACCAGAGGAGAGGAGAGAAACCAGTCAGAGACCAGAGGTGAGGAGAGAAACCAGTCAGTGCCCAGAGGAGAGGAGAAGAGGAGGGGACGAGATGAGAGAAACCAGTCAGAGACCAGAGGAGAGGAGAGAAACCAGTCAGTGCCCAGAGGAGGGAGAGGAGAGAAACCAGTCAGTGCCCAGAGGAGAGGAAAGAAACCAGTCAGTGCCCAGAGGAGAGGAGAAGAGGAGGGGACAAGAGGAGAGAAACCAGTCAGAGACCAGAGGAGAGGAGAGAAACCAGTCAGTGCCCAGAGGAGAGGAGAAGAGAAAAGAACTAGAGGAGAGAAACCCATCAGTGTCCAGCTACCATCACTGTTTTGATGACTTGCAACTTGACTTGATAGGAAATAAATGACTTGAGACTCAACTTGGATTAAATATTAAAGATAAAAGATTTTTCCAATGTTCACATTACAACTGTCTGTAACGTTACCTGTATGCGAGAGGAGAAGAGGAGAGAGGAGGAGATAGGAGAGAGGAGAGGATAGAAGAGGAGGAGAGTAGAGGAGGAGAGAGGAGAGGATAGGAGGAGAGGAGAGAAGAGAGGAGAGGAGGAGAGGAGAGGAGGAGAGGAGAGAAGAGGAGAGGAGGAGAGGAGAGAAGAGAAGAGGAGGAGAGAAGAGGAGAGGAGAGAAGAGGAGGAGAGAAAGGGAAGAGAGAAGAGGAGAGGAGAGAAAGGGATGAGAAGAGAAGGAGAGGAGGAAAGAGGAGAGGAGAGGAGAGAAGAGAAGAAGAGGAGAGGAGGGAAGAAGAGGAGATGAGAGGAGAGAAGAAGAGGAGGAGAGGAGAGGAGGAGAGAGGAGAGGAGAGGAGAGGAGGAGAGGAGAGGAGAGGAGAATTCAGCCATTCAGTGACACCTCATCACTTCACGTGAAGGCCGTCTTTCCATCCATTCACCCCCCCACCTCCGCCCCTCCCTCGTTCTCTCTCACTCACTCATCTCCAAACGTTCCTCCCATCCGGTCTTCACCCACATCCCCTATATCTCTCATTCATAACACATACATACATATATATATATACATACATATACATATATATATATATATATATATATATATATATATATATATATATATGAATGAGCATAAACTGACATCAGATGTCAGACTTGTATTCCTGAAAGGCCACTTTTGAGAAATTAAAGAAAGCCTTTCTTTTCAGATTGGCACACGTCCATGCTTGAAATTACAACATGTGTTTTGAACCAGTTTTATCGGCCCCAGGGCTCCACTACTTCCCTTGGCATGAACTAAGACAAGTAGCAGGACAAGAATAAGCACACAAAGTACAAAAACAACAAGTACAGAACGTCAAAGGGGAAAACAGTAAAAATAATAATAATAATAAAAAAAACACAAGGTAAGGAAGAAAGGTCACACACACACATGCACACGCGCGCGCACACACACACACACACACACTTATCCACACCTGCAGTGTGTCAGCGAAGAGGACGATGAGATTCTTCAGATCCAGCACCAGATCAGGATCATCACAGTACGACTGTAGATACAGAGGAGAGTCAGAGAGAGAGAGAGAGAGAGAGAGAGAGAGAGAGAGAGAGAGAGAGAGAGAGAGAGATTAGCCACTGTTATGGCTCATTTATAGTACTCCATTTTCATACGTAAATAGATGCGTCCATTTCAAACGTTATCGTCGTCACTGCCCACATACTTCCATGCGTGTTTCACGTTGGTATCATGTTAAGCAATACATCCACCAGTGGGCAGTAGAGAGTCAAATGCATGAGTGTGTGTGTGGTTTTGCTGTGTTTCATGCGTATCCGTAAGCTTTCAGAGGACGGACAGAAAACGCATGAAATAAACACAGAGTACAGACAGAAGGCTCTGACTGTCCGTCTCCGTCTCTGTCTTTAACCTAGAGTATGAATGGGCCTTTACACAGAGATCCTGCAACAATGGCGTCAGGAAGGCCGTAAATGTGTTGCCAGCGTTCCTTTGAGTCCACTGCTGTATTGAATTATATGCTTTGGTGAACTTATTTCCGATAGAACTTCAATCCCCTCAATCCGCCTGTAATTTTTATGAATGAGCTGAGCTTCTGCGTCTTCCTGGATTACCCTTTTAAACAGATGTTGATTCGGGGCTGATACTGCCTCCAGTGGCGAAACGAAAGGCGGAACAAAATGACACACCATTCTGTCCATGTGACTTTTAAACAGGAGGCCAGGTGTAATGATGCCACAACCATCACAGCTTTCACAGGCTGTATGAGAGAGAGAGAGAGTGAGTGTGTGTGTGTGTGTGTGTGTGTGTGTCTGTGTGTCTGTGTGTGTGTGTGTGTGTCTGTGTGTGTGTGTGTGTGTGTGTGTGTGTGTGTGTGTGTGTGTGTGTGTGTGTGCGTGCGTGTATGCGCATATGTGTGTGTGTCCTCTTACAGAGTGTGTCCTCAGGGCAGCGATGGTTTTGGACAGTGCCAGCTCCCACAGCTCCTCTACGTACGCTCTGTTGACCAAACCCCGCGTAGTGTGGAGGATGTGATCCTCCACCACAAAGAACCTGGATGGAGGGAAGGAGGGAGAGACAGACAGACAGACATAGAGAGACAGACAGACAGAAAGACATAGAGACATAGAGAGATGGAGAGACAGACACAGGTAATGATATAAAACACTCTAGTTACTAGGTATAAGTATATAATGTAGGGAGGACTCTGAGTTACTGATGTGACGGATAAATTCCTTTACTAGAAAGAACCTAGATCACAGGTGTCAAACATACATCCCATGGGCCAGAACCCGCCAGCCAAAGAGTCCAATCTGGTCCATGGGATGACTTTGCAAAGTGTTCATGGTTTGATAGTGAGATCATCCATGTTGGACAATTCTACACAAAGTTGCCCCGAAAATAGTATTTCCAGGCTGGAAATGGCACCCATTTTGGAAAAATCTAGATTTTTCAACAGTTTTCATCAGAAGGACAATCCCCAAGGAGAATGTGTGTCAACGTTGGTACTTCTTTCCAGATGTGAACGGTTTGTCTCTAATCTGCTCCTGTAACTGACACTAAAAGAAACAGGAACATTTGGAGGTGTTTTATTGATAGCTTTTATTATGCCATGGTTTTACTTGTCTGGCCCACTTGAGAGCAAAATGGCTGGCATGTGGCCCGTGAAGTAAAAAGAGTTTGACAGCCCTGATGTAGATGAAAGGATGATTGGGTGAATGGAAGGAGTGATAACGGTTTGGAGGATGGATGATGGGATGATGAATTGATTGGAGGATGAAGAGATATTCAAAGTGATGATAGCTGAACTCAAATTAAAATACAGTATGAAGGGGGGGGGGAAGCTGCCACAATGGGTCAGAGACATGGGATGACACTTTCCAACTCTCCAAATGGGAACACCAGACATTAGGGTGTGTGTGTGTGTGTGTGTGTGTGTGTGCGTGCATGTCTGTGTGTGTATATGTGTGCGCGCACATGTGTGTCCAGTCTTGGCAGTGTTTATAGAAGAGTCTGCCCCGGTCAGACAGACAGGAGAAATAACAGCAATACGCCAAACGCTGTCACACACACTCTATCAATGCTCACCGCTCTCTCTCTCTGTGTGTGTGTGTGTGTGTGTGTGTGTGTGTGTGTGTGTGTGTGTGTGTGTATGTGTGTGTGTGTGTGCGCGTGCGTGCGTGCGCGCGTGAGCGTGAATGCGATGGAGATGGTTGGATGGAGTGATGGATGAGAGGAAAGTGGAAGAGAGGGGGACGGAGGATGTGGGCAGAGGACCGGGTGGAAAGAATAGTTCAGAGGGAGGGAGAGATGAAAAGATGTCAGCCGGTCAGAAGTCTTTCAGACTAAATGAAATGAGGTGTCGCTAAACGCTCCGTGTTTTTCTTTCGCCCCGACGTCTCCCTTTCCCCCCGTCTGTCTCTCGTTCTTTCTCGGGAAGAATAACAATGGACGCACAGGCGGACGGCTGGAGGGATGGAGAGGTGGGTGAAGGGATGACAGGGTGATGGATGGAGGGATCAGATGATCGGATGGGTGAGCGGTTGAAAAGCGGGAGCGAGGGATGGACAAATAGAGGGGTGGATTGGTAGACTGTAATGACTACCAAACTTCTACACAGTGCTGAATCAGGTAGTCGCTGCGTTCATCCCATTGTCTTGTCAAATGTCTCGGGCTGTTCTGAATAGTTCAAAGCTTCATTCGTAATAACGTTAACATCTGAATTTTAAATCAACATTCAAATGCTGCAGGCAGGATTGCTAACAAATCCAGTGGGGTGTTTTCAAACGTCAACACTATTCCAAAAGAACGCCTCTGATTTGTGGTGGCAAATGTCTTTGAAATTTAACTTCATAGTTGATGATGCAAGTGCACTCTGTTCCGTTTCCGAGCGCGGAAGAAATGCTGTAATGTGAAAGCTGACCAGCGGGGGGAGAGGAGCGGCAATCGTTCCCGAGTGCGGAACAGAACGGAACGGAACGAAAGCAATCGTTCCCAGTGAGAAAGCAGCCTTAGTCAGCTTGGAAAAAGACAAACTAATATTTACTAGTATTTGGATGGTGGATGGATGATGCATGGACGAACGGACGGACAGACTTACCCGACTATTTGATTGAAGTACCGCCTGTATCCCTCCAGAGTTTCATGCTGGAAATTGAAGGGAAAAGAATGACAAGAAAACAAGAGAGGTGGAGGGATGGAGAGAGAGAGAGAGAGAGAGACAGAGAGAGAGAGAGAGAGAGAGAGAGAGAGAGAGAGAGAGAGAGAGAGAGAGAGAGAGAGCAACAGCCAAGCAGACAAATAGAAAGATAAAAAATCCTCATGGTCAAAGTGACTTCACAGTAAAGTCAATGTACTGGATCCAGATGTACTTGAAGAATTCATAATCAAAAATAAAAATAAAATGATGAATTGACTTATTTTATATTCCCATTTAAAACTTCAAATACTACTGTTTTTTCCCCCGAGTTTGGTCACTCGTCTAATATGCAGGACGGGGGCGATATGGACAAAATTAACATGACAATCCTAAGAAAGGATTCTATATTGATATAATATGAGCATTTGTTGTAACATAATGCAATATCACATGTTAAATCATCAAACTGATATCCATCACATTGAACTGCATGGTGATATATAACGTATGATCAACCTCTATTTTTTCACAAAAAATATTCCCTAATTTGTTTCAGATGAAATTGTGCCAGATATATGAATTTAAATATCCTTTTTATCATTAATTTGGACAACCAAATTACTTGTGTATCATTATAAATTGATATAATTATTTATTCATGATGTGATTCTACATAAATCTATTAATGAGAACATTGAATCCCTGCCGAGCCCTACTTGCATTTCTTGATCATTTTCTCATCACACAACAAGGACAAAATATATTTCAATGCTTTTGACTAAATTTACCAACCATAAAAACTTTATCTTGTTCAGTGATCATAATGATCGCAAAAATTTGCCATTTCTCCACGTGTAAGCAGTTAGTCGAGTTATAGATTCAGGGGAGTGTGTGTGTGAGAGAGGAGTGTGTGTGTGAGTGAGTGTGAGAGAGGAGTGTGTGTGCGGGGGGACAGGGAGGGTAGGTAGTTAAGAGTGTGTGAACATACAGACAGACAGGCACGCACACACACACGCACGCACGCACACACACACACACACACACACGCACGCACGCACGCACGCAAACACACACACACACACACACACACACACACACACGCACACACACACACACACGGTGACAGTGCAGGGGTCATACCATGTTAGAGTGGGGTTGCAGAACGAGGCGAGCCTGTTTCCTCCTCTGCTTTCTGTAGTAGTTCTCAAACACGTCACGCAAACCCTAGAAGACATCAACTACAGGTCAGACTGGATGGAAGGATGGGTGGAGGGTTGGAGGGGATACAGGATAGCTGCAGCATTCAAAAGGCTAATTTTAGTCTTTTTTTTAAACACCTTCCTGATGGTACATGAAAGTGAGTTAAAGACCAACTTAAAGGGATAGTTTTATATGGATACTATTTGCGACTTACCAATGACGATGTTGATTGGTAAAGTAAATCCATACTGCTCCTCATAGTAACTTTTGAAAGTCGGGCCAAAATGAATCCTCCTGTATACAACGCTAACTAACGCTCCTGTATACAATCTGACTGAAGCTCAGTGAAATGTACTTTGTGTGACTGTGGTTGACATTTTAGTGAGCCTCAGTCAGCTTGTACACATACAGGAGCGTGACCCTATTGACCTCACATTCACCTTCCTCCCCTCCAACTTTCCAGAGCACATATGAGGAACAGGATGGATTATTGTGCTGAGAAAGAACTCTACCAATCAACATCATCACTGGTAAGTAGCAAATACGGCTAGACTTTAAAAAAAAATTGAACTATCCCTTTAAACAAAAGAAAGCCGTTTGAAAGCCAATTGAATTCAGCCGATTCCTGAAACTACTGTAAAGAAAGAAAGAAAGAAAGAAAGAAAGAAAGAAAGAAAGAAAGAAAGAAAGAAAGAAAGAAAGAAAGAGACATTTGGAAATTAATTGAGACCAATATGGGTTTTTTGAAGGTTTGTCTTGAAGCTGCCAATATCCACTATTTGTGCCATTGGCAATTTGGGATCCATTTTCCTATCAAAAACACCACACAGTATTGAGAGTTGGCCACATAATGATAGTTGTCAGGGTGGAAAAGCCTGTTAAACAGCAGTGTTCGACACTAAAACCGCTCCACTGAAAGCCACACTGCATTATATCACTAGTGGACAGCATCAGCTGCTGAGACCTGATATTTCACACAGGGCCATATCTTGGTCTAACCCGAGCTTACACACATGCTGTCCACGTAGGTTGATTCAACTACATGTGATACAGTAAGAAACCACATGTACCACTGATTATAATTGGTCAACTTTATTTAGATAGTCTGCCAACAGAGTATTTGTGACATTTCAACAGCTCATTAGTTGACATTAGTTGGACAATTGAACTGTTTGTCTCTGTAGATGTTGTTTTAAACAGTTTATTAGTTGAGATTCAACAAACAGATTGTGTTTGCTTAACGTTCCACACACCTGCACCTAGAGCCATATGCAGGGATGCTCATGAACGGTCACATAATACTCTATAGGGCTTAGTTCACACCGGGGACCCAAGCCTTGCCTACGCCTTGCCTTTACCCACGCTTTTAAATAGACGTCCGTTTTAGTCAACGAGGCTGTGTACACCGTGCGCCTCAGCGTGAACCCTGCGTGTACCCACGCCTTGCCTGTGCCTTGCCGATTTTATCGTTTAGGCGTGAGATTTATTTTCAAGCCGACTAGGCGCGTGCAGGCAGGCTTCTTCTGTCAAGCCATGAAGGAAAAACGCGACAATATCCGTGGGAAATGGCAAAGTCAACTGAATTTCAAAATAAAATGGAGTTACTACAACAGCAGAGAGAGAGAGAGAGAGAGAGAGAGATTGAAGGGTGGCTATCACGTGGGCTTTCTCCCTGTCGGCAAAAAAATCTTCAGGAGAGAGAATAGCGACCGAAGAAGCAAGATGCACAATGTTGTTGTGCCAGCACATATTCTTGCAAGATTACCTCTCTAAAAAGTCAGACTATAGTCAGACCTGGTTATATATATCCAGCATCAATAGAACATTAAATATATCAGATTTATTTTACCTAGGCTACCCATGATAATTCGGGACCACACGTGAAAAAATACAGCCGGGAGAGAGGAGAGGCGCTTGTGACTCGGCTCCAGGTTCAGCGTGCAAAGGCGGTTCACGCCCAGCTCAAGGTCTGCAGGCGTAGGCGTGGGTTGAGGCAAGGCAAGGCGTAGCTTCCCTGTGTCTGTGTGAACGTAGCGTAGAGCAGGAGTTCCCAAACCTTTTCATCTTGGGACCCAAAAAATACATTTGGCGTCTCCCAGGGACCCAAACTCACACAAAAAACATCCGGTCATGAGTTGCCATGACGACCAGTTGGCGACCCGCGCCCCACAGGTCCGCGAGCCAAATTAGGGCCCCCGACCCATAGTTTGGGAAACACTGCTACAGAGAATTGGTTGAACCTCTGTTAAACAGTTAAAATCGGAACTAATGAGCTTTTGAAAATGTTACGAATACTGTGTGTGTGTGTGTGTGTGTGTGTGTGTGTGTGTGTGTGTGTGTGTGTGTGTGTGTGTGTGTGTGTGTGTGTGTGTGTGTGTGTGTGTGCGTGCGTGCGTGCGTGTGTTCATATGTCTGCAATCTGGGAACCAGAGTCCTGTGGACAGATGCTGTGAACGCGATAGCGTCAAGACCGTGCAAGATGCAGTCAGGAAACGTGACAGGTGTGTCCGTGACATCGACGTGAAGGTGGAGTTCTAGAACGGACGTGATCTTTTGGTGAAACTGCACAACCTCGCAGCATTTTGCACTCGCAGTACAGTACAGTACAGTACTGTATGCCTCAACTCGGGCCGTGAATAAATATCACCAAACGTCGAAGATCTGTCAACACTGAGAGTGAAGACCTCTAATAAGCGCCTAACGAGACATTTTAACACTGTTTGAAGACGTTCTGACTGCTCCAGCAGATACCACGGGATAGGAAAATAAGATGAGCCCTAACCGACCGTCCTTACATTTGCTTCCAGATATTGCTGTAGTTGAATGAAGCCCATGTTTCCATGCAGTACCTAGCCATTGGCAGTGCTAGCTTCATATCAATGGGGAACAGGACTAGATGGTCCAAAGCGTGAGGCGGCACTTCATCATCATCATCATCATCATCATCATCACAGGGCAGGCAGCCAGGCTGTTTGAGGCTGTCGTTGTTTTTCATGGAGGAAGGTTTTAATGAGCTAGAAAGCCACGATTTAGCTTTAGAACCACTGCATGGAAGAGTTAAGGTCATGCATGGAGAGAAGGTCACATGGGGGACGGAGGGAGGGAGGGAGGGAGAAAGAGAGAGAGAGGGAGGGAGAAAGAGAGAGAGTTGCTGTCCAGGTTTGGCTGGCGTCATTGGTCAGACATCAAACTAAACATATCTGGTTCTCTCTCTCTCTCTCTCTCTCTCTCTCTCTCTCTCTCTCTCTCTCTCTCTCTTCTCTCTCTCTCTCTCTCTCCTCTCTCTCTCCTCTCTCTCTCTCTCTCTCTCTCTCTCTCTCTCTCTCTCTCTCTCTCACACACACACAGTTGGAGCGCAACCTTCTTTCTTCAAACACACACAGTATCAGCTCTCTGAACTTGACCACCTTCCATGAAACAGAAGCTTGCCTCTTCTGGTCTATCTGGAGCGCAGACCAGGGGCTCCCCGTCCTCGGCCTGCCCACAGATAAGGCACCAGAGCTGGGGAGATAACCTGGCTCGCTCCACTACCTACCGACCAGACCTCCACAAGCACAGGCCTATCTACACTGCTGACCACTGGGCTCTATCACGCAGATTGTGTGTGTGTGTGTGTGTGTGTGTGTGTGTGTGTGTGTGTGTGGAGGGGGGGGGGGGGGAGAGGGGGGTGACCTTTACCCACTATCAGCATGATAGGGGACAGATGTAGGAACATAGGAGACATTGGGTCAGTTGAACAAACACTCCACTGTGTCTATTCACTTTGAACGGTGAATTATAGCGTAACAGTCTTGCTCCTGATATCACATTCTGACTCACTGATCATCAGAACAGTCCCAAGAAGACCTACTTTTATTCCCTTGCTTTTTATGGCGCTTGAAGCAGTTATTTTTGCTGTGATGTTCTCCTCAAAATTGTGTCTGGCTTTGATTTAGTCTCTGTGATATGTGCTCCTATGTTTTTATGACGGAGTGTGGTTTTTTAAAGCTGCTACATAAATGAGGGTAAAGTAAAGTATAGTATATTAATGGTCTGTAGAGGGAGAGGTGCTTTTCGGAAACAGAATACTGCAATACTAGCAAAAATGATATACAAAATTCTCCAGACAATAATAAAGCCACAAAGAGGAAAATAACAATTGAAATACTTTCCTGACTGCCCTCGTGCCTTTTTGCCCGTCGTCCAGCTATAACATCAGATCCAATGGGCCAGTTTGTCTTTGAAGTACTAAGTTCACCATGTTCACTATTCCCCAGTTTGACCCTCAACTCAAAACAATGGCTATTGAAAATAAATCACAAAGACACAGACGTGACAATACAGCTGCATGTTAAAAATACACATCTCACAGGTTTAGATGAAGGTGACGCAGCTCTCAGCCCTATTAATCCTAACCTCTGCCAAACAATGTCTATTGAAAAGAAATCACACAGATACAAACAGGAGGTTAGAGATGTCAACCTCCACGGCCTGCATGCGCGCGGCGCCTGTGTGTGTGTGTGTTGATGTGGAGCTAACTAAACTGTGTTCTTTAATTCTGTAACTCCCAGTATGACCCTGGGCTGAAACAATGTCTATTGAACATGACCTGCTGGCTGTACAGCCAC
>NC_139628.1:31516607-31519107 GCF_964638095.1 Poromitra crassiceps
CTATTTTCTCCCAGATTGTACTTGGCCAATTCCCCCGCGTGCTGTCCCGGTCGTTGCTCCACCCCCTCTCCCGATCATGGGGAGAGTTGTAGACGAGCACATGCTTCCTCCGATACATGTGCAGTCAGTCGCCTTTTCACCTGACAGCGAGGACGTAGCGCGCGGGCGGATCACCCCATTCCCAGTTGCCATCAACCCCGACATACTCCACCGGCTTTCCCACCCGCAGACACGGCCGATGGTGTCTGTAGGAACGTCTGACCACGCCTGAAGTATCCCTGCCGGGAATTGAACCCGCGGGTCCACGGTGGTATAGGCGAGTGCTTTTACCTCTAGACTACCCAGACCCCAACAGTATTATTGTGTACTTATCCTACTTCCCCACACGTTGGCTACACATGGTTATATACTGGAGTGGCACAAGCAGCATCATCCTCTGATAGTGACTAAAAGCAAAGTCTAGACTGTGTTTAGCATCGTTGAAGTCATAAAGAGAAACCTCACAGTGATAAAACATGATGAGGAAAAACCACAGACGAGATGCAACTGTGAATTTGTGCAGGTTAGATCATAAAGAAGGAGCCCATAAAAGCCATTAAAATAACCTCAAAACAAACAAATAACATAAAGACAAAATGTTTTCGGGTGACGGTTTAACTGCCACTTTAAAAACTTGCCTTTTCCAAACCGTTTCAGGCTCCAATAAGCGAGGCCGTTTATATCAGATTCCAGCTTTCGAAAATTAGGGCAGATTGATTGGCTACCGATCATTAGAGAGAAGTAGATTCACCTCAAATATGAAATTTGCCCGGTCGAAATTAATGTTCCAGTCAGATTTTATGAAGCGGAAAATGCAAACCATCTGTATCAGTCGCCACCCCACCAAACCGTGCGTTGCCCGGTCTCCTGCTGCCGATGTTACATATCGAGAGAAAGAAAAAAAAAAAAACTTGTAACCTCAATTTCTGTGATTTTCCTGTTTGAACTTAAACGGCAGGATTACACGCTCCTCTATGATTGGAGAATGCGCTACCCTTTCGACCCTGCAGGCTTCTTAAACGCTTTTAAAACCCCCGGGGGATAAACTGAAAAATGCACCCTTGTCGAGCTAAAAACAAGCCCTGTTTTTATACCTCACAATGTGACGTTTTGAAGAGTTCACCCAAAGTCGGGCGATAATATTCTATCATTCTAACCAGTTGGTGACTGTTTTGCGTACAGTGCTAAAGGTTAAATGCACAAGTATGTCATTTATCCAAATCAAGCTACACGTTAGTGACTGATTCATACTAATATAAAAGCCCTATTCTCCACTGGTCCGCTCTCCTCTCTTCTCTCTCCTCTCCTCTCCAATAGTCTCTACTTCTAAATCACTCCCAGGGCTGTTTTAAGGGTCGTATTCGGAGGTTAAATCACATGGAATGTTATTTGTCCAAACAACACTGACGACTGGTGACTGATTCATACCAAGAAATACTACGAGTAGCCAGGAAAGACTTAATTCTCTCTCTCTCTCTCTCTCTCTCTCTCTCTCTCTCTCTCTCTCTCTCTCTCTCTCTCTCTCTCCATGCCTGTCATCCTAGTTCTGCTGACTCCAGGGGAAAACCTCCACAATGTATAAGTCTCTACTGTTAAGAGTGAAGAGTGAGGGGGGGGGGGGGGGGGGACATAGAGTTTGAATAAGGCGAGAGCATCACAGAAAATGAACAGACGCAAGACGGAAAGTCTCGTCTAGGTGTAACTGATGAGAGAGAGAGAGAGAGAGAGAGAGAGAGAGCGAGAGAGAGCGAGAGAGAGAGAAGGACATTTAAATACGACAAGAGAGAGAGCATGGCAAACAGAGAATAAACATGAAGACCAGATGAAGAGAAAACTAAGCAATGCATTTCTATGGTAAAGGATCAGGAGAGGTGGAGAAAGTGAGCAGAGAGTATAAGAAAACAGTACAATAATACTATGACAGTACAACTTTAATTTAGTACAAAACAATTGATAGTACAACAATAAATGAATGAACATATGCAGGGAGAGAGAGAGATAGGAGGGTGTTGAGAGACTAGAACATTGAGTTGAGAAGAGAGTGAGAGAGGGATGGTCCTACATTTGACCCATGATGCACAAAGTGCTGTGTATAGTTGTAGACCTGCCCTATTCCTTCACTAAAGACAATATTGGGGAAACGGATGCAAGAAGACTGAAGACTGTATATCGAGATTATCCATGTTTGCACATTTGTGTACATAGAAATGATAACTTATAGTGACTACCAACTTTTTTTTCTTTTTTTTATCAGTGTCACAATATGGACTTGAGAATCAAACTTGCATTGCAAACTGAAAACACTTTGGGGTATTTTTTTTTGATTAAATAGGAACCTGACTACAAACTCACTGTTTCTGTGATCTATTCACTATTCACCCTGACAGTCAAGATTAGCTACGCTCGAAAGTTCCCTAAAGGCACGCTGTGTGTGTGTGTGTGTGTGTGTGTGTGTGTGTGT
>NC_139628.1:31524107-31551607 GCF_964638095.1 Poromitra crassiceps
CGTCAGCCTCAAGTACCTGGACTGCGTCATCAAGGAGGTGCTGCGGCTCTTCACGCCCGTGTCCGGAGGCTACCGCACCGCCATGCAGACCTTCGAACTGGACGTGAGTGGCCTTACCATTATACCATTATACCATTATACTGTTATACTGTAGAAATAGCGCCCAACCCGGACATTATTCTCTGCAGCCCCCCCTGAGATGCCGGTTTCAATCCTCTTCCACGGGAACGGCACTTTGGTTTGTTAGGAGCGAGAATGTAATCCGGACCGACTACAGGAAGCAAGCCCGAAACACAAGTTGCTGTCCTTCACCCTCCCCCCCCCCCCCCCCCCCCCGATTTTTTTATCCCATTTTTATCCCCTATTAGTGCTAATTTTAATTTATTTATCCTGGTTGCTGCTCCACCCTCTGCCGATCTGGGGAGAGCTGAAACTGGCTCCATGCTTCCTCCGAGACATGGGCAGTTAGCCAGCCGCTTCTTTTCACCTGACAGGGGAAGCTTCACCGGTAGGACATAGCACATGGGAGGATCACGCTATTCCAACGAGTTCCCCTGCCTCCGAACAGGCGCCCCAAACGACCAGAGGAGGCACCAATTCAGCGACCAGGATATTGCATGTTTTGGTGAGGGGTTCCTATATGAAGGAAACCCCCAGAGGGCACGGGGAGAACATCCAAATTGGATGTTCTCCCCGTGCCCTAAACTCCACACAGAAAGGCCCTTTTGATGGCACTCGAGGACATGCGGACGGGCACGCACTCCTTCAGCGCTCACAGCATCCCAAGGTGGGAATCGAACCCAGGACCCTCTAGCTGTGAGGCGACAGCGCTTACCACTGCGCCACCGTGCACCAAAAGTGCTGTCTTGCTACATATTCACCTTATGTTCCAACACAGGGGTCAGCCGGTTACTTCCTATTGTGTTTACACTTCCTGTGTACTAGTGACCAGGTAAAACAGACGGTGTTTTGAACAGGAAGTCATAACACAACTGGGTCAAGTGGGCGGGGCTACACAAGGTGAATAACATCGCTCTCTGTCTCTCTCTGTCTCCCCAGGGTGTCCAGATCCCGAAGGGCTGGAGCGTGATGTACAGCATCCGGGACACCCACGACACCTCGGCCGTCTTCAAGGACGTGGACGCCTTCGACCCCGACCGCTTCAGCCAGGAGCGCGGCGAGGACAAGGAGGGCCGCTTCCACTACCTGCCCTTCGGCGGCGGCGTGCGCTCCTGCCTGGGCAAGCAGCTGGCCACGCTCTTCCTCCGCATCCTGGCCATCGAGCTGGCCAGCACCAGCCGCTTCGAGCTGGCCACGCGCCAGTTCCCCCGCGTGGTGACGGTACCCGTGGTGCACCCGGTCGACGGGCTCAAGGTGAAGTTCTATGGCCTGGACTCCAACCAGAACGAGATCATGGCCAAGTCGGAAGAGCTGCTGAGCGCCACGGTCCCGGTCTGAAGGGGCGGAGAGACGACGAGATAAAGAGGGGGGGGGTGACGGTGAGTGATCGAAGAAGAAAGGACGGAGAAGATTGAAGGAAAGGAAAGAAGGAGAGGCAGAGTTGTTTTTTCTCCTCTCCCCCTTCGTTCCCTTTGCCGAGTCGGAGGTTCCTTTTTTTTAAAGAGACTGAAAGAAACGCAGAAGTCTTCGCCTCTTGTTACAATTGATCGGGACTTTCCTCAGAGAAAGGAAGAAGCTGCCAAAAAAAGTTTCTAATTATGCTCTATTGTGTGTATTTTTTTTTATAGAAATATACAAAACAAAATGTATATGTACAAAAAAGCTATGTAATATAATTTGAAATAGAAGGTGGGTAATGCACAATGGGAGGAAGAGAAGTTGTATGGAGATGCTTTTGGTGAAATGAAGTGATGACATTAGAAAAGGAAAGAAAAGGCGATGGTGGACGGAAGGAGAGATGGATGAAACAGGGTATCGGATGAAAGAATATGATAACATGTTAGCATTTTGCTTGTGTTTAATCAAAAATCAATGGACCGTTTCAATTGTCTACCAGGGTAAACGAGAAGATATAGATTGGGTTATGTGTTAGTAAACTAGATGGGAAATTCTGTATATTTTCAGGTCTGAATCGATTAATCTGGGCCCCCGGAATTCTTCTAGGCACCGACCCAGATTCAACTCTTGTTTTACGTGCAGATGGGAAAAAGATTGGGAAGGATGACAGAAATCAGTGGTGGCTTTTTGAATGAGTCGTGTGTTTTTCACAGGGTCGTGCCAGTTCCTTCAGATGTGTTGACTCGCTTAAAGATGCAGTCAAATACTCATGGTATGGCACAGTGCGTATAGGGCGCGGCTAGGATGTGGCACAGATAGAAATGACGCAGAACTGCTATACACTACGTCTGTCGCCTATCACTTCCTGGTTAAGCACGATGCAGTTAAACGATTTTGACCCAATCAAATGGCTCAAAACTGTCCTGTGACCTCCTTGAACTGCTACTTAGGGTCAAGTATTAAATCAGACTATAGGCTAAAGGGCTTCGCTAAGGGTCGAGGGATGTAGCGCTAACAGGAGGAGATACATTGACTGGACATTTTAAGAGACACGAGTGACATTTTGAAGTGATGTAAATGGGCAGTTTATTAATAACCGGCCTCTACGCTATTATGCTACGTGATCCACACTGATTTTGTACCATCAGTCCACCGCCATTCATTCTGAAGATGATATTGCTCTTATGTTGCCAGGAAATCGGTGATATTTTGCATTTTAGGGCTACGAAGAGAGGAATAAGGGATTATAGCGGGGAGAGGGTGAGGTCAAAGGAGATGTTAGTTCTTGAGCGGATGATGGAAGATGCGGTGCCATCATTGTTACTTTACTTTAACTTTGAATCTATTCCTTTTTAGTGTTCGGACTACAGTAGGTTTAGTTTATTTGGATATACCAAAAAATAATAATTAAATAAAGGAGACAAAATACAAACTTTGCTGATGAACGAACAAGACCCCCAATAACTTACCGTATCACCCCAAACAACATTTCTGGGCTCCATAAGCCTCTTCTCCTCTCAGTCTGCCCATCTGCACGGTCTCAAAATGTCGCCCATGTTTCACAGCAGTGTGTGAACTCAGGTGCAGAGTGGACATTGTGGTGAAGAATGAATAAGCATTTCATTTTTGTTTTTACTCTGACTGACTGCACATCATCTACTCATTGTTCTAGTAACCTCCCCCCATTTTGTTTTACAGACCTGGACCAATAATTGTTTGAGATGCTGTCAATTACTTTTGTTTTTGTCTTCCTAAAATGCAAAATTGGGAGGTCTTCCATTTTCACTTGATGTCACAGTAGCCTCTGCAACCATTTTGCATCCCCCATGGTTAAGTCCATCTGGGGATGCAAAATGGCTGGAGGTTCCCCAATGATTCCATGCAAAAAGAATGAGAAAAGTAAGTGAATCAGTTCAAACAGTATTTAGGTCCAGGTCTGCTTTGTAAACTCTCTGAACCTGTGCTTTGATACATGAACTACACTACCAAGTTGCGTTGAGATTGTACCTATAACTTTTGGCCAGTGACTTTGTCCTGCGGCCAAGATTCACAGAGAACTTGCTCTTAACGAAACAGAGGAACTTCCTAAGCTGAAGGAGGAGAAAAGAGAGAGAGGGATGAGATGAAAATACAAGAGGAGAGGTGGAGAGGGGGAGAAGACCTACATACATGCTGCTTGAGTGTCGCTTTGTCATTCTGTTTGTTTATTTGTGATCTGTTTGTTTGTTTTTTTGTCTCCTTGGGGCAGCCATTTGAATTCTGTGGAGAAGGTGACATTCCGTCTTGCTGCTCCTCCAATCAACGCTAAGAATGCAAAAAGAAAAAAAGAAAGAATTCCATGGTTTAGCAACTTTATTAGCTAAAAGAGATTTATTGTTTGAGGTGATTGCACAATCAGAACTCTCAGAAATTCTGTGTTCCATAATTGGAGAGGAATAATTTTTCCATATATGGAAAGGCTTCTACAACGGAACTCTGGGACTCGTTAGTGGAACTCAAGAACTCCGGGACATTCCAGAAGCCTTGGACAGAGTTCTAAGTTCTAAACCCAAGCCTGGGATAAGGACCAATGAGGTTTCCGGGGGGAGGGCAGGGTCATGCTCAGACGGCTTTTCTTATTGGACGATCTGCGTCCAATAGCGTTGACAGATTCTGCCTGTACCAGACATTGCTCACTCTTTCTACCAACCACACCACTGATTTCTTCATGATATATATATATATATAAAATATGAAAATAGAGATTTTTTTGCTGCTTTTCTCGTGTACATTTTCTAATTGAGAGTTCTAGATTGCTACAATAGTTTGTATCGAGTGAGATTTGCTATTTCTTTCCCTTTATATATATATATTATATATAATTTAGCTGATTAAAATATTTGCATTTTGTGAAAGCGAAAAGAGCGTTAATAGGTTATAGTGTATATTAACTTGTACAATATTCCTTCCTTTAGCAAGCCATGGGGAAAATCAGCTATTTACGTCTACTAATAACCTAATATTAATGTTATTGTATGAGTAATATTGTTGTTATAAGATATTTGAAATGCTATTTTTTATTCTATTACAGATTTAGAGTTTTTAGTCTAAATGAGAAAGGTCTTTGGTAAATATTGGATGTATTTAGAATATTATGTATTTCAGTTATATTGTAAACAGTGTTTAAAATGTTAATATTATTGATTTGATTACTGTAATAATTATTATTTGTTTTGTTATTCAGACTTATTATCACTGCATTTTATTTGATATTAATTATGGAAAACGGAAAGCACTTGCGAGGTATGTTTTATTTTTTAAGTGCCATGCGACTACACTTCCCCTCCTCTCACCTGATGGTTTCTCAGAACCTGTCTTATGTCATTCTGTACATAATATTTGTATTTCTTTTTACAGGAAAAAAATGTTCACTTAGTTTAAATATGAATGTTTTGTTCTTCTTTCTTCCTTTCCTTTTTTGTTACCGTGATTGTTAAATGTACTCCTGTAATAAAATATAAAGTAAAACAAAAATATGTCTGATCATGGATTTGTTCTTATACTTTTTCCTATCTATTCTCTCTCTCTCTCTCTCTCTCTCTCTCTCCCTCTCTCTCTCCCTCTCTGTCTCTCTCTCTCTCTCTCTCTCTCTCTTTTATATTATACAAGTTTAGATGTTGAAGAATGCACTCAATCTATCTACCGTATCTACAGTATACAGTATATACATTTTCGCAATGTGGACTCTGTTTGTTTGTTTCAAGAATTTTGGCTGGCCACAGCTATGCTATTTTACGTGCGATCGGGGTGAAACTTTCAGGAAGTGTAAAGAGCACCCGTGCGGGTGACCTGACACAGCTGGATTTTTTAAATTATGGCAGATTAATTGCCCTAATACTCTTTGCCCTAGGGCTAAGGTTATAGTTCAGTGATGATGTCATCAGTGATGATGTCATCAGTGATGATGTATTCTGTGATGTCATCAGTCTGAGGCTATATAACTGATGGGAGTATTCATGAGTTTCCTGGTGAGACCGTGGACGCTTCCATGACACCCTCCCTCCCTGTTTCCAGCTGCTGGTTGCCTGTTTCCGCCCAGGACCGTTCGAAAGAGACTGAAAATAATCATAATTGCTGTGACTTTGTACCTACCTATGTCTTGTAATGGAGCCCCCCAGCACAATCATTTCACACGTGCATAATTGTACAACGGAGTGACAATATCTTGAATCTTGAAAGAGAGAGACCGCTAAAGCTCCGTTCAATGACCAAATAATAAGAGTTCCCGGTTTGGATGTTTAGCCTTCAAAACAAAAGCGGCCGCTATGCAACCACATACTATTTTTAGCCATTTAGGCTAAAATAAGCCCGTACAGTACGAGTGAATTGACATTCACCTCGTTTTTGTAAAATATCGCCGCTATGCAACCACACAACATTACTATTTTTAGCCATTTCGGATCAAATAAGCCAAACGTTCCCACTCTTTGACAGCGGCGCGCATCTCCTTGCTAGTGAAAAAAATGTAAACAGGAAGTCGACAACCGGCAACCGCTGAGAATCATGGGAAACTTAAGTCCAGGAATAAGGTGAATAACTAGAATCAGATGGAGACGATCGCTTCCGCCCCTGGCTGTGCGGGGGACCTGACGGAGCCGGATTTTTTAATTAGGTGATTGCCCTAATCGTCATCAGTGACGTGATGTCATAGAGCAGGCGAGGCCGTGACCTGCAGTGGTCATCAGTGATGTCGAGCTGCAGGGCGTGCGAGGCGATCTTCAACTATTTTCAGATTTCAATCTATGACACATCATTTGAAAGCTTACATTCTACACTTTCCTAATGTCCCATCAAATGAACTTGGCCTAGTTACTACCCAAAACATCGGTCCCTGTCACAAACAATAAGACTTTCACTGAGTGAATCCCGTGTCTTTCATGGTAAACGTCAGGTAATGATTTATTTGGGCTTTTTGTGGTGAACGAGCTCTTCAAAGTGAGTGTAGGCGTGGGATTGAGGCTCAGAAAGCCATGGCAGCATCCTGTCATGTGGGGAGCGAGCAGAACCAGGCCCGCAGCGTGGCTCCCTGACAGAACCAGGCCCGCAGCGTGGCTCCCTGACAGAACGAGGCCCGCAGCGTGGCTCCCTGACAGAACCAGGCCCGCTGCGTGGCTCCCTGACAGAACCAGGCCCGCAGCGTGGCTCCCTGACTGACGTCTCAATGTCACTTTGTGTCTCCGTGGCGTCTCTGCCCCGCCAGCTGCCCAGAACTCTGCTATTCTGTCTCCATGGAGGAAGTGCCTGTGATCTGCTCGAGGAGGTTTCTTCTGGCTTGATGGAACACAGAGACAGAGAGCGGGAGAGAGAGAGACACGAGAGAAAGAGAGAGACCAGACAGAGAGAAAGAAGGGAGAAGGGATGGAGAGACGAGAGCGAGCGAGGAAGAGATGAATGGAGATGGAGGGAGAGAGAGCGAGAGATTGGACGATTTCAAAGAGAGGGGGAGATACATGAAGAGAGGAGAGAGAGAGAGAGAGAGAGAGAGAGAGGAAGACAATACAATGGAGCACAGATGTCTAAAACGACACACACTTCAAAGACATGGTTTGAGGGTGCGCGCACAAACACACACACACACACACACACACATGCATGCGTGTGCGCGCGCACACACACACATACACACACTCATTTGGGAAATAAATGACAACACGTACACATGAAAATATGTTTGAAAGAGGCATTAATTTAATAACCATGGATACATCTATGAATGTGCACGCACGTGCACGGGCACGCGCACACACACACACACACACACACACACACACACACACGCACACACACACACACACACACACACAGCTTTGGGGGAAGAACGAGAAGTTCCGTTGTTGTTTGTTTGTAGCTTTGCCGCCATGAGGAAAGACTGTTTTCCACACTAAGTACTACAAGATGCAACACTTCAAGGTAACCAGGGGTGTGTGTGTGTGTGTGTGTGTGTGTCCTCTCCTCTCCTCTCCTCTCCTCTCCTCTCCTCTCCTCTCCTCTCCTCTCCTCTCCTCTCCTCTCCTCCTCTCCTCTCCCCTCCTCTCCTCTCTCCTCCTCTCCTCTCTCTCCTCTCCTCTCCTCTCCTCCTTGGTCCGGTGTGGACTGGGGGTTCGTTGGTCCGGTGTGGACTGGGGGTTGTCCTGGTGTGGACTGGGGGTTGTCCCGGTGTGGACTGGGGGATTGTCCAGTGTGGACTGGGGGTTGGTCCGGTGTGGACTCGGGGTTGGTCGGGTGTGGACTCGGGGTTGGTCCGGTGTGGACTCGGGGTTGGTCGGGTGTGGACTCGGGGTTGGTCCGGTGTGGACTCGGGGTTGGTCGGGTGTGGACTCGGGGTTGGTCCGGTGTGGACTCGGGGGTTGTATAGAAGATGATCGGGGCGACTGTTTTCATGTGTGCTGTAAGGTGGCGGTGTGTTTTGGGCTTAAGAATATGACTCCAAATGCAGATTGCATTAATGATATAGAGCATTTTGGAATAAAAGTCTCCACTTTTAAACATATAGGGATAACTTGACATTTTACTTTAGCCCAGTCTTCTTCTTCTTCTTCTTCTTCTTCTTCTTCTTCTTCTTCTTCTTCTTCTTCTTCTTCTTCTTCTTTGCATGTTCTCAGCATGCTCCCCTGGGATTTCATCCTATATAACCCCCCACTAAAAACACACAGATGAAACACACAGACAGCGGCGGCTGGAAGAAGTTGGTCCCTGCCCTGGGCGCTTCACTGCAGCTGCCCACCGCTCCTGGCCTGAACCATGCATGGGGGAGGACGAGCCAGGATGGGTCAAACACGGAGGACAAATCCGTGTACATGCGTGGTGTGTCGCCTCAGTCTGTGATGAAATAAAGACGGGGTTTGTCTCTTCGGTTTCTCTCTTCTCTGATCTTCTTCTTCTTCTTCTTCTTCTTCTTCTTCTTCTTCTTCTTCTTCTTCTTCTTCTTCTTCTTCTTCTTCTTCTTCAACAAAATCTTTACATCTGAAAATTCCAAAAAGAGCCAGCGACCATTTGAAAAGATGTCATCTACTCCTACAAAGTTATTAGTTGATTATGGTAGAGTACAATGCAGGTTACTATTGAATTAATAGTGTACAGTATGAGATATTGGAGGATGGAATGACCTTTAAAACATTGAAATTTCACAGAATTCAAAAATACGGTCTGGTCTGGAATGAAGTGAAGTGAAAGACCAGCAGCGAAAAGTGTGAAAGGGAGAGAGACAAGAAAGAAAATAAACAGATGATGACGAGACAAACAAAAAATGAAAGATGATTGGAAGGGGTGAAGAAGTAGACAGAATGAGAAAGACAGACAGAGAGAGACAGAGAGAAGAGAGAGAGAGACAGCGAGAGAGACAGAGAGAGAGACAGCGAGAGAGACAGAGAGAGAAAGAGACACACACAGACAGATGGGTGTCTCGGCTGTGACTGTCCTCTCTTCTGAAGGATTAAATGTCAGTTATTATCCACTGGGTGTGATGCAGAATCACACATCCTCTCCCTCTGTCTGTGTGTGTGTGTGTGTGTGTGTGTGTGTGTGTGTGTGTGTGTGTGTGTGTGTGTGTGTGCGCGCGCGTGTGTGTGTGTGTGTGTGTGTGTGTGTGTGTGTGTGCATGCGTGCGTGTGTGTGTGTGCGTGGGAGTATGTGTGTATGTGTGTGTGTGTGTGCATGGGAGTGTGTGTGTGTGTGTGTGTGTGTGTGTGTGTGTGTTGAATAGCTAACAGCAGATGGACTCTTAGACTGAGTCAACAGCATGGCTCTCTTGCTGGCTGGAGGTGTGAGGGTCCATGTGAGGAGGGGATGATGGAGTTGAAACCCAGATGCTGTTCCCTGGCTGTCATTTGGATTAGTGAAGACTTTGAAAATGTCAACTAGAGAGAAATGGCCCTGTCTGGCAGGAGCCTGGTGTTGGGGTCGTTAGGCTGATTGGGTGCACCTGGGCCCAGTGATGCTCATTGGGCTTGAGAAGACCTTCAGGTCTTTCTCCCTCCTCACCATTGCACCTTCTGTTCGGTTCTGTTCATTTATTTCCCCATATGTTATAGCATACTGTAACCCGGCTCAAGGAAGTAACTGAAGTAGGCAGACAAACAGTCACACATGCCAATATGCAGAGATGTGGTCTTGGAGTCATATTGTGACCAGTGGCCAACCCCCCCGGCTTCCCTCTGATGACGCGGAAGTGAATTGAAAAGCCGTAGTTCATCGAATGGCCACTAGGCGCCGGGGGCAGTAGTAGGCATTCCCCCATGTTAAAATGCCTGACTTTGTAACAGGATTAAACATCTTTCCAGTCAGGGGCGAAACATGGTTTTCGTCTATATAGCTAATTTCAACAATTTCAACCGTAGGGGGTGGGGGGGGCTCACTTTTTATATAACTCGCCCGTTTGGAGTAAAATAGATTATATAAAAGGGAGTGATTGACAGATTGCCTGTCCAGTGATCGTGCAGCTTGCCGATCACGGACCAATAGCAGGTGGAGCTGCGGCTCTGGGAAACTCCCATCTCACGTGAGCTGCGCAAGGACTCAACCCATTCCCTCCCACTCTGCTGACGAAAAATCAAGATGGCGACGGCCAACGAATCAACTCCAAAGTGGAGACCAAAATGAATGGGGATAGCTTTGTCCATATATTTTAGGTCAGTGATTGTGACTTGGACTCAAGTTGCCTTGAGTCACTGTTTTGATGACTTGCAACTTGACTTGAGAGAAACTAAATGACTTGAGACTCGACTTGGACTTGGAAGTTAAAGAGTTATGATGACTCGAATGCAATCTTTGTGTTTTTATGTTTTTACTTACAGTATATACAAATGTAAAATGTTCAGTGTTGTCAATGTTCACATTACAAGTGTGTGTGTGTAACGTTACCCAGTATGCGAGTGTACACTGGGAATGCCATTGTCGTGATTGGACCCTGTCATAATTGGACTCTGTCATGATTGGACCCTGTCGGTCAAGCTCCTCGATACCTGACCTGACTTCTTTTAAACGAGAAACACTCGTTAGTGGTTACGCCCTCCCGCTCTAGACTATTGTTTTTTTCAAGTTCAAGTTCAATCAATTTATTGTCCTCAAGGGGACATGTGTCTTGCAGTCAGGTAAAAACATAGAACACAAATAAACCTACGTACACAGACTCAGAATGATAGACAGAATGATAAAATACATGAAGTGATGATCAGAAATCAGCATATGTGTGGCCAAATCAGATCAGATCAGATCAGATCAGATCGTCACTGTGCCATGAGTCATCGGTTTCGGATTCAAAAATGTCACATGTGAGGGAAAAGGTGAAGTGGGGGCGGGAAGGGGGGGGGGAACTTGTGACTTGCTTGATGCCAGTTGAAGTTGTCTGCATCTGTGTGTGTTTCAATATTCCCAGGAAGGCAGAGCAGCTGGAATTGCGTCATGTACGTAGGTGTCTTTTCCTTCTGTGTGTGTGTGTGTGTGTGTGTGTGTGTGTGTGTGTGTGGGTGCGCGTGCCTGAGCGCGCGTGTGCCTGTGCATGTGTGTGTATTTTCCTCATTGCAGTAATGCAATGTTTCCCCTTATGATGGCCTGTCAAACGTGTGTGAACTGCTCCTGGTTTGTCATTTCTCTTAACACATTTTGCAGCGATCGAGCCAACAGCAACACCTGACTTGGAAGAAACATCCATACGAGATGTGACAGTGTGTGAATATTGCATGAATGCCATCACTCCAAACCACTTTTTTTAAGAACATGGGCAAACATTGGATTTTCCCAGATATTGCGTGAGTCACACTCTCCATCCACGCACGCGCAGGCACGCACACGCACGCACACACACACACACACACACACACACACGCACACGCACACACACACACGCACACACACGCACACGCACACGCACACAAGCTCTGGCAGTGTAGACGCCAGTTAACTTCCTTTAGACCTAACCGTATTTCAACTTAAACGCAGCACAGTAGAGGTGTGCAGTCATCGTCATCAGCTAGGTCTACAGTACCTGTGCCTATCACACAGGCAGCATGACCCCACCAGGCTGCCTGCACCAGAGGGGTGCTCCACATACCCCCACAAAAACACTGCTCATTGATCCGTTTCTGAAGCAGTCTTCCTGCAGCAGGCTCCTCAGTTTGTCTAGGTGTCATGCACAGGCGGCATCGTGCACATTATGACATCATAACATTATGACATCATAACATTACATGCCATTGTACGCTTGTAAGCATAACATTATGGCTGATGACATCACTCACTGGTGACATCACAATTGCTCAGTGACACCACTGAATACTGCATACATGACTTGTGAAATGTCTGATTGTGTTTGGAGGGACACTTTGTATATTTGTTTACTAATTAATGCTTATTTGAAAATGTATGGAGTAGAAAGTAGATCTTTCTGTTAAAATATAGGGGGTAAAAGTAAAAAGTTGACAGAAAAATAACTCAGTAAAGTACAGATCCCTCAAAATCAATCCTACTTAAAGTGTGGTGCAGGTAAAAAAAAGAAAAAGAAAATATTTACAGTTAGGACTCCAGATTCTTATCAAAATACCCCCAAAAAACAAAAACTAAATTAAAACATGCTCCCAGGGCAGAAATATGGAGAAAAGTGGCATTATAATGCACATGTAAAAAAACAAAAACAAAACATCTGTGCAGATAACACCTGTGATGGCACTTGGGCTACTGTACTTACTGTAATAATAATAATATAGTCAATGTATACAGCAGAAAACTTTCCGAAACACCAGACGTACGATAATTATCATATTTGTACGATCATTTACCTCCAACAATGATCATTTTGAGCCTCTGGTACGATAATTCAACACTGAATGCATTTTGGCAATGAAGGAGCAGAGAAAACTCCTTCAGTGCCACAAGGCAACTACTCTATTTAGTTTATGTTTGTTTGGGCTATGGTTAATATGGCACTTTAAGAAGTTTTAATAGTTTCAGTAGTCAAACGTAACTAAGTAGTAAACCTAGTTGACCCCCAATATGCAATCGGAAATATATTTGGAAATATAATTTTGGAGAGCCATGCACAGCGGACCGACCATCTCAGCTCGTGTAAGCCGGCTGCAGAATGGTCTCAGCTGGATAACTATCGTCGGAGACAGACGCAAGTGGCACTCGCTGGAGCTCAGGAGGAGTTTCAGCTCGAGGGGAGGAGTTTCAGCTGCAGCGAGCGGCCTCTCGACAGACCGGGACAGACGCTGGGCGTACGGAGGTAATGATCCGAGGGAACATTTATTGTTTATTGTGTATTATAATCATCACAGGTGTTATTGCTAGACGACTTGCGGGTTTTTATGTGCGCATCCTAATTGCTACATAAAAGTCCCACATATGAATGCAAAGTGGTGTCTAACCTGCACCATGCTCTTTAAATACTGTAACAAAGTATTTGTACTTTGTTCAAAACTGAACCTAGGCGAACGGCCAACGAAAACTTTGTAAAAAAGGCCAGCACTCTCAAATTCCTCTTCAAAGTTTTAATCAATCTGGGTCAGAGTACAAACAACATACGTGCTTCAGCAAGTCACCTTCATCACCGTTGTAATGCACAAAGTGGATGTGACATTCACTGAAAAGGACGTACTTTCTTTTGAACAGATTTGTCTGAGTGCATGTCTGGGAGCCTATAGTAAATCTGATTCTTCATGCATGTGTGTATCTATTTTCATCTGTATGTGTACTGTATTGTGTGTGTGTGTGTGTTGTCAGTCCCCTCTAGTCCTTCCCTCCTGCTCCACCTTTCCACCTTAGCTTCTTAGCGTCCCACACTGATGTTGCAGGTCTTGCAGCTGGGGTCCTTCTTGCCGTTGACTGTGGACAGGCTCATTACCTGGTGCCCGCTGATCTCGTCCACCTTGCCCAGTGCCAGGTCCACGGGCTCCGTGTAGATCACCTCCAGGATCACGCCCCTGGCGTGGCGGAACACCAGGGCCCCATCGTCCCGAATGCAGGTGAGGAAGCGGTTGTGGGCGATGTCAAGCGCGGGGAGCCTCTGCTTGCAGAACGTGTCACCGGGGGAGCCGCGCGGTGCCAGCACCAGGATGACATAGTGACGTACTGCCATGTATATGCAGTAGAAGTCCCCAAAGTACAGGTTGGTGTCGCAGTTGAAGAGCGCCTCAGCCCGCACCTCGAAGCGTTGCCGACCGTAGGGCGAGTCCTGTGGAGGCTTGCCCGTATGGAACTCTGTGTTGCAGCTGAAGAAGATGCCTTCCAGCTTGCCGCTGATGGGCGAGCCGTGGCTACCGCTGCTGTCCTTCACCGACGGGAGCATGTGGTTCCCGTGCTCCTCCCTGGTGTGCTCAAAGTACTTCTTGTTCTGGTTCCTGTAGAAGACGGAGAAACGCAGCATGCGGCCGGCAATGACCTGCGCCTTTTCCAACAGCTGGTTTAGATGCACTGTGGAGTGATCAGCGGTGCGGAACTCGATGATCTTGCTCCACTCGGAGACGGCGTAGTCCCCGTCGGTCTGTCTGCACACGGTCTGGACAGCCAGAGTGTACTCTGTGCGTGGGCTCAGGAACAATCGGCCTCGCACAGTCATGGGCATGGGCGTCGCCTTGGCCACCAGCTTGCTGGGCACATCCTTGTGTTTCGACTTGGAGTTCTTGTTCACCTTCTTGTTCAGGTCGATGAAATAGTGCGTGATGCGCTTGTGGACGCGTGGCTCCACGTCCCAGCAGATCTTGAAGGAGTCACAGGTTATGTTGCTGATCTTGATGTTCTGGGGAACAGGGAGCCACTCCATCTCCAGCTTCAACGGTGATGTACCGCTGTCCAGGGAATTATATCCTATCAGTTCATTCTTGGACCCACACAACCCCATGAAGGCAGCATGCAGTATAGTGATGTCATATATATCACCAATTATGTTATATATTTCACCGATGACATCATATATATCACATAAATCGCTGATGATGACACTGGCATAAATCATAATCATAAATCACTGATGATGTCATACAGTTCTAGACAGTTCTGCCTGATGGCCAGGTCACTACTGATGTCATATATCATATATATCATAAATCACTGATGATGTGGCAGACAGTGATGAGGTGGCCTTCTTCTTCTTCTGCGGTGGTAGGTGAGTGCTTTTACCTCTACACTACCTCTTCTTCTTATGGCTTTCCGGCAGACTGGATGCCTTGCGGCACATTGCTGCCTCTCACAGAAGATTACACAAATTCCAGACTCGGGGGTCCTCAATGTTCCTCCCTCCGGCCGCCTCGCTCTCCTCTTCGACCACAGTGTCCCCAGACCTCTCAGCCCTCCTGCCAGCAGCACGCTGACCTCCCTCGCTGCCCGACGGCCTCCTCCTCCTCTAATGGCTTTCCGGCAGACCGGATGCCCCGCGCCGCGGCACATCGCTGCCTCTCACTCAGTTGGATGGTTTCACCCTAGACCTGGTTCTTTCAAGTTTCCGGTGTTTCTCACACCTCCTCAACCTTGGCTGTCATCTCATGTTCCTCCGCTCCTCATCCCTCCTGAGCAACGCGCCTTCACCTTCGTGCCCCATTCCTGCTTTCAGCCCTCGACGGCAACTTGATCTAACCTATATTGTGACATCATCAGTGACATCAACAGTGATGCCATATGAATCACTGATGATGTCATACCCACTGATGATGTCATAGACATTGTGACATTGTCAGTGCTGTCAAAAATCCTTCCCTGCTGACCTTGTAAATTGGATGACTCTTGCTCATAGCCCAGCCAGTAAAGCCTGAGACCTGCGGCAACATAGAGCATCACTCAAACCCAAGCCAATAAGTCCACTAAGTTAGACTCACACGCTTACATGCTCACATGCACATGCTTCCTCCGATACATGTGCAGTAGCCACCCGCTTCTTTTCATCTGACAGCAAGGAGTTTCACCGGCAGGACGGACATAGCACGTGGGAGGATCACGCTATTCCCCCCCCGGTTCCCCTCGCCCCGAACAGACCGACCAGAAGAGGCACTAGTGCAGCGACCAGGACACATAATACCGTTAATCTGGCTTCCCATCCGCAGACACACACGGCCAATTGTCAATTGTTCGTGTATGGACGACCGACCAAGCTGGGGTCAACATGGGGGCTCGAACCTGGGACCCTCGTGTTGGTAAGTAGAGAATCTAACGCTGCCTCTCAGCCTCCTCTGACAATTACTAATGAATCAAATAAAGGACCCACTTTCACTTTCACAAATATTTTGTCAGGGAAAAACATCTCAAAAGGCTGGTAGATACAATCACAGAAAGGCCAAATGCATTTTCTTCTGCTGGCTGCAGTTATGGCAGTCAAATTAAAGTGTTTCTCATTTTGCTGAGAACCCACCGGAACCCCTTCAAGGGCCCCTAGAGGCCCCCGAACCCCAGGAACAGGGGGGAGGGGGGTTGGGTTTAGACACTGGGGGAGGGTCTCCAGGTTAGGGGTAGGCACAGGGGGGAGGGGGGTTGGGTTTAGACACTGGCGGAGGGTCTCCAGGTTAGGGTTAGGCACAGGGGGGAGGGGGGTTGGGTTTAGACACTGAGGAAGGGTCTCCAGGTTAGGGTTAGGCACAGGGGGGAGGGGTTTTGGGTTTAGACACTGAGGAAGGGTCTCCAGGTTAGGGTTAGGCACATAGGGGAGGGGGGCTGGGTTTAGACACTGGGGGAGGGTCTCCAGGTTAGCGTTAGGAAAAGGGGGGAAGGGGGTTGGGTTTAGACACTGGGGAAGGGTCTCCAGGTTAGGGTAGGCACAGAGGCGTGAGTGGTTGGGTTTAGACACTGAGGAAGGGTCTCCAGGTTAGGGTTAGGCACAGGGGGGGGGGGGGGTTGGGTTTAGACACTGGGGGAGGGTCTCCAGGTTAGTGTAGGCACAGAGGCGTGAGTGGTTGGGTTTAGACACTGAGGAAGGGTCTCCAGGTTAGGGTTAGGTGCAGGAGGGAGGGGGGTTGGGTTTAGACACGGGGAGGTTCTCCAGGTTAGTGTTAGGAACAGGGCAGAGGGGGGGTTGGGTTTAGACACTGAGGAAGGGTATCTAGGTTAGGGTTAGGAACAGGGCAGAGGGGGGTTGGGTTTAGACACTGAGGAAGGGTATCTAGGTTAGGGTTAGGAACAGGGCAGAGGGGGGTTGGGTTTAGACACTGAGGAAGGGTCTCCAGGTTAGCATTAGGAAAAGGGGGGAAGGGGGTTGGGTTTAGACACTGGGGAAGGGTATCCAGGTTAGGGTAGGAACAGAAGCGTGAGTGCTTGGGTTTAGGGACTGGTAACCACTTGGTTGGGGTTTGGATATGCCGAGGGGCTCCAGGGGAAGGGTTAGGGTTAGGAATATGGTCTCCATGGGAAGACTTCAGGCCCCGGGTAAGGGGGTCGGAAACCCCTTTTGTGACCCCCTAAAGGGGGTATTCCCCTAGGGGTGGCCATTCCCCCTGGAGACCCTTCACCTAATGCCCCTCACCAGGTGTGACCTCCATGGAGACTAACCAGCCTCCAACAGGGTGTGCAGTGCTTGCTTAACGTATCATGCGCACAAGAGCACCGTGGACGTTAACTAGGCTTGCCACCCGTTCCTTGAAATACGTATTTGTTACGTAATTGGGAATTAAATGTTGCGTTCCGTATTGAACCAATACGGAACGCAGTTTGTTCCGTATTTTCATCCCACCCGCATTGCCTGGTGAAAACCCGCCCTATATACGTCTGGTTGAATATTACACGGTGCCTCCGTTCCTCAGATGGTTAGTCCGACAGCACATAAACGCAGCATAAGCGTCAGTCTGCCCTTCTGGTCTCTCTGATTGGCTCTGAACTGTCAGAGCCAATCAGAGCAGAGTAGGGGCGGGTCTTCTACTCAGAATGTAGTGGGAAGAAGATGGCTGAACCGGCTGCTGCTGATTCTGAATCTGAACATTATACTCCGCCTCGTCCTGCAAAACGAAAGCGTATGCAGAAATATAGACGTGAATGGGAACAAGCAAACACATGGCTGGACAGCGTGAGTGGACCTGAAAATTAATACAAAGCCAATTGCAAAGTATGTCGGCGGGTGTTTTCTGTGGCACATGGTGGCCTGGCCGACGTCAGACAACATGCCTCTGGAGAGCAACATTCCCGTAACGTCAGGACCCAGAAGAACCAAGCTGCAGTGACACAGTTCTTCATACCACAAGCATCTCCTGAGGCTGATACGGTAATGATAACTTTTGAATCCCTGATGAGACGTCATGTTCTGATCGATTAGATTTAATTAACTATTATTTACTAGGAAAATTAATCACAGCACAAGGGACTGACTCCTGGTTTTGGCTGCTGAGGGGGGCGTGGCGCCCTTATGGACTGGCTGGCCTCTAGGCATGATGTTATTGTTTGTTTACAGTCTATGGTTTATGTTGAGTTTTACAGTTTAATACATAAACATTTATTTAATATATATGTATCAATATAAATATAGTGTACAATGATAAGAAAATAAACGTTGATGTTATGTTAATGTTATATGATCAACTAATCTGGAAAATTGCATTTATTAACAGGATAAAGAAAAGTTTAAAAAAAAAGCCAAAATTTTCCGCCGCCGCCCTTCGGACGGCGGCATCCGTGGGCCCTACTGCGAGGGGTGTCCCTTATTTCTCTGAATGAAAGGTGGCAACCCTAACGTTAACATGCATGCACAAAGCGACTGTGTTTGATGCCACCACAGTGAGAATAGGCTGAATGTTGCAGTTCCTCTCTGTGCCTGAGGGAGGAGTGGTGGGATTGGCGGACCCGTCTCACAAACCAGAGAGCGTGAGTTCGACTCCTGACCGGGGCATGTCATGTTTCTACTTGCAGTTTTAACCCCAACCTAAACCATAACCCTCACCTTAACTAAGTTGCTTTGTTGCCTAAACATAAGCAAGTTGCTTTGTTGTCTAAAGCATAAACGTACCCAAAGTAGTTTTATTCATTTAACGTTTAACGTTGGGAAGGCAGCAAGCTTTTCAAATTAACTGCAGTTTTGTTTCAAATTTACTTTGCGATAGACACGCACACACACACACACACACACACGCACGCACGCACGCACGCACGCACACACATACACACACACACACACACACACACACACACACACACACACACACACACACACACACACACACACATTTGAATTCTTTATTTGCTTCCACAAATTATATTAAAATTACAGGGAATCAAATATAACGGGTTAGACATTTCATGGGCACCTAAGGGTACACATAGCACCTTCTCCTCTACACAGCAAGGCTGCCTATGACAGCTGAAACAGAGCAAAATTTAGCAAGCCATCGGTAATATGTGTGTTTGCTTTGGCAATATAAGCACTGTCTTTTCATGCCAATAAAGCTCATTGAAATTGAGAGACAGAGAGAGAGACAGAGAGAGATACAGAGAGAGAGACAGACAGACAGAGATACAGCGAGAGAGAGAGAGAGAGAGAGAGAGAGACTGAGAGAGAGAGATACACAGGGAGAGAGAGATACAGGGAGAGAGAGACAGAGAGAGCGATACAGGGAGAGAGAGACAGAGAGAGAGAGCGAGAGAGAGAGAGAAGAGGGAATAAAAAGGAAGAAATGTCTGATGACACACTGAAACAAGAGCCAAAGAAAAAGAGACCAAAATAAAAAGTGATGGGTAAGTGATAATGGAATGATACACCAGTTACGGGAATTACCACAGGTGTGTCTGTGTGTGCACGTGTGTGTCTGTGTGTGCACGTGTGTGTGTGTGCGTGCGTGTGTGTGTGTGAAGGGTCATGAACTTCAGTTGAACTCTTATCGTTGCGTCTAAAGCCAGCAGGTGCAGGAGTCGTGCTGAGTTCAAAGCAACACACACACACACAGACACACACAGACACACACACACACACACACACACACACACACACACACACACACACACACACACACACACACACACACACACACACACACACACACACACACACACACACACACAGTAATTTACTTCAAAGCAGTCTGATTCACCGAGACACAACATGTATGCCAAAGGTGGTAGAATGTATTAAACATGTGTGTGTGTGTGTGTGTGTGTGTGTGTGTGTGTGTGTGTGTGTGTGTGTGTGTGTGAAGTGTGTCTTTGATGTGAAATCCATATTACATTACAGTGAGCCAACAGCACAACGTTCACTTCTTCAACTCTCTCAGTCTATAAGATAAAGATGAGACGAAGCTTCTTTTGATGTTTGTGGGGATATTTGGGCTGTTGCAGCAGCAAAGTAAGAGCATACAGCAGCCAAATAAAATACAATTAGTGCTGAAGCAATTAGTCGATTAATCGCCTTACAGAAAATGAATTAACAATAAAATAGCAAATCAAAAAATGTGGGGGGTAAAAACCTACAGTATGAAGACCACAAGAAAGTATGGCATCCATGGGGGAACTTGGATGGAAGGTCAATTTACATAAAAAAAAAAGACCAATATGATAAATAGAAAAAAAAGAAAAAAAATCTAGTCAGTCAAAAGGTTAAAATTCAATAGTCTGTCTAAAATAAATATACAGTATAACAATAACATTGTCAAATTATAAAAATATAAATATAGCCTACCCTGCATATCAACATATTAAAGAGGAACCATAGGATAAGTAACCCTAACCCAGCCCATAAGAAGAAGCGTATGCTAATGAGAAGGAGAAGGAAACTGAAGGAGGCAGATGTGTGATGCATGATGGGATGTTTGAACCCTGTGAGGGTGGATCTGTGAATTATTGATTAGGGTGGTGATCAAGTCATCGAGTATCAGTATCAGGTTCAGACAATTATGACATCACTCTGACTGATGCTGGCACAGTGTGTGTGTGTGTGTGTGTGTGTGTGTGTGTGTGTGTGTGTGTGTGTGTGTGTGCGCGCGCGCGCGTGTGTGTGTGTGTGCGCGCACGCTTGTGACTATGTTTGTTTTTATGTATATACATTCATACATGTTCTTGTGATATTGAGATTTATTTTCTAATGACAATGCAGTTGTTCCTCATTTAGTTTGGCCATGCTTTACTGTTGGGTTTCCAAGGTAATGCTGCAGTGTCCAAACTCCCCAAACCAAACGATCAAGTGCAGGGCCAAAATGAACTTGGTAGAAAAGAGAACAGGCCACACACAAAAAAATGTCCTTTCAAAATGTAATGGGCATCTGGGACAGACAGCAGCAACGGACGTGTTTCAGCGAAAACCCTTTCTTATTCAACAGAGGATTTTACAAAAAGCACAATGTATGAATAGTATGACCACAGATAGGAGAAAGGATATAAGACTGTTACACAAAAGAGTATCGGGTTTACACATAACACTCTTATCATAGAACATTACATTGTACAATTGTATCTTTGATGTAATTAAATTTTCTATGATAAGAGTGTAAACACAATACTCGCGATGTACTTCAACACAAGACACAGACACAGTCGTGTTAGACTCTATGACATGTATAACATTAATATTCACATATCTAAAAACATGATTATGAAATGTATTTTGGTTCAGAAATGTTCATATATGACATCTCCGTGGATTCCAGAAACGTACAATGCCGACATTTTATTCTGGCGACTGGGCTGGATATTTTAATTTCAATTTTATATTAATTTTTTTTCATTTTATATTTTGAAAAATAATAATAATAATAATTAAAAGAACCAGTGTCTTCTCCAGAATCATATTCTTGTGAGGGTGGAAAAACATTCAGACCTAGAACTGTCCACTGAAACCGAGGGAATTATTTTCGTGTTAGCAGTTCCTTAAGGCAGGATGATTCAGCACACTTATTCAAATGGTAGAGAAACTCTGGGATACATTACTGCCTTTAAAAGACGAATGGATTTACAGAAAAAAAAGCATTTAGGTCATCATGGTCTCACCAAAGTACCCATAATCACAAGAACATCCTCAAGGGTATTCTGGCTTTTAGCTACATAATGGTTACCAATACGAGTGTGTTGTCTGAAAAGCTGTCTACAAAGTGGAATACATGCACAGAAAATGAAAAACAGAGAAAGACAAATCACTAAATAGCCCTCTGGATAGCATAAGAGTTAGTAAAGCAAGCGGCAGCATGGCAGCAAACAGGGGCGTGCACAGACAATTTGGGGGGCAGCCGGGCAGGTGCCCAAGTGGAAAAAGAGGGCACCCCTCTCATAATTATTTATTTAAAAAAATATACAGTGTGGCGTCCCTGGGTGACCACACTTAAAGTGCCCACCTCCTTCCAATTTACACGTAAAGAGGAAAGAAATACTATGGCAAGAAACAGATTTGCATGAACTTGTTGCTAAAGTAGGTACAGGCTCAACACACATACTACGGACAGAGATGGGAAAAGTACACACATTCTTTACTTAAGTAGAAGTACAGTTACTTGTGTAAATAAAGACTCTGGTAAAAGTAGAAGTACTGATTCAACTTGTTTAATTAAGTCAAAGTAAAAAAGAAATACAGACTCTGAAATATAATCAAGTGTATTTCTCCCGGCTGTTTCTGTGCAAAGCTTAACTGAACCTCACGTCATATTAAGATGAACAGAATTTCTGGGGTGGCGACTCTGGAGACGATGAACCGAGCACACACGGACACACTCCAATTAACGCTCTCCAACTAGTAGGATTGGCTACAGGTGGTGTATGCTGATGGTCTATAATCTCTGGTCCTGGATTTGTTTGAAACACAGACAATGAAGAACGACTGTAAATCTAGGAAATGAAAATAAATAAACGGACTCCCTTCAAGCTTCCAATCAGTTTTGGTGGAGCACGATGTATAATTTTGAATCTTCGTCATTTGACACCAGAATCACATAATCACCCTGGATAATGACATTTTATAGTAAAAATTAATGAAAGGCAGTCATATTTTAAAAATAATAAAATTTATGTGGACTAAGTCTGCCTTCTCTGTGATCATAAATGTCCGGTTTGAAAGCAAGATAATTCATATTGGACAATTCTACACAAAGTTGCCCCCAAAATAGTATTTCTTAATTTTTGCGGCTAATTCATCAAAAGAACAAGTAGGCTATTTGTGCCAATTTTGGCGCTTCTTTCCAGATGTGAACATTTCTTCTTTAATCTGCTCCAGTATCACTATGATCACATCTATAGTGATTCTAGTGATCACTATCACTAATAGCTCTGTCCTGTGACGCAGCTCTCTCTACTTCTCCAAACTGGGAGCGTGCTGAGCGGCATCTACTGCAGGCAATACACTGACTATCCATAAGATGAAATAATCCAAACTATCCCTTTAAGACCTTCTCTTCTTAGTGTAGACCAGAAGACTCCATAACCCAGATCAGATTCACATTACCAGCATGGTTAAAAGCTCTAAATATTTAACCACTTTAAAATCAATCACAGTAGTCATCAATAGACAGATGCCAGAAGCCTCGCTTCACCCTCTCTCTCTCTCTTCATGCTTTCTCTCTGTCTTTCCCTCTAGCCATTTTTGATCGCCGCACTGTTTTTCTTCCCCTTCTAAATGTCTCTTTCATTTCTTTTCTTTTCTTTTTCTTTTCTTTCACCTCATTCTCATCTCTCCATTCTTTCTTTCTCTTCCTCTCCACTCTTTCTTTCTCCTCTTTCTCTCCTTGGACTAAAAAAGCAACACATGGTGTATCTTCCCCGAGAACGCAAGCCCCCTCCCCAAAAACAAAAAACAAAAACAAAACAAAAAACAAAAAACAAACTCTAGCATGAGAGTCAGACTGAACATAAATCTTTTCATTGGCTATAGAACATAACATAAAAAAAGTACAACGCAACAGCATTATTGGAAAAGGTAGTGACCAATCATGTTCATTGATCAAGCTGGCCTCCTCTTCCTGGTGATATGTGATTGGTAATACGATATGAGGTTCAACCTTTCCTATTCGTCGATCAACTCTATTGATTAGGGATGTCATTCCCTCCAGTCTCTTCCAGCTCTGGTTTGGGGTTACAGTAACCCTGATGAGACAAGGCATTAAGACAAAAAGATCACGTTTCCTTTTACTGGCATGTTACGGTAACGCCACTGACCTTTGTCACTGATTGGCCCAGAGAGGGATTGCATCATCCGTGGGGGATGACATATTTACTGTTGCCTTGTTCCTATGCTTGCTGTATCAAACAGAAAGCATTGTAACAGCCTGCTTGCTGTATCAACAATCAAACTGGTTACCGTTTTCATAATTCTTCAATATGCAGGGTACTGATAGTCTGGTAGTAATAATTAACAAAATGCTTTATTACTATTTCAATGACTCCAGCTGTTTTCCTCCATAGTCCAATAGACTTCTGCCGAACGTAACTGCATTTACATTTTGTATGAACATTTTCCCATGACCAAACCATTTCTTAACCAAGTTGTTTCAGTTGCCTAACCGTAACAGTAACACAAGTTGTTTTAGGTATCGGAAAATGCCGAAAAAGAGGAGGCATTAAAATGGACTAAAAAGGGAGGCGTACCCAGTGTACCAAGGGGGGGCCCCCTGACTAAAGTCAGTATTTGACGAGTGAGATCGAGTTGTTCAGACAGCACATACATACACCCTTTAGGTACACCTGCTACACAAACAGCCAATCATCTGGCAGCAAGCATGGTTGCAGAATTGTGTTCGGCCACAGATACAGGTATGCCATTTTACGCGATCGCACTGAATCTTTCAGAATGTGTAAAGAGCACCCATGCGGGTGACCTAACGGAGTCGGATTTTTGAATTAGGTCAATTACGGCCGACTAAATGGGCAGAAGTGCGCAGCGGCCAAAATGACTCAAGACAGGTTCAGCACCATGGAGAGCTCCAGAGTGGAGGAGCCCACGGGTGCTCCAGAGTGGAGCAGCCCACAGGTGATCGGAGTTGTAATCAGCTACTGAAGTGGACTATGAAAACGCTCTGGGGAGAGAGAGGAGAGGCTGCATGCCAACTCTGTGAGTGAGGCCTCATTAAATGGCCAGTCACACAGGGACGTCTATTCCGCTAATAACCTTAAAGGGACAGTTCATGCAAAAATACTCCCCCTCATGCCAGTTGAAACACAGGTGCAGTTTGTCCATATAACACGCAGGGAGGTTGCCTGCACAACTCCAGAGAGAACAGGTCCCCATTGACTTCTCTCTCGCGTTGGCATGAGGGTGAGTAGATTGTGGCCGAACTTTCATTTTTTGGTGAACTGTCCCTTTAAGGATGTTCTTGGCGGTGATTTTGATGCTCGTACCTAAATGTATCACCATCATGTCCATAATCACAAGAAACACCTGCTCAGGCATGATGCGGTCACACAGACAGTTCAGAAGGACTTCAGAAGGATAATGATGGAGTAAGACAGAGGAGATGACAACAGAAAAGGTCAGAGAGCGAAGGAGATGGAGGAGAAGGATGCAAGAGGAAACGGTGGAGAAAGGGAGATGAGCAAAATACAAAGAGAGAGAGAGAGAGAGAGAGAGAGAGAGAGAGAGAGAGAGAGAGAGAGACCAGGAGGAGGTGTGTATCAGATCTCCTCTCATTGGCCTGGTGAGCTAACTCCCCTTATCAACCCATTAACATCTAAATTGCTGCGAAAACTCTATTTCTTTATCAATGCCATCACACACAGTCAAGACTATTTTGACTACACTTGCCTTCCAGTTAGTTCTTATCTGCTTTTATGAACAATGGCTCCTTTCATTTGTCTACCCCTCCCTCTCTCTCTCCCTCTCTCTCTCTCTCTCTCTCGATTTCCCTCCTCTTTCTGTCCTCTCTCTCTCTCTCGCTCTCTCTCTCTCTCTCTCTCCCTCTCTCTCTCTGGAATGTAGATTTCCGACCACAAGGTTTGAAGTTGGAGCTGGAGGGGAGCTAATTATTATGGAAAAGAGAACAAGGCATGGAGAGTGCAGGAGAGATAGACAACGGCTGAAAGAAAGAAAGAGAGAGAGAAAGAAAGAAAGAAAGAAAGAAAGAAAGAAAGAAAGAAAGAGAAAAGGCAGATGGAGAGAGAGGAAGAGATACAAAGCGAAGGAGAGGAGGAGAGGAAGAGCCAAAAAGAGAGAAGCATTGTTGTCCATTAGGACGAGAGACACAGAGAAACAGAGACAGCTGTGACGTGAAGTTCATAATTCATTCATTAACTTTCTCTACCTGATGATCAGGCTACTCCACTTTAGGGTCTGGAACCTATCCCAAACAGATAGGTTTTGGAACCTATCCCAAACAGATGTTTGTTTGGTGTGCCACGGGTGTCTCTCCTTGTTTGGAGATGTTTGGTCAGATTTGACATGTTCAATCCTTTTGATTGGTTTGATTGGTTTGATTGGTGTGTCATGGGCTTAGGTGTATCTACTTCACCTACGCACCTGCCTCAAGACTCTCTCAGGTGTGCAAGAGACTTTGGATGATCAGAGCACGCCAAGTGAAATAACTTCTCTCTGACTCAGCCTCAGCCACAGGCCACAGGCAGTATCTGATTGGCTGAGTAGTATCACGTGTGATATTTACAACACATGCAATTGGTCTGCGAGTTTCACTGATAAACCAGTACCGTAAAAAGGCTACAGTAGAAAAGTGTGCGTGCAGGTTAAAATAGAAACGTTCCATGAAAATGGAATCATTCTCTACGATTTGTAGGTTATAGGGCCGGGGCCGGATAGGGCAGCGTCATTGGTTCACCTGCCTGTTTACACACCTGGTGTGACATCACCAGGCACACCAGGGGTGGTTCTCATTTTAATTGGACCTGACGAAGATGCGTGCAACAAAGAGTTAAATCATACTTCGCTGGGCGGGTTCTGTTCTGTTTAAAGTTCAGTACATTTCCATTTCACCTCCAAATGCTCCAGTGGGGCAGCTCAGTAGCCAATGATATATGACTGTGGTTGTACTGGGCAGCTCCCACATGCAAATGAGCTGAAGTGTATGAATGAGAAGCTGGGAGTCTGGAAAGGAGAAAGTGTTCACTCAACTCAGATACAGATTTTTTTTTTTTGAAGGTGGCACCGAGGCTCCTGCGTTTAATCGGCTTCCTGGCATCATGGGGAAGCTGAGCAGGTCTGGCTGTGGATCCTGCTTCCTGGCATGGTCAAGCTGAGCAGGTCTGGCTGTGGATCCTCCTTGGATGGGAGACGCAGTGCTGGAAGTGGAGTTGGAGGACCAGTAGGAGGTGTTTTCCCCTCTGGTCTCATGAATAAAATCAGGGCAGAGAGAGGAACTCTGTCCTGTGAGGGAGCGCTGTCCTTTGGATGAAATGTTAAACCCGAGGTCCTGACTCCTGACCGCCAATAAAGATCCCATCGGCATGCTTCACAAGAGTAGGGGTGTAACCCCGGTGCCCTGGGGGCTGTAACCCCCGGTGCCCTGGGGGGTGTAACCCCGGTGCCCTGGGGGGTGTAACCCCCGGTGCCCTAGGGGGTGTAACCCCCGGTGCCCTGGGGGGTGTAACCCCCGGTGCCCTGGCTATATTCCCACACAGGCCTGCTTCCTTCACCTCATCATCCCTCAATATCTAATTGGCTCTTTCAGGCCTCTATTCTCCACCGTGATACAGCTGATGTGTGGTGAGCTTTCTGGTGCATCGCCTATTGGCTGCCATGCCTCACCCAGGTGAGGTGGGTGCACTGAGTCCAACCGCCCCCCCCCCCCCCCCACCACCCGCCCACCACCACCACCAAGCACTTTAGCTGCCTCGAAAAGAGCTATAGAAATCAAATCTATTATTATATTATTAAACGATTGATTTTAAATTTTTGAGCAAAAACTCAACAAAACAGAGAAGAGAGAAAGAGAGACACGCAAAGAGAGAGAGAGAGAGAGAGAGAGAGAGAGAGAGAGAGAGAGAGAGAGAGAGAGAGAGAGAGAGGACTAACAGGTAGATAGTTTGAATCAGATGCAGGTCAGGACAACAGTGTAATGGCTTGAGAGGAAGCCATCTTTGCGCAAAACACTGGGCAAAAAGACAAAGTGATCTCTGCCAAAGCGACTGTCCAA
>NC_139628.1:31556607-31596607 GCF_964638095.1 Poromitra crassiceps
AGGATTTAGTTGAGGCTATTAAGAGGACATAACAAGTCCAGCAACAGGTCCAAACGCAGGACCAAGTTGATGCTTTTGTAAGATCCCCCATAGCGAGACTGGGAAGCAATCATAGTTGTATAGCAATATGGTTGATAAGTTTTTTGAGATTCCCACAATGTGTAACAAGCATGTAACAAACAAACAACCAAAAATAAGCAGCTGGTTCATTGTAAAACAACACAATTTCTTAAGAAGCCTATTTTAAAGGAGCAAAAATTGAAGGAAGTTTGCAAAAAGTGTATTTTAGCCAATCCCAAAATACAGAATCAATTGTCCATCGAACAAATTGATCTGTCACCAAATTTGTAAATTCCAGATACCCCACACACGGACGGAACTGGTCAACAGGAGAACAACCGTCCCTCTGTCACCAGAGACCCCACATCGACTAAAAGGTAAAGTGTTGAAAATTACTTTACACACACGGACACTATCAGAGATCACAAGTAAGTGATAAACAAAATACGTAGTTCTCTCTCTTAGTTCTCTCTCTCTCTAAAATACAGGTTTATTACTTTAGGTCAGTTTACTTCCAGAGTTTTGCCTTCACCTGAGAGGTCAGTTTACCTCCAGAGTTTTGAGTTCACCTGAGATGTGTGTTTACCTCCAGAGTTTTGAGTTCACCTGAGATGTGTGTTTACCTCCAGAGTTTTGAGTACACCTGAGATGTGTGTTTTACCTCCAGAGTTTTGAGTTGACCTGAGATGTGTGTTTACCTCCAGAGTTTTTTCCTGAGAGGTCAGTTTACCTAATCAGTGATTTGCTTTCTGCCAAAGAGAGAGAGAGAGAGAGAGAGACGTAACAGAATTGATCAAAACAACGGCTCACCGAGTCGTGTGTAAACTAAAACAAATACTGCAGATAAGCCTAGGCCTGCTCAGTTGTCTTTTCATACTGTAAGGAAGCCATCTGGTTCTGCTCTCTGAAAAAGCTATCATAATGGACGCTGAAGGGCCTTGTAGAAGGCCAGAGTGTGAAGGAGCCAGAGAGACAATTAGACAGCTTGGGATTGTTATCAAACAATATGAGCAGATGCTTGGGCCCCCACAATTAGCCACAGCGCCAAACCCAATAACTATTGCTGTGATTTTCCCCAATGTAAACACCATGGAAAAAGCACCTCAAAAGCACACACCTAGCAGCACCGACGTATGTCATGCGTGCGGTAAGTTAGGACATTGGGCGAACAGGTGTCGTAGCAGACGTAAAAATCGTGGCCTGCCAGAAACACTCAATAAGCCTGTGATTTCCCCCAATACAAACATAACGGGGGGTGCATATCAAAAGCCCTCACCTAGCACGGACAAATGTCATATTTGTGGTAAGCTCGGACACTGGGCCACTAGATGTCGGAATAAGAAAAAACGGGAGCAGCCAGTGGACAAACAGCCATCTGTTGATTCAATTGGCTCAAGTAGCAACACGGTGGTCATTCTCCCCTATACTGTAGCTGGCCCAATGTGATAGCAGACTGAAATAATTTGTTTATGTTCCTTGGAACAGTCAGTCTTCCAACAAGGTTAAACTTAGCCAGAAACAATTGGATCCCCAAAACCTTTGAGCAAACAGTGAGCCAGCCACCGCATTTTTCTAGGTCAGAGAGATAAGCCCTGTATCACAGGTTCAAACCCCACAGTATTACACATTATGAAATTGAATGTCGAAACAAGCCCCAGGTTCAAACCCCACAGTATGTGATTGAATGAAATGTTTTTTGTTATGAATCAATAGAGTGAAGTAAGCTCTGCATTATTTAAAGTGCAGTAAGCAAATTTGAAAATCAATTAGAGTAAATAGACTGTTGATTATTATTTTGAAAATAAATCATAATAGAATGTGTTGTGAAGGGTGAAGACTTCCTGTGTACGATAATCTGAATCTGAAGTATTTTCTTAAACAGAAAAATGCACATTTATCAACCACCAATTGGGTGGATGAGAAATAAAATTAAGTGGGCAAACCAACATTTAACTTTTGGTTTGATATACACATAAGCAAAATTTACACTTAAGTACGGTGAGATGTTTTCAAAAGTATCTATAGATAAGACAATGACCTCGGAGGACAGACAGTCCTGAGTTTGCGTTTGGAGCATGTGAACAATGTTGGCCCTCACTGTTTTATCTAGTGGGGTCTTGCCATCCCCAAAATCACTCAAGTGAACTGCCTGGGGTCTAGCCCGCCCCCCCCATGTAAAGCCCTCACCAACAGCACTTTCTGGGGTCACCCTCCGCCCCATTGCACATTGCCACAAGTCCACAAGGTCAATTCATTGCCACTCTGTAAGCTGTGAATGCCCACTCAGGAGTCATCTTGTTTACGAGGTCCATTGCAAACAAATTATAAAGTAAACAATTGAATATGTACTCACAGAGTATCTCAAAACATTATCTGCCGTATGTACGTACTTGTTGTACTAATAACTTGTAATGAAGTTATTTTGTCTAAAATACAGGCACATTGTGAAATCTAATGTTTATAGTTACAGGTTGTACGTCACAGAAAACCTTCAACACCAGCATAAATCTGTACTTTGAGTACTTTGATCCACAGTTCAAGAGGTCTACTTGACCTAGTTTTTTGTAGAATAAAGAAAATTCTTTCTATTTTCAATATTAAATAAAAATGAAGTGTTTTAAAGTATCATTTTAAGAATAATCAGTTATATGATACTGTGATTATGTTTTAATGAATATGATTAATCAATGTTATGAATGTTTTGCATTTTAGAAAGTTTCAGTTCCTATTCCAAAACAAACCAATATTAAAACTAGAAATAGAATAAAATAGTTCTAAAAAGAAATTAAACCACTGCATGGAGTTGGGCTATTAAATAGTTTAATAACAAAAACAATTACAACAACAGCACCAGGAGAAACAAATAAATGAATGAACTAGAGTCATCACATAAGATGAGAAATATTGTTGTTGTTGTGAATACTTTGAAAATATTGTTCCTGTTGTGAATACTTAACATGATTCCTTTTAGAGGAAGGTCCGAAGGACTCAAGCGTTGAATAAAGTGAAACTGGGAAAAAATATATATACATACTATATATAAGAAGTTTCTTTTACAATAGTGGAAAAGATTTAAGTGTGATTTGGAACACACTGAATATTAAGTTCAATGCATTATATTATTATTAATTAGACTGTTTGCATTGAACCATATAGAGTTAACATTAAGGCCCACTCCTATATATTATAGCCGCAGTGGTGATGTAATTTTGTCATTGTATCCCTAAAATTTGTTTTTCTCTTCCCAATAGATAATGGAGATGCTGTGATATGAGCTGAGACTGCGCTGGACTGCATATTGATCAAAAATTCTGTTTTCTTTCAAGTGTTTAATGTTTCCTATGTTTTCAAAACCCTGCCCCCCCCCCGGCCCACAATTAAGTATACGGTAGATACAAGCATTATATTGAATAGTGAACTTAAATTTTGTAATTATTATTGTTATTGATGAACATAACAATTGGGTGGATTGTTGGAGAAAAATATAAGTTCCATGCCATTTCCTAATCAATATTTCCTAATCAATAAGCTATAAGCTATAATTGCATACACATAATTAATGCTATAAGTGATGACATGACATACACATTATGACATGACATCTGACATATAGATTCACCCATGACATCTCACAAATGCATATTTGCACTATGCAGAGACACATAACTAGCTTATCAAGCAGGAGATTTCTCCCCTTTGCTCTGGCCTTCAGAAACTCAGCATGACAATGGCCATGAGACAGGAACACTTGCTGATACAGACAGGCTCCAAGTCAAGTCATCACCCCATCACCCCCTCCTCTCTGCTCCTCCCTCCTTTTACAGTATAAAGCGTATGTCAAATTGTGACATCGCGGCTGAATATTTGACTCTGTACATCGATACATGTGTACATTGAGATTCATGCCCTCTGTCAATATATGCATATTGCAGAGAATGTAAGCTATTAAATATACTTTTATGGTAAATCTTCCTGGACTCATTGGTTTCAATTCATTTGGTTAGATAAGCTGTGATATACATTTACATATACATTTAAGCGGATGTATAGAATTCTATTCTCTATCACAAGCTGAAGTCTTGGCGCGGACGTCCGCTCTACACGGAGAACCCCGAAATATCATCTGTCTGAGGAGTCTATTCGTCACTGACTCTTCAGACAGAATGTAACAGAATGACAGAGAAAAAAGTGGAGAAAAATAGAGAGAAAACAGAGAGACCTACTGTGGGAAAGGAAGAGAGAAACAGAATAAATACAGATGAGTAAAAGAAATAAGAAAAGAAAGAAAGAAAGAAAGAAAGAAAGAAGGAAAGAAGGAAAGAAAGAAGGAAAGAAAGAAAGTTGTGAAGCTGAAAGGTCAGAGAGAGTATGAATGAAAGAAACAAGAGGAAGAGAGAGAGAATGGGAGAGAGGACAGAAGCGAAGGAGAGGGAGAGTAAGCAAGAGAAAGAGAGGTGTGTGTGTGTGTGTGTGTGTGTGTGTGTGTGTGTATGTGTGTGTGTGAGAGAGAGAGGGAGAGAGAGGGGGGGGGGGAGAGAATGGCAGAGAGGGAGATAGAGAGAGGGGGGGGGAGAGAGATAGATACCAGGGATCCCAGACTCAGCTGTGCTTCGGTTTCCGCTGTGGGCAAACAAACCGACGTGACCGAAGCCAAGCGCTCCCGATCCTCCTAACATACCCCCCCCCCCCCACACACACACACACCCCCTCCCATTCAACTATGAGGGGGAGATATTTGCGGGGAGCGCTTGGTTTGAAAACAATGTACGTTCCAGTCCGCTCCCCGTCCCTTCACTGAGACAAACAAGACTGTGGTCCCCTCCCCAGGGACCGTGTGTGTGTGTGCATGTGTGTGTGCGTGCGTGCACGTGCATGTGACCTCTCAAAGTTTTCCACAACAATCACAGATGCAATGAAAGAAGGAATGAGAGGCACACACACACACACACACACACACACACACACACACACACACACACACACGCACACACACACACACACACAAACTGGATTTCCGTACGGAACCATTTCTCTGGGAATGATGACGTATCGCAGTAGAAAATGTAAATTTATGTAAAATTCCATCTGTTTTGAGTTGAATCTCTCTGTGTATTCTAGTTGCATCTGTGTATCTCTTCTATTACATTTTATTGCTATTTTCTATTTAATTGTGGTACTTTTACATCACCGCCTCTTTGGCCTTGTTCAGACTGCGGGCAAATCCCATTTGTTTCTCAAATCAGAGACTGTCCGCACTGTTATTTGCAAGTGATCAGATTTGTGCGTCCAGACATCACCAATCTATCTGCATGGGTTGCTGTGGGAAGCGCATACTGTAGGCGATCGGTAACTACGTACGCTGGTGACGCAGATTTCCAATGCGGAAGCATGCAAAATGCTCTGCTTTTTTATCACCATCTTTGTATTTAGTTTTGGGATTTCATATTTTTCTTGAGCACTGCTCCCACGACATATGGAAACTCCTCTCTAGCATGCCGTGAGATATCTCTCCATACATTTTCTTGTTCCAGTATAGCTTCCTTCCAGTTTTGCCTGTACTGACGCCTCCCCGTGTCAGCAGACAATTTATCTCAGTGGTTGTCAACAGACTGAACGTGGAATGCCCATACCACCAAAGTAAGTTGAGTAAGTATTTGATACCGCTCTCTCGGGTGCATGTAGCTGCTGTTACTCTGGTTTTGACATCGTCGCTGTGTCACGTTGCGAGCGAGTGCACGCAAAAGACACTTTGAAATCTGTCTTGAGCGAACCGAGCATCTGAACTGAGACACATCTGTAAAAATCCACTTGGAATCACATTTCAAACCACCTCCAAATGTGGTTTGGATCCAATTTGCAAAAATCGCATTTCATGTGGTTTTGTTGTTGTCCAGACCTTCTAAAATCAATCTGGATACAATCTGCAGCACTTGGTAAACATTGCTTTTCGAAAATGCAATACAAATAAAGTTATTAGTATTATTGTTTTTTAGAAATAGTGCGGATTTGAAGCATAACCAATGTTGCAGCCCGTACAGAGGTCAACTCAAAGTGGGTATAGTTTCCCCACCCTGTTTCCCCACATTGATACAGTTGATCTGAAAATATATGAGTAAACTCAGTGCCTCATTTCAAAGAGGTGGGTAAACTGAGTTCACGCCCCTGGTGGCAGCATAACATAGTGACGGTAGCCAAAGAGTTCGGTTTGGCAAGATAGTGATCCATCAGTCCTAGATGTCATTCAGCCAGGATCAATAGTGATTACATGCTAAAAAGGTTTTTTACTCTTGCTTGAAAATGAATAAGTCTTCAATAAATAGCAAAGAAAGGGCAGGTGTTGAAAAAATAATGATGTTGACTTTGAACCCAGCTGGCACGGGACGTCAGTTTAACGTCATATTGACGTTGGACTCCAACGTTGAACTGACGTTGGATTTTGGTTGAGAATGAAAATCGGGTTGACGTCAAAACACAACGTTGGCAAGACATCAGCCTCCAACGTTGGATAGACATCAGCCTCTGACGTTGGTTAGACATCAGCATCCAACATTGGATAGATGTGGAATTTTGGTTGGGAATGAAAATCGGGTTGACATCAAATCCCAACGTTGGCAGACATCAGCCCCCAACGTTGTATAGACGTCAGCCTCCAACGTTGGATAGATGTAGGATTTTGGTTGAGAATGAAAATCTGGTTGACGTCAAAACCCAATGTTGGCAAGACATCAGCCTCCAACGTTGGATAGACATCAGCCTCTGACGTTGGTTAGACATCAGCATCCAACGTTGGATATATGTAGAATTTTGGTTGGAAATGAAAATCGGGTTGACATCAAATCCCAACGTTGGGCAGACATCAGCCCCCAACGTTGTATAGACGTCAGCCTCCAACGTTGGATAGATGTAGAATTTTGGTTGAGAATGAAAATCTGGTTGACGTCAAAACCCAACGTTGGCAAGACATCAGCCTCCAACGTTGGATAGACATCAGCCCCTGACGTTGGTTAGACATCAGCATCCAACATTGGATAGATGTAGAATTTTGGTTGGAAATGAAAATCGGGTTGACATCAAATCCCAACGTTGGGCAGACATCAGCCCCCAACGTTGTATAAACATCAGCCTCCAACGTTGGATAGATGTAGAAGTTTGGTTGAGAATGAAAATTAGGTTGATGTCAAAACCCAACTTTGGGCTGACATCAGCCTCCAACGTTGGCTAGACATCAGCCTCCAACGTTGGATAGACAGCCTCAAACATTGGATAGACATAGAATTTTGGTTGGGGTTGACGTCAAAACCCCATGTTGAGTAGACATCAACCTCCAACGTTGGCCAGGCATCAGCCTCCAACGTTATATAGACACAGAATTTTGGTTGGGGTTGACATCAAAACCCAACGTTGGCTAGACATCAGCCTCCAACGTTGGCTAGGCATCAGCCTCCAATGTTGGCTAGACATGGGTAGAAATTTAAATCTGGTTGATGTCAAAACTTTCGTATCACAAAAAGAAAAAAATCAACATTGAATACAGAATTTTAGAAAACAGGATTTATTTTCAGAACGTAAGAAATTAGATTATCACATTAAAGGTACATTCAGGAATGTTTTTGTGTTAAAATAAGTGTTAAATGGCTCTATATTCTGACAGCAATCACTGAAATCGAGTGTTTGATCAGTGACTTGAAACCCCCAACTTCGCTGTCCTCTATGTCTCTCCTGTAGTCCTGCATGCAGGGCGGACGTATCTCTGCAACTGTAACTCGTAGAGACTCATGGATGGATTTGGGGTGAGAAAATATATTATAGTCCTTTATAGGCATCTCGATCTGACCTTCCGTTTCCGAGAAAATGTCAACTTTTGTCTGATTGGATAGTTTGAGGTCAGTGCCAATTTGTATCGGCCACCACTGCCTGGATCCAGGAGAAGTGCAGAGAACATAAGCAAGACCTGTATATGGCTTTCATTGATCTCTCGAAGGCATTCGACACAGTAAATCAAAAGCTACTCTGGGACCTACTCAGTCGATTTGGAGTCCCACCCAAATTCCTCTCCATTCTAAAGCTATTTCATGACGGCATGCAAGCCCACGTTCAAATAAGTGGACAACAGTCTGACCCTTCTACGTCAAAGTAGGAGTAAAACAAGGATGTGTCTTAGCCACCATCATCTTCAACATCTTCCTCACAGCAGTCACTCTCCTCTCCCATAAGCATTCAATTCCATCTGTCTTAGTTTGCCATAGTCTCTCCCCAGACTCAAATATTACGTTGAATCGCTGCGCTCCGTATACTACATAAGTGAGTCTGTGCCAGTTAACAGCCACTGCTGGTTTTGAAGGCGGGTTGAAATAGAATGAGTGACAGGTCGTAGCACCGATGAGAGAGCAAATGGGCTGCGCCTCCCGTGTTGTCTGATCGCAAAGTCGTTACTGATTGGAGAGGACTGAAGCCATCACTGGCATATGACTGGCCAAGTGAACGGTTCCCTCCCATAACCAGCCCTCTGAGGGAAAGTGTCCCAGACCCAGAGAGAGATCTGCAGCATGCAGTAACCTAGTGTATCAGCGTAAGAACTCTCATGGGTCTGGCGTGGAGACTAAGTTTGCCATAACTTCTATGTACTGTATCAATTCAACATAATTCAGATACAACAGAAAGTAGCTGGCCCCCAGGTATTTTCACATTCTCAAATCTGGCCCCCATTCAAAAAGGTTTGGACAGCCTTGCCATGTATAGTCTCATATCACAATATTGATATAAAATCGATATATTGCCCACCCTTAATATTGAGTGCCAGAATCAACCTCTCAATGATGCAATTTGTAGAAAAACATTGGATTTCATTTATCAATCACTGCTTTCAATGTCTTTCTGATGTAAATGTTTTATTTTTACAACCAGATCACCCTATTAAATAAACAGCGTCATGACTCAATAATGTTACTTGGCAGAGGGTCGCTCGTACTGAGCACATTTCCTCGTCAAACTGACGGTGAAAAATGTTTGCTCGTCACAAAATAAAAAACTTATTTGAGGGAATGTAATTAGGTTATCGATCACATTCGCTAACCTGTTGCTCTTTTAAGTCGGGATGTTTGTCGGCGTTTGGTCAGCTCCCTTTGCCAGTTCGCCTCCGCACTTTTAAACATTGTTTACTGACGGGCTATGTAGTGTCAGTCCCTGTCACTGTCAGCAATGTAACGTAAGCAAAATAATCCCATATTTCGCTCTGTCCATGTCCAAGACAAGACCGGACAAGACCGTATGTGCTCACAGCAGCCATGTTTGTTGTGTTGAAGCTCTGAATGAGTGAAAGAGAGGAGGGGGGGGGGGGGGCGCCCACGACAGGGAGTTAAAGCAGAGCACCACTTGGAGCACTCTTCGCACACCCCCACATGGACACAATGTCACATGCATGTAACATAAAATTATTTCTTTTAAAAGCACGCAAATTATTTTTAACTCAGCGTAAATGAACATCATGATTGAGAACATATATATTCACATCGAAAAAATAACACATTTAAAAGGTCTTGAATGTGAAATGGCAGAACATGACTGTTACAACACAGAACTGAAGCTCAGACAACAATTGACAAGGTTTTAAGACATTTCTACAGTGATGGCAGACCAATATATATTTTTCCTCCAAAAAAAGAACACTCATGAAGGCCTTCCATTTGCCTGTCCCTCACTCTCTCACACTCACCTCACTCATGAAGGCCTTCCATTCGCCCATAGGCTTTTTGTAGGAAGGGGTTGAATGTCCATCACGGATGGCATCATGGTGGATCTCAGCTTGCAGTACTGAGAGCACTGTTGAGTCACACTTGGAGTAAGTGAGGTGTAGGACATAATAATATGCCATCGGGTAGACAAGTCCCTCTTTCAACCGATCTCTTTCGAAGGTCGCCACTGGCATGCTCCCATGGCGATCATGCAGTTTTCCTCACTGATGACCACAACTGGAGATGATAGAGGTTGTTGGCGCAGGAAACCGTTTGGGTCTTCTGAAACCTAGATGACAAAAGTCAATGTAAAAGATTAGAAAACTACCAATTAGAAAAACCATCACAGTTAAAACAATCATTATACATCAAATCGGAGAAAAAGATTTTGTATAATTTTTTTGCTGAACAGATACTGAAACCAAGTTTCAATAAAGCGACTCTTAAAACAAAAATCACAGTGTGAACACTTCTCCTTATGTCATTGTGAAAATGACAAAGTACAAAACATAATGTAGGCATGCAGTATCCAATATACTGCACAAGTCTCACCGTAAAGACATGGAACTGGGCCTCGCTGCTTAAAGCTGGAGTGCATAACATAAACGAATGTTTATGTTATGTTATGCATAACATAAACGAATGTTTATGTTATGCACATATTCAGCTATTGCAAAACGACTTCACACAATGCTGATTAAGCCTATCTGCACCACATAACTCTCTCTGTGCATTTCTCAGTATACCTGAGTTTTCAATCAGACAACCTGAGTTTTCTACCTGTCGGGCACGACTGTGTCGGATTGAAAACTCTGGTATATTGAGAAATACAGCATTGTGGGAACTTGTTTGGCAATGCCTTGAACGTAATGGACATTTGTTTATATAAACAAATTGTAAATGTACTCACTCCAGCAATTGTAAATGTACTCACTCCAGCTTTAAAGAGAAAGCCACAGAAACACAACCCCATAAGAGACTACTTTCCTGACATTTTCTGTTTTATCAGGAAAGTAGCTCCGGCTATCTATTTGCTTCGAAAATAAAATGTACAATGTCTCGTAATGTTATTACCTAGGTTATCCTACAAGTAGTCATGGCTAAGAAGCACTTTTACATTTGCAAGTGTTTTTTTATACTTTCATATTATAGACCAGAAATAGATTTTTTGCTAATAAGCATTTCCATTTTCCATGCTTCCATTTTAGAAATGGAAGCATTTTTTTCTCCTTATGCATAAAATGCGTAGTGAAACCATGACCCAAAAACAAAAGGTATGTGGACTGTGGGCTAATGTATTGTTGCAATATTGCATACAGAGTATTAAAAAATACATACATGTTTCATCACTGCTATCCTGGCGTTGCTCTGCGGTGCTCATTGCAGGTGACTGGCATTGCTGGTTTCAGATCGGCATGGCACTTGGGTGCTGGCTGCAGGTTACATCAGAAGAAAAAAGTATTGGGAAATATTAGGTTTCCAAACTCTTACAAATGAATGGAATACTAAGATCCCTGGACAGACACTAAAGCTGTTGCGTGGCCTAACGTTTTCATCCAAAGACTCACAGATGCATACAGTATATTAAATGCAATACCACATACATGTTATCACTGTGATCTTGGTGTTGCACTGGGGTGCTGGTGCTTCCTGCAGGGGGCTGGTGTTGCACTGACGTGCTCCCTGCACTGACCCTTTTGTCTCACATCACAAGGTGCCATACAGCCTCAGGAAGTTTTCAGGACCGGGAAAAAGATTGTTGATTTCATCCCGGGAGAGTGAGTGCAGCAAGTCTTCTCCAACATTAGTAGCTGGAACAGAAGTTACAGTTAGGGGCAAGAAGACACTGAGCTTATCACTGAATTAATTCAGCCTTGTGTACATAACAGTTGAGGATATTCCACTATCTTTTTTTTTTTTAATTGTGACATTTCCTCTTTCCTGTACAATTGCCAGTGTTCTGAGATTTTGCTCACTCTTGCTACAGCAGACCTGCCAACCTTGGAAAAAGATTTTTAGTGCCACACAGCATGTGTTTTGGCCTTGTGCTTAGTTCACATGCTTTCGCACTACAGTGCACATAACATCACTGTCAATGTGACAGTGTTAGCCAGATGGCTAATTTCCAACTGTTGTCCCTTGGCCAGAACTTAAGTTAGCCATTACTCAGTCAAAAGTTTGAGTACACTTGCATTGTCGTTTCATGATATATTTCAATTTGTGTGCTTACACCAGCTCAGTGGCCTTGTGGTTTGAGTGTCCGCCCTGAGACTGGGAGGTTGTGAGTTCGATCCCCGGCCGAGTCATACCAAAGACTATACAAATGGGACCCATTTGCCTGCCTGCTTGGCACTCAGCATCAAAGCGTTGGAATTGGGGGGTTAGATCACCATATGATTCCCGAGCGTGGTGCTGCTGCCGCTCACCGCTCCCCCAGGGGATGGGTCAAATGCGGAGAACAAATTTCGCACACTCAGGTGTGTGACAATCAGTGGGACTTTACCTTTACTTTACTTTACACAAGCGGATAACCATAAGTGAAATGCAAGTAAACGTATGTTGTGATGTCAATTCTGAATAAAGTAGTTAAGTTAGTAGTAGTTAATAGTTAACTCATTCACCGCCAGTTTAGGACTGCCAATATTTAGCACAGGCCAAAGATTTTCATAATTGTTGGTCATCTTTCAAGACCCACAGTAAATTATCTATTAGCACCAGAGTGATTTGCAATACCTCAAAATGAAGATGTACGTCTCTGGGTTCACCAGGAAAAAAAAAGTGAGCTTTTAGCATGTTCTGTACTCTACTTATAGCCATTTATATACACCCTGTTTTCCCCCAAAAGTTCTCCCTGAGAAAATAAACAGGAGAAAAGGCAATTTTTGTAAAAGGGCACAATCTCAGGCAGAACTCACTCTCAATTCTTTTATTTTGAACTGTATTGACATCAGACATGTAAATATTATTCGTTAGGACACAAATGACAAAAATATATATATATATATATATATATATATACACATGAAGTGCTTTTTTTTACATTCAACAATACAGTTTACTCGGTGTGAGTGTGCAGACAGACAGACAGACAGACAGACAGACAGACAGACAGACAGACACACCGACAGACAGACAGACAGACAGACAGACAGACAGACAGACAGACAGACACACACACACACACACACACACACACACACACACACACACGATCCCCGATCCCCCTTTTAGATTTCTAACCCCACATAGGATAAGCAATAACCACGCCCTGTGGCGCTGGGATTGGCCAGGAGCAACACTGGAGGGCACGCACACGCAGCCCAGCGATTTCATGAACTGAATAGCTCTTGAGAAAGGACAGCGGGCTGCTGTGCCTTGTGCCTTGCTGTTGTGTGTTTATTTTGCCGAGGCGCGTTTCAATGGCGTTTCTCCTGTCTGCACAAGGAAGCGTTACCCGTTTTCTGCTTTTCCTCTTGCTCAATTTCAAAACAACAGCTGCGGTATGTGTTTGTTCACGTGTTGTCTTAGATGCTAGGGACCTGATACCATGTGACAGGCTGGGGAAGTGTTTAAACTACGCCCTGCAGTAATAAAAACAAAAACATGTCAAACACGTCATTGGCGGGGAGGGCTATTTCTGATAACACGTCAAAGACGTCATTGGCGGTGAATGAGTTAACACAATTGGAGAACATAGAAAAAATACTATATTGATCATAGTTTCACTGTTATCCATCTAACCATAGCAAAAAAATCTGTTGCTCATTCTGATCTCTTGAGACTAACTAGAGCCTCCTCATTTTTTAATCATTCTGTGCTCATTTGTTTCTTATTTCTTGCTCCTAAAGCTGTGTTCACACCGAGATATTTATTTTTCTCTCTGTCACTTGATTCAACCCTATGGAATCACTCTGTCGCTCTGTTTAAATCGCTCGTCAACAGGCACAATAATTGACGGACATCTGGGGGCTATAACGTTACGCAATGTCATGATATTTGTCCACTACGAGCCACTGTAGTTGTTTACAAGCTAAGCCTATCAGCGTGCTCCTAACGTGAGCTAGTACAGACTTCATTTCGGCTACGTTCACACAGCAAACATTACTGCTTGAATCTGACTTGTTGCTCACATCTGATTTTTTGTGTGGCTGTTCACACAGAGTTTTTAAAAGTGGCCCATATCAGACTCCAGTGTGAACAGGTCACGGACCTGAAGTGACCCGCATGTGCAGCACAACAATAACGTCACACGCAGCACACTGCTGTTCTACATAAACCCAGAAGAAGACAGCAGTAAACATGGCGGTAGCTGACGATGTTGTTTCATCTGTTGTTTACGGTTCAATTTACAAGTTATTGTGCAGTGGAAGACAGGGAATATAGGTGCAGATGATAGCGAGGAAGAGGAGAAAGAGAGCCTTTAGATTTTTTTTTAATAATGGCTTTCTGTGGCGCAATAGCTGCTACTTCTTGCTAATACTTATGAGGTCTAAAACCTCACTGTTCCTCCACTGATTACCTCCCTCGCAGCTGTCCTCCATGTTTGTAATCACAATCTGGTCCTCCCTCCTCCCGCCAGTGCAGAATAGTGACGAATGTCGCTCTGGAATGACGTAGAAGTCACATTGAAGCATTAAGTCAGATATGGGCAAGATGTCTGTTCACACCGGAGTCACATTCCAAAACATCAGATTCGAATCTGATGTTTTTCCACATTTGAAAGTAGCCCAGGTCTCTTTAAAAAAGTAACTTTCAATGTGACTTGTACTGTTCACACAGTCATAAAAAAGACTGACCTGAGTCACTTAGGTGGGAAAAGATTAGATTCAAGCACTAAGGCTGGCTGTGTGAACGTAGCCTTCATGTCAGCTGTCAATGCGGTTTGTTGCCACACAATAACCAGCGGTTTGTTCCAAGCCAGTGTGATATTTGACACACTCTCACACGGCAGCCAATCAGCGTTGAACAGGGAGCGACTGATGCCAGCGTAATTTAGCTCGAGCTGGGATATTTCATCCCGGGCGGAGAGCGTATTTTCGATGCCAGCGAAAAACTTTAATAGGTCGGTGTGAACGCAGCTTTAGGGTCCCTTAGGAGCAATAATCTTTTTAGTTTAGGGGTTAGGATCGATTTTTTTAATGACTTGGCTCTCTCAGACAGCTTCTTTGACATGTTTTTCAAAGTGAAAACCAAGTTGTCAGGTGACGTAAGGATCCCACGCGAGAACGACCCACCCCCCTCTCAAAAGACCCAAATCGAAAATGGAATAATTTCTCTAGTTTTATTTTACAAGTATGAAATAATTTAGCTTACTACAATAATGATGTCTACTTTCTAGTGATGCGCGGGTCAGGTTTTTTTAAGGCCCGCCCCAACCCAACCTGTCATCGGAGCCAGCCCGCCCCGCCCGCCCCGTTAAAATATCTGAAAATTCCGAACCCAGCCCAACCCAGCAGCCCGCAACGGCCAATTTAATGTAATATGTCTCCGGACGCAGGAGGAGCACAGCAGAGCTTCCAAGGTGTGCAAAGCAGCTAATAACTCTGTCTCTCTCCCCCCTCTCTCTCTCTCTCTCTCACACAGACACACACACACACACAGACACTCACATGCTGCCCTGCGCGACAACAGTTAATAATAATAATAATTCATTTATTTTATATAGCGCTTTTCCAGACCCAAAGACGTACCCAGTTGTAGCCTAGGCCTGCTCTGGATGAGTTGCGCTGCTGCTTTCATGTCGGTCTTTCTTCAATTAATCCATGGTCTTCTTCGCGACCGACTACGCTTCCCCAAAGTGCGGATGGCGTGACCACGCAGTGTTTCAAATGGAGGTAGCAGGTATAGAGGTAGGCACTAGGCAGGCTACAGAAACAGTTCTTATTCTTCCCCATTTCTTTTAATTACCTCATGCGCTCTCAATTGTTGCAGTAGTAGGCTAAACGTAGTAGTGCAGCAGGTGCGCACACGGCTTGCAGATACGGCTTCAGACTCGCTGTCTGATTTCTTTTAATTACCTCATGCGCACTCAATTGTTCACAGCCTACTCACGTTGCAGTAAAGTTGACAAATAGATCACAGTCGAGTCCACAACAGAAAATCTGCGGTGGCATTATATGGACACTTGGATCTGTGATTGGACGTCGGAGACTGGTAGCAGAGAGTTTTGAACACTCGACTCCCCAATTTCCTTATGCTATGCTGTGTGACGCGAGTTCAGAGTGGATCACAGAGGAACAGAGAACAGCGGAACATATGGGGCTAGACGCACTGTAGCTGTTGGCAAAGATATGCAAAGGCTTACATACAGGTGACTTACATACAGGTTTCTCTGACATTTCTATAAAAGAGTCTCAGTCACTCTCTCATACAGTGAATTATGAATCATTCAAGCAAGTTTGTACTCAGAAGTCTAATAGATTTTACCTGAAGCATAGAGGCAGGGGGAGACAGATGAAAACCAGGAAAGCTGTGGATGGATTTCAGGGAGGACACTGCAGCAGCAGGTGGGAAACATCTTACAGGCTCCCTGTTGTTTCCTGGTCTATAGAGTACAAACATCCTTGTCCTCAATCAATTTAATCAACCAAAATCTCATACTGTTTCATCATACTGCTTTCTTAGCTAACTTAACAAGAATACATTTACACATTAATACACAGCAATGTGTGCTGCTGAAGCTACCCACTACATTCTCATTTTGCATACAAATACTTTGATAGACACTCAGCTAATGAGCACATGTTGAGAAGTAAATCAGAAGACACAACTAAGTCGTGCTATCCATTACCCTGCACCAAATAAATTGAGTTTGGACCAGAATTTCCATTTCTGCAAGCCATGCATTGTGAAGAGAACTCCTAGATAGCAAGCTAACTAGTAACAACACACTTTAAAGTTTAAATTAAATTAAGTCTAACCTCATTCAAATTAGCCGGACATGGTCTGAAAGTTAACTGGCAGGCTGTGGTACATCACCCCAGTGTGTCCTGTACCTATAATCACGTTAGTAATGTAGGCTAACAACAGCTTGCTGGGGAGTTGCAATCGTAGCCCATAACATTAGTGTTAGCTCAATGCTAACGTTAATGCTAACGCCATTAGCGTCACTTTGCGCGACTTAAAAACACAGATTTGGCTGGTCTAACCTCATTTGTTACTAGTAGTGGACTTACCTTTCCTGCTTACTTTAGTTGAATATACTGCTAATCCCATGAGACCATCCGATGAGAGCCAAAAAGTGAACATCTTCATGGTTTAACCGCGCAGGAACTTCAAACTCAGGCCAGCTTCTTCTTCTTCTACTCTCTTTTATGGCGGTTGGCAAACAACTTATGGTGCATTACCGCCACCTTCTGAAATGGAGTGTGGATCAGAACGGACTTCTAAAACACTATCCTGACTATATTCTTCTATTTCGTCTAGTTTCCTCAAAAAAAAAAAAAATCCCTATACCCCACATTCCCTGAATTCAACTGCAATATTTATTTTAACTCCAGCTTGATTTGATTGCTCTCCAATCTGTTCTTGAGGATCTGTCTTTCCTGTTGGTAGTACAGACAATCAATCAGATTTTGATTTCTGATTAGACCTCTGACTTCTTTTTTGTTATTAATTTTACTTATATTTGTGTTTGATCAAAATGTTGTAATTGCTCAGTCTTGATTTTGATATGACCAGAAATGACTAAATGCCAGACTTTATTATTATTATTATCATCATCATCATCATCATCATCATTAATAATAATAATAATAATAATAGTAATCACAATAATAGCAATCATAACAATAATAATAACAATAATAATAACAATAACAATAATTATGTCAGTTGTTTCGGAGACTTCGCATCAACACCAGGGGCCGGCCAGCTCCCAGGGCACATTCTGGGCCTTCTGAGTCCATCACATGACATCCCTGAGTCCATCCATGACATCACAATGCTGCCCTGTGACATCATGACAGATGTGATGCCCCTGCCGACGATGTATGACATCAAGTAGAATGAGCTCTTCTTAACTATGCCACGAACACCACGCCCCATGCAGAGTGATTCAGGAGACGAAGCCAATAGCAGTCCGGAACAGGACGGGATAATTAGAACTACTCAGAGATTATTAGACCGTGTCCTGGCAGACACACCCGTGTCAACGCAAGCTTCAAGACCTGAGCCAGGCTTGAACCCAGACATAGAGCAGACAGGTCTGGACCTGCACGCCCTTGAGAGAGACAGCTGCATTTTGATGCACTGTGGGCTCAATTTTTGACCAATCGAAAAGATGTTTGATTTAAGACCCGGTGTAAGAGTTTGGACCTCAAAGGCAGAGAAGCAAGCCAGGCAGTTGTAGCAGGAAGAACAGGTGTTTATTTTTAGAATGGCTGGTGGCAGGTCTGCAGGCTTGGCAGGAGTCCAGAGGCTCAGGCAGGCAGGCAGGCAGGAGATCCTGTGTAAGGAGATCAGGAGAAAGTTAATTTTCCAAATAGAGCAAAAAGCAACAAATGCTAGAAGAGCGACGCGACTGACGTTTAGATAAGTCTATAATCCGGCGAAGACTGAGTGTGGAGCTGGAGTTTATATAGGCAGGGTTGATTGGCGATTGTGTGCAGCTGTGCTGCCATCTCCAGCCTCCAGCACACCAGGCTCCAATCCTGCAATTACACACCACACACACACACAGAAAGAAAGAGAGAGAGAGAGAGACTAGGAGGCAGGGGGCATGACAGTACCCCCCCCTCTACGGGCACCACCCGGCGCCCTCCGGAACTGGTCAGGGTGGCCACGGCGGAAGTCAGTGATGAGGGAGGGATCCAAAATGTCCCTTCGGGGCACCCAACAGCGCTCCTCTGGGCCATAACCCTCCCAGTCCACTAGGTAGCGGAAGGCACGCCCCTGGCGGCGAACGTCCAGGATGCGTCGTACCGTGTAGACTGGCCCACCGTCCACCATCCGGGGGGGAGGGGGGGCAGCATCAGGAGGAGAGAGAGGACTGGACCGAACAGGCTTCAACTGGGATACGTGAAAGGTTGGGTGAATCCTCTGAAAAGAGGCAGGGAGCTTTAGCCTGACAGCACAGGGGTTCGTAATAGTCTCAATTTCAAAAGGCCCAACATACCGGGGGGCGAGCTTCCTCGACTCAACTTGGAGAGGGAGATCTCTGGATAGGAGCCATACCTTTTGCCCCGGGGCATAAGTGGGAGCTGGAGCACGGCGACGGTTGGCCTGGACTTGAGTCTTGGAGGAAGCACGGAGCAGGGCCGTGCGGGCATGTCTCCAAGTCCCACGACAGCGGCGTATATTGGCCTGGACTGAGGGGACAGCAATCTCGGCTTCCTCATCTGGGAACAGAGGGGTTTCATAGCCAAGAGAACAGAGGAAGGGGGACATACCAGAGGAGGCGTTGGGCAGCGTGTTATGGGCGTACTCCACCCAGGGCAGCCGAGTACTCCAGGATGATGGCTCTGCAGCGGAGACGCAGCGGAGTGCAGCCTCCATCTCCTGATTGGCTCGCTCCGTCTGGCCGTTGGTCTGAGGGTGATACGCAGAAGACAGGCTGGCGGTCGCCCCCATGGCTGTGCAGAAGGCCTTCCAAACCTGTGATGTGAACTGCGGCCCTCTGTCTGAGACAATGAGTTGTGTGCATGTATGAATATGCATGTATGGATTGTGTTTGTTTTGTTATTTGCTACTTACTGGTTTTTGACTGTTGTATTGCTTATTTATTCATTTTTTTGCTTTTTTTGTTGTTGTTTTTTTGTTTCCTGTATTAGGATATCTTTTCCTTGAAATCCTTTGTTGTTTATATGATGGCAAGTAAGGACAATGTCCAAAATGTCTGAACATGATGATTTTCTTATTTTAAATTGTAAGAAAAGGGGGGGCTTTACATAAGCGTTTGCTTCTGCCCCTAACCTTTGGTTATGACCTAAGTGTATGGTTGGTGGTGGTGGTGGTGGTGACCAATAAAATTTTTTCATTCATTTCATTCATTCATTCATTCATTTCATTCATTCATTCACAATATCTGATGGCAGGCCATGGATGCGAAATACATTTTAGACCAATAAATCAGCAGTCTCACGAGCAGAGGGTAGTTTGGGCAGGGCAATGAAATGTGCAGCCTTGGAAAAACGGTCAATGATAGTGAGGACAACAGTATTACCTCCAGATGGGGGAAGACCGGTTACAAAGTCTAGGGCGATGTGGGACCATGGACGGCTGGGAATTGGCAGAGGACGGAGCAAACCAGAACTAGGCTTGGTGGTGGTCTTATTCCGGGCACAGACGGAGCAGGCTGTCACAAATGATCGTGCATCCACGTCCATGGTCGACCACCAGAAGCGCCGTCTGAGGAACGACATGGTCCAATGGATCCCTGGATGACAGGTAAGGCGGGAGGAATGGGCCCACTGCAGGACCTGGGAACGGACGGAGTCTGGGACAAAGAGGCAGTTAGGGGGTCCATTACCTGGGTCGGGCTGGGTGGTCTGCGCCTGACGAACCCTGGCTTCTATCTCCCAGGTGAGAGCGGCAATGATGCAGGAGGGAGGTATAATGGGCTCCGGTTCAGCAGGGGCCTCCTCCACAGCAAATTGCCGGGACAGGGCATCCGGCTTCACATTCCTGGAACCTGGACGGTAAGTTATTGTGAAGTTAAACCTACCCAAGAACAGGGCCCACCTTGCCTGACGAGAGTTCAGACGCTTGGCCGTCTGAATGTAAGAGAGGTTCCTGTGGTCGGTCCACACAATGAAGGGATGCTCCGCACCCTTGAGCCAGTGTTGCCACTCATCTAACGCCAACACCACGGCCAGCAGCTCCCGATTGCCAACATCATAGTTTCTCTCTGGGGGATCAAGTTTGTGAGAGAAAAAAGCACAAGGATGTAGCTTGTTATCTTGGGGTGAGCGTTGGGAGAGGATACCACCTACCCCAGTGTCAGATGCATCCACCTCTACAACGAACTGCAGCGACCGGTCAGGGTAGACTAGGATGGGAGAGGAGATGAACTGGCGCTTGAGCTCTGAGAAGGCCGCCTCGGCCTCAGGGGTCCAGTGGAACGGGACAGAAGGGGAAGTGAGAGCAGTAAGAGGAGCTGCTATGCTGCTGTAGTTCTTCACAAACCTCCTGTAGAAGTTGGCAAAGCCATTGAAGCGCTGCAGCTGCTTGCGGTTGGTGGGAGTTGGCCAGTCTGCAACAGCCGAAACCTTGACTGGATTCATCCGGAGTTCCCCCTGTGAGACAATGAAGCCAAGAAAGGAGGTAGTGGTGGCATGAAACTCACATTTCTCGGCTTTGACAAACAGCTTGTTTTCCAGGAGGCGCTGCAGCACTGTGCAAACATGCTCCTGGTGATCCTGGAGAGAGCGGGAGTAGATCAGAATGTGGTCAAGGTAGACAAACACAAACCGGCCGAGCATGTCACGGAGCACATCATTCACAAGGGCCTGAAAGACAGCTGGGGCATTTGACAGACCGAAAGGCATTACCAGGTATTCAAAATGACCTAACGGGGTATTGAAAGCAGTCTTCCATTCATCACCCTGCCTAATGCGCACAAGATGGTAGGCGTTGCGTAGGTCCAGGGTGGTGAAGATGGTGGCTCCTTGGAGGGGAATAAAGGCAGAGTCAATAAGAGGCAGAGGATACTTGTTCTTGACTGTTATGTTGTTTAGCCCTCTGTAGTCAATACAAGGTCTTAAGGTGCCGTCTTTTTTTCCCACATAGAAAAATCCAGCACCTACCGGAGAGGACGATGGACGGATGATCCCAGCCGCCAGGGACTCCTGTATATATTTCTCCATGGCCTGCTGCTCTGGACGATTGAGGTTATAGAGCCTGCTGCTGGGAAAAGGGGCCCCGGGCAGGAGCTCAATAGCGCAGTCATATGGCCGATGTGGAGGAAGAGAGAGAGCCTGCTCTTTGCTGAAGACCGGGGCTAGGTCATGATAGATCTCAGGAACAGAAGACAGATCTGGGGGCTCAGCTACAGGTGATGGCTCAGATGTGGGGGTTTGGGCAGAACGGAGACAGTGAGAGTGACAGTATGGGCTCCAGGACCGGATCTTTCCTGTCGTCCAATCAAAGTGAGGGTTATGGAGCTTTAACCAAGGAAATCCTAGGAGCAGGGAGACATGAGGACAGTCAATGACAAAAAAACAGACCTTTTCCTGGTGATTTCCGGAAAGATGTAGGAGAACAGGAATGGTTTGTCTGTCCACTCTGGCCAGCAGCATACCATTGAGGGCTTTGGTATCCAGTGGGACATCGAGGGGCTCAGTCTCGATGCCCAGCTGCTGACAAACCGCACTGTCAATGAAGCTCTCATCTGCCCCAGAGTCAATCAGGGCAGTGAATGGGAATGACCGTCCTTCCCACACGAGGGCGGCATCAAGCTGAGGACGATCTGGGGGAGAAGGGCTGACTATATGGCTCGACAGAATTTCTCCCACTACCGACGAGCCCGGCCTTTTGCTGGACGGATGGGGCAATGAGCTATGAAATGGCCATTTTGGCCACAGTACAGGCAGGACTGGTTTTGAATTCTGCTGGCCTTTTCTTCTGGGGACAGATGGAGACCATCTATTTGCATGGGCTCTGGTTCAGGATTGCTCGGGAGATCATGGTGGGACCTGGTGGAAGTTGGCTGCTCAGAGTGAGAGAAAGCAGGGGAACTGGAGTCAGCACGCCACAGGGTGAGTTGGTCACCAAGCTTAATGGCAAGTTGAATGACCTCATCTAGAGTCTTAAATTCCCCCCGGAAATTTTTCCATAATGTCACGCAGGGCATCGTCGTGCTGGCCCAAGTGGGCGCCTTGGAAGGTCAGAGTCTGTTTGAGGGCCTCAGCTTGCTCTGCAAAGTCCATTGTGGCCAGATTATACTGTTAAGACCCGGTGTAAGAGTTTGGACCTCAAAGGCAGAGAAGCAAGCCAGGCAGTTGTAGCAGGAAGAACAGGTGTTTATTTTTAGAATAGCTGGTGGCAGGTCTGCAGGCTTGGTAGGAGTCCAGGCTCAGGCAGGCAGGCAGGCAGGAGATCCTGGGTAAGGAGATCAGGAGAAAGTTAGTTTTCCAAATAGAGCAAAAAGCAACAAATGCTAGAAGAGCGACGCGACTGACGTTTAGATAAGTCTATAATCCGGCGAAGACTGAGTGTGGAGCTGGAGTTTATATAGGCAGGGTTGATTGGCGATTGTGTGCAGCTGTGCTGCCATCTCCAGCCTCCAGCACACCAGGCTCCAATCATGCAATTACACACCACACACACACACAGAAGGAAAGAGAGAGAGAGAGAGAGAGACTAGGAGGCAGGGGGCATGACACTTTTGTGTAGGACAGTCTAACGATGCAGATGCTGACGTTTCGTGTCGTTTGAAGAAAAAATGTGGGTTAAAAGGGCGGAGCGCTACTATGTTCAGAATACCTTTTTTATGATTATTATTATGACATAAGTAGCCCAGACAGCACACACCAACACCAAGTAGCCCAAATAGCAGCAACTTATGTTTGAATGTAAATCTGACTATACATAATATATGTATAGATTGGCGGTGGGGGAAGACCCACGGACATCCGTGAAAGAACGGATGACAGCTCAGAAAGACGGCATGCAACAGTGTTAGGGCTGGCACCCTGAGGCACTGCACAACTAGCTACAAGTACAAGACCAAGTGCAAAGAGCAGCTACAGCAACGCAAAGCACCTGATACTACCCAGAGAGTTATCTCTGGGTTTATTAGTACTGCTTGTTAGTCGGCGGAGGACCGGGGTCAGGAGTCAAACCACAGTGCCCTGGACCTCTTTGCTCAACCTGCTCAGAGCAGAAGAAGAAGGGGTGCAAGATGGGTGTGGCTGACTAGAGCTCGCAGTTGGAGCCCTTCTACAGACGAAGATTAATCTTCGCAGCCCCACTCAGGCGAGGCGTACAGGCTGGGGGGGCGAAACGCTGGTGACCCTGAGATACCTGCTGAGGATGTAGAAGGGTTTCCAACGGTGTGAGTGCTCTGGCCACACTCTCACCAAGGAATACCGCCGTGGGGGCGGCATGTCGTGGCTCCTGCGGTTTCTGCTTGTGGCAAGGCATCTTTGATGTGAAGTGAACGTCGGGGGTGCTTTGCTGCGGGCGGGGTCCGTGGGGGCCGCAGTGTGTTGTCCTCGCGGTGGTCCTGCGGTTTACTTCACCCATAGAAATGAGGGGTTATGTCAAGTTTCAAGTTGTTTCATGGATTTTTGGTTGAATGGCGGCCATTTGATTTTGGCACGACTGTGTATGTTCCAGCGCCCGCAATCTTGAAACGAGAAAAGCGATTGGCACCAAACAACACAAATCTACTCATATGGGACCCATATACAACATATTAAAAGATTGGAGTGCTACCATGTTCAGAGAACGTTTTGCTAACATGGCATCCATTTTGGTTTCGCTTAACAGAATGACACCACATTCTCTAGACTAGTTGAGAACGTTCCCCTGAACACATGTGCAAAAGGTTTGGCCATTGTATCTAGCGCAGCCAATGTTATGGCTAAAAAGCTGTTTTCGGCCTGCAGGTTGACCTTTGACCTTTGACGCCTAGATGCCTGTCAGTCTACACAGAGATGGTGGACTCATGTGTATATTAAACGTTTTTGGTGTATAAACCATATGAAACAATAAAGGGCCAAAGGTCAGCCCCAGAAAGGTTGCATTCAAAATGGGCCACTTTTACTATGCATAAAGTGTCTGAAAATGACCCGAGGTCAAATCTTTACAGCAGAATAAAGGACACTTCCTATTATTATTTCTACATGATTTTCAGATATGTTGCTCATCTCTAAGAGCACTACAAGCCTATCTTTGACCCATCTTGATTAAGCTTTCTAAAGCTACTTAGCTTTCCCATAGGCCGACAGAGTTGATACTTTGGATTCATGATTAGGACCTAGAGATAAGCTCAGATATCAAGTTTCATGTAATTTGCTCAATTTTTGTGGCCGTGGCGAGCTTTAATTGGTTGAAAAATGCTAAACTATCTAGGCCCGCCCCTCGAAAACTACAAGGCTGATCGGGACCTAACTGACTGTATCTGCTTACCTCGGGCCAAGGAACGACATATAAAAAAATCAGAATCCGACGCCTTCTAGAAAAAAAGTTCCTCCAATCTGTTCAACATTGTCAAAGGGTGTTACGGTCTATGAGGCCAACACCATGTTGAGCCGAGCAAAAATAAATTCTAGAGGACTTGTGATTTTTATTTATTTATTATTGTTTAGGGCCCCAAAGTCAGCCTCTGTGCAAAATGGGTGGCCCCTGAGGTCAAAGGGGGCCGGACAGCGTCCAAAAAGACACTCAACACCGGCCTCTGACCCCAACCCTTAACAAGCTCATATTGAGCCACTTTCCAAGTGGCTCAAAATGACTTTTAGCTTAAAAAGATAAAAATAAACTAGAATGTCTACATTTCCTACCGAAAATGTAATTGTGCTTGCTGTCCTCGCCATGCACCGCCTGCCTTGCAAGGTCCCTGCCCATGCAATTAGGGCGAGTAAAGCTTATTTTATACTTATTAGAAAGTGTTTCATGGTCGCAGATGAAAAAGAAAGTGTCGCTCATGGTGTTGCATTTATACTTCGGTGAACGTTCACCTCTGTTCAACGGTCACGTGACACCCGAACGCTACAGACAGCCAAGGCAAGAGAGGGAATGGAATGCACAGTGCAACCACCTCGGAGGCAAGATGTAAGGTACTTAATGTACTTAACGTTAATGTTAAAACGTTTAACAAACGTTGGATTTTGGTTATTTAAAAACACAACTTAAAACCAACAAAATATTAACATCTAATGATGTTGGGATTTTACGTTATATTGATGTTAATACTGGGACGTTTAGAAGACGTTGGATTTTAGTTTCTTTAAAACACAACTTAAAATCAACTAAATATCAACATCTAATGATGTTAGAATTTAACGTTAAGTGGACGTTAATGTTAAAATGTTTAACAAACGTTGAATTTTGGTTACTTAACAACACAACTTAAAATCAACATAATCTCAACGTCTAATGATGTTGGGATTTTACGTTATATTGACATTTATATTGGGATGTTTAGAAGACGTTGGATTTTAGTTACTTTATAACACAACTTAAAATCCACTAAATATCAACGTCTGATGATGTTAGAATTTAATGTTGTGTGGACGGTAATATTACTATGTTTAACAGACGTTGGATTTCAGTTACTTTATAACACAACTTAAAATCGACTAAATATCAACGTCTGATGATGTTAGAATTTAACATTGTGTGGACGTTAATATTGCAATGTTTTACAGATGTAGGATTTTGGTAACTTAAAAACATATCTTAAAACCAACAAAATATAAACGTCTAATGATGTTGGGATTTTACGTTATATTGACGTTAATACTGGGACGTTTAGAAGGCGTTGGATTTTAGTTCCTTTAAAACACAACTTAAAATCAACTAAATATCAACGTCTAATGATGTTAGAATTTAACGTTATGTGGACGTTAATGTTAAAACATTTAACAAACGTTGGATTTTGGTTACTTAACAACACAACTTAAAATCAACATAATCTCAACGTCTAATGATGTTGGGATTTTACGTTATGTTGACGTTAATATTGGAACGTTTAGAAGACGTTGGATTTTAGTTTCTTTAAAACACAACTTAAAATCGACTAAATATCAACGTCTGATGATGTTAGAATTTAACGTTGTGGGGACGTTAATATTACAACGTTTAACAGACGTTGGATTTTTGTTACTTAAAAACACAACTTAAAACCAACAAAATATTAACGTCTAATAATGTTGGGATTTTACGTTATATTGACGTTAATATTGGGATGTTTAGAAGACGTTGGATTTTAGTTACTTTATAACACAACTTAAAATCAACATAATCTCAACGTCTAATGATGTTGGGATTTTACGTTATAATGACGTTAATATTGGGATGTTTAGAAGACGTTGGATTTTAGTTACTTTATAACACAACTTAAAATCGATTAAATATCAACGTCTGATGATGTTAGAATTTAACGTTGTGTGGACGGTAACATTACAACGTTTACCAGACGTTGGATTTTGGTTACTTAAAAACACAACTTAAAACCAACATAATATCAACATCTAATGATGTTGGGATTTTACGTTATATTGACGTTAATATTGGAACGTTTAGAAGACGTTGGATTTTAGTTTCTTTAAAACACAACTTAAAATCGACTAAATATCAACGTCTGATGATGTTAGAATTTAACCTTGTGGGGACGTTAATATTAAAACGTTTAACAAACGTTGGATTTTGGTTACTTAACAACACAACTTAAAACCAACATAATCTCAACGTCTAACGATGTTGGGATTTTACGTTATATTGACGTTAATATTGGGATGTTTAGAAGACGTTGGATTTTAGTTACTTTATAACACAACTTAAAATCAACATAATCTCAACGTCTAATGATGTTGGGATTTTACGTTATATTGACGTTAATATTGGGATGTTTAGAAGACGTTGGATTTTAGTTACTTTATAACACAACTTAAAATCGACTAAATATCAACGTCTGATGATGTTAGAATTTAACGTTGTGTGGATGTTAATATTACAACGTTTAACAGACGTTGGATTTTGGTTATTTAAAAACACAACTTAAAACCAACATAATATCAACGTCTAATGATGTTGGGATTTTACGTTATATTGACGTTAATATTGGAACGTTTAGAAGACGTTGGATTTTAGTTTCTTTAAAACACAACTTAAAATCGACTAAATATCAACGTCTGATGATGTTAGAATTTAACGTTGTGGGGACGTTAATATTACAACGTTTAACAGACGTTGGATTTTGGTTACTTAAAAACACAACTTAAAACCAACAAAATATTAACGTCTAATAATGTTGGGATTTTACGTTATATTGACGTTAATATTGGGATGTTTAGAAGACGTTGGATTTTAGTTACTTTATAACACAACTTAAAATCAACATAATCTCAACGTCTAATGATGTTGGGATTTTACGTTATAATGACGTTAATATTGGGATGTTTAGAAGACGTTGGATTTTAGTTACTTTATAACACAACTTAAAATCGACTAAATATCAACGTCTGATGATGTTAGAATTTAACGTTGTGTGGATGTTAATATTACAACGTTTAACAGACGTTGGATTTTGGTTATTTAAAAACACAACTTAAAACCAACATAATATCAACGTCAGCTGTCGTCAGTATTAACCGTCAAACTGACGTTGACATTAGACGTTGGACTGACATTGGATTATGGTCACGGACGTCACGACCTCCATCCAACCAAAGATCAACGTCTAATGACGTTGTGTGCCAGCTGGGAATGATCAGCCCGGTGAGTGAAATTTCATTGCGTTGGCTTTGGACCCCTCTGGAAAGCCTGAACATATCTGTCCAACTCGACCTCCAGAAATGTCGTACCCGCTGATTCTCCCATGTGTATCAGAATACCGACACATGCATTTCGTTATTCTCGTGTTCGGATGAAAGCATGAAATATGACCAAATATCAATAACGACTTGCCCAATACTGATCAATGGCTCAATGCTTGTGAAACTTCCCATTTTACTTGGGGAGATGTTGTTGTTTTTGTTTTTGTGTTTTGATGTCCACAAAGCCGCTTTATTCGCTTCAACCCCGGCTTATTGAAAACACACCGAATTTGCATTTTATTTTTGCTGCGACGTTTCAGAAAGTTTGCTAAAAATTTGCGAGTGAAATCTGAGTGTTGCAAGCTTGCACTGGCCAAGCAAGTTTCCAATTTACACTAATTATTACAAGCTGAGCGAGAGGAGGGGTTGTTTAAAACACAATTCAGGGAGGTGTGTGTGTGTGTGTGTGTGTGTGTGTGTGTGTGTGTTTGTGTGTGTGAGAGAGAGAGAGAGAGAGAGAGAGAGAGAGGACGTGTGGTAAATGTTTAAGGATGGTGTTGACACATGTGTTAGAACATAGGCCCACAATGAATTAAAACAAAGCAGAGAGAGAAATGGGGAGAGAGACAGAGAGAGATAGGAAGATGAGGAAAGACAGACTTAACATACGAACATACATGGACATCAATCTGTTTGATGCGTTTGTATGCAGCTAACTATCAGTCCCAGACTGGAGTTTTAATTGTACAAACATTTCTCACAGTCAGAAATAATCTCATTGGTTGTGTTAAACCATCGTTTTTCTCTGTGCGCCATTAGCTAATTTCAAGACAGATTTGCGATTTGCATGACAATCGCATTGTGTCTAAAATGCAGGAAGTAACACCATATAAAAATTAGACGGCCTGCACTGACATAAATTGTATGTTTCCCTGCAGCGGAGGAACAGCAAACTTTGTTTTACTTCCTGCATTTTCAACACAAAATGGCTGATTTGGGTGGGATGTGAAATAGGCCTATAGCAGTTGGGAGCATGCTGCACTTTATCCAATAAGAGTGGGTGTGACTGAGATGTAAACAAGGAAATATGGAATTGGAAATATATGGAAATGTGGAAACACAATGTGTGAACTAGACCTTAAACACTGTTTGGCAGACATGCCTAACCATCTCGCTGTTCTAACAAGTAGCTCAAACAAAGACACTGAAGAGGGTTTCAATATGGAATAAATGGAATGGAATAGCCTCAGAGGCAAAGCAAAGACATTTAGTGGCAGATCTGTAGGTACCCTATTTAGAGGTGGCATGACAATGGGAATCAGGGTAGGCTATACAAACAGTACTACTTTTTACATCTACATACTGTACGTTTTTACATATCTAAGTTAATGGGGAGAGCAGCAGGGGAGGCGAGATGCAATGGCCGGATAGAACAAGCGCAAATCTGCAATACCGCAGCCAGTCAGAGTTGTCATAAGTTATTTGTGACAGACATTGATTATGTGACACATGTCACTTATAACATCCCTGCATCATGCATCCACTTCAAATGAGGATCATCATTTTCGTGTGTGGACCAACAGAGTGACACCCCATTTACACCTGGTTTTCAAATGTGACCTGTATCCGGATAAGTTATCTGGATGTTAGCTGGATAAGGAAAAACAGATGTTAATGCAAGGTGTGAACACATTGTTATCGGGATGTGATCAGATCTTCCTGACCACATCTGGAGGTAGTCTGCCTCACATTGTGTTCAGATCTCTTTCACCCCATTTACACGTGTTTTGTAAATGCGATCATTATCCAGATACAGGTCACATTTAAACAAGGCTAGGTCGAAACCTAGCATATGGCCAGCGCAGAAAAGCGTTGACGAGCCTGTTGGTTGTAGCAGGCAGTGACATTGTTAAAGTGGGGGGCTGTCGGTGGCAAAAGTATGAAGGATATAATGGAAAATCAGTATGGTAAGAAAGACCTAGAAAATAATTATTTAATTATGTTGCATTTAAGAAAACATTTCATTATAATACATTCATGTGTGTGTGTGTGTGTGTGTGTGTGTGTGTGTGTATGTGTACGCACGTTATTGATGCGCGGGCCGCAGTTATAACCGTGCTGACCGCGGATATCCCGCCCCGCGGGCGGGCCACATCATAAAAATAAACATTCTGATTAATACCGGATGGGTTGCGGGCGGTTGAAACGATGTATCATTATTGAGGAAAAATAATATTAATTACGTTCTCTAGTCTATGAATGTATTTTAAGCTACATTTTTCATCAGGCACGTTCTTAGTCGCCTATTAATTGTAGGATCCCCAAAGGACCCATGACAGTGGGAAACAAAACAATAGCCATGTGCTAGATCGCTAGGCTCCACTTTTGGTCCATATATGGTCAATGATGTCACCCTCAAAGAGGAGTCTCTGCTGAAGACATGTTTGAAGAGAAGACGCGTTCGTATTTTCCCATACAATGAGGCAATCCAGTAAACTAACCTTAAAGCTATAGCATTAGCCGAGTAAGCTACAAGAGGGCAAGTGGTGGACTGGACATAATACAGCATGGAAGTTTATTTGGAGTCTTGGACTGCAGCGATCGCACCAACGGCAGCAGAAACCTTAAGTTCGCTCCTTTTATAGCACTGTAAAATTTCGGGTGCACGGCGGGCACGGATCTATAAATAGTATGAAATAATTTGCGATTTATGGATTTAATTTGGATTTATGGCGGCCGGTTGGTTCATGCATACACGCGGATTAGGATGGCATAAAAGCTCATCCGCGCATCTCTAGCGCACGTGTATTTATTGTGAAATTCTAAAACATGTGTATTTGTCGCATTCAAAGGACCCCACCCCTCTGTATAGCCTCATGGTGCCTTTTCAACTTCTATTGTTCTAATTACATCTCTCCCAGTTAGCAGTATTCCCAAATCATAAGTTCATCATGATGAAATAGCCTACGCTGCAGTGTGGGCTTTCAAAAAACCACGAAATAAGTTTTGAGCAGCACAGTCCACACATGCTGTGTGCTGTGGTTTGGTGAAGTTTGGACAAAATTAGAAGGCGAAATAGCGATTTCTGTGAAATAGGCCCCACCCACAACACTTTGCAAGTCGATTATATCGCAACGGTGAGGTCTTTAAAAAAACGCCAAAACAGGTTTTGTGCAGAACAGATGTGGTTTGGTGAAGATTTGACAAAATTTGAAGGAGAAATAGTGAAAAAATGGTTTTGGACAAAATTCTAAATTGCGGAAAATCTAGTTAGACAGAAATGGGCGTGGTCTATATAGAAATAATGTTGATTGTAGAAGCTATGGTTCCAAAGTTATGGACCAAAACGTAAAGAGGGCAGCTAATAGCACCACCGTGAGGGCAATCAGTGTAATTTTTTAGGGCCAGAGTAGAAGAGTATACTCTATGAACCTATGTACACAATTTGGGAACAGTCGCTCTTATGGTTTGTGAGTTACGGGTACTTATTGTTGCCATAGCGCCCCCTATAGTCAAAATGACACAATTGTTTTTTTTTATCATCTCAGAGTACATAGCTGCACACCTGTACCAAGATTCATTCACAACGGACAATGCATTCCAGAGTTAGGGTGATTTTTGTGAACTAGGCCACACCCACAAAAGTTCGGAAGTCAATTCTATCGCAACGGTGCGGTCTTGCAAAAAAAAAAAAAAAAAAAACGTTTTGTGTAGGACAGTCCACACACGCTGTGTGATGTGGTTTTGTGAAGATTGGACAACATTTGAAGGAGAAATAGCGGGGGGGATTCAAAATGGCGGAAAATCTAGTTAGACATAAATGGGCGGGGCCTATATCAGCATAAGCGGGATGACCCAAGGAATCCAGGGAAAAAATAATTTTGATTGTAGATGCTACGGTTCAAAAGTTATGGACCAAAATGTAAAGAGGGCTGTTATACCGCCACCTAGTGGTCAACAAGTGTAATTTTTCCGCCCATAGTAAAAGGTGACTCTATGAACCTACCTACCAAGTTTGGTAACGGCAGGTCTTATGGTTTCTGAGTGGGACCAAATTGGCTTCCAAATTGGCTTCCAAATGGGCTGGCAAATTGGGTGGACAAACCCTGTTATAGGGCCTGCGCCACTGCGTGCGCTGGCCAAAAAGAGGTGTACATGGGGTGTTATGGAGCTGCTGCCCAGCTATGCTAGGCCGCTAGAGATGCGTGGGCCGCAGTTATAACCGCAATGACCACGGATATCCCGCCCCCGCACGAATATGTTGGGATCAAGCAAAGGACCCCAAAGGACCAAGGCAGTCAACCGCGCTGGAAGTGGGGAGCTGCCGGGGCTGCAGCCCCCTCTGGTGGCGGCCTCAGCCCCTGCACCTTTCTGACGCAGCCCCCCCCAGCCCCCCCCCCCACCAGCCCCACCCTCATTTGGCGAAACTTCAGTGACTGTGTCACAGGCATCTCTCTCTCTCTCTCTCTCACTCCCCTCATTTCCCCGTAGGTGCTCTGCTCTGGGCTCTAGGCTGTGGCTGGGCGGGGTCGAGTCACTTTACATTGATTTGATAGCAAACTCCATCCACCCGAGGCCCGCTGGCGGCCCCGGGTTACAAAACGAGTTGATCAAAACATAGCCCAATCTGATTGGCTGCATGAGTCAGTGCACTCTATGTGACCCTGCTGACGTAGTGAGTAAACACACTTGTGCATTGAGCGGTATCAGAGAGAGAGTGACAGACTGACACATCTCAACACAAGTAGCCAAAACAAAATGAGGAGATTTTTGATCACAAAACCTAGTGCGTTTTCCACCACCACCAGTGCAACCGTGACGAGTAGCCTACGACTTCCAGTTCCAGGTGAGGTGTAGTAGTGTATGTTAATGTTGGTTAAAACTTTTGATCTCTCAATCAATGTGTCTGTGTGGGTCGGTCGCTGATGCTGACGCTGTTCATGTTCTATGTTGCTGAGATGAGTGTGGTTTACAGCATGCTTCGGTCACTTGTTCCTATTCTGTCGAACTGAAGTGGTGTGTGAAGTGTGTGTGTGTGTGTGTAGGTCGCTGTTAAATCTCCTATGGTGCGTTTGCGTCACTACAGCTTTATCGCTTTATCGGGGGATGGGTTGGGCGACGGGCATGCGCAAGCATGGGCACACTGGCAACTGCCAACTTCACGCCGCATGCTCGCACAAGGCCGCGCCGCGCAGCGCACTTTGCGTGTGCTCGCACCTCGCACGTGCACGCGCACGCACCTCACATGTGCACGCGCAAAGTGCTCGGCGCAAGTTCGAGTATATGCTTCAGCCCCCCTCGTGGGAGATAGCTTCCCGCGCGTCTGAAGGCAGTGGTAAACAATATCCACGTGCTAAACGTTGATGGGATGCCTTGCATTATTGGTATAAGGTAAATGATGTCACCAGAACCTCAAACAGGAGTCTCCGCTGATGGAAGCCACAATCGTATTTTCCCGTACGATGAGGCCAATCCAGTCTTGATCTAAAGTTAAAGCTAAAGCTATCCAGTAGTAGCGTTAGCCTCGTAGGCTACATGCGGGCAAGTGCTGGACATGTAATCAGACTCCAACAGCATGCAAGTTTACCTGGACTACTACAACGATCGCACAGACGGCAGCAGAAACAGTCAGTTGGTCTCCTCAATGCGAGACTCGCTGCGTGATTTAAAAGGCAATATAGCGGTGGGAAATGTCGGGTGCATGGCGGGCGCGCATCTATAAATAGTACGGAATAATTTGCGCGGATGGATGGCGGCGGATGGTTAATGCATACACACGGATTAGGTTGGCATAAAAGCACATCTCTACTGGCCGCAGTTCAAAACGATGATATGATGATGAAGAGGAGGAGGAGGAGGAGGAGGATAAAGGCTGCATGCCTCTGCAGCTCGGGCCTCTTCTTCACTTACTTCCTTGTCAATGGAAACAGCATGCTGTTATTTACACAACAGATCCTATGCAGCTTGTATCAGTGTGTGTGTGTGTGTGTGTGTGTGTGTGTGTGTGTGTGTGTGTGTGTGTGTGTGTGTACGTACGCGCACGCCTTGAATCTCTCCCTCTGTCTGTTTTCACAGGGATACTAACAGGATTTGGCTGAGCCATTTGACCATTAAGCTAATTATCCTCTGTCTCCCGACACACACACACACACACACACACACACACACACACACACACACACACACACACACACACACACACACACACACACACACACACACACACACACACACACACACACACACACACACACACACACACACACACACACACACACACACACACACACACACACACACTCTAGCTCCGACCTCCAATCAGCATTCCGATATCCGATCCCCTCCACCTGACGGCTTCCAGCTCCGTGTCCGGAAAACCGACCCTGACACACACACACACACACGCACACACACGCACACGCACGCGCACACGCGCACGCACACACACACACACACACACACACACACACACACACACACACACACACACACACACACACACACAAAACACACAAACGGGAGCCGAGACGTTCCCGACTATTTTCCTAGACCGGCATTCCGAGCCCATTCCCAATTATACTAACTACTCTGAATAACACACACACGCACACACACACACACGCACACACACGCACACACACGCAGACACACGCACACACGCACGCACGCACGCACCTACTCGAGCATTGTGCTCACACACACACACACACACACACACACACTCACACACACACACACACACACACACACACACACACACACACACACACACACACACACACACACTTGCAGACCGGACTTGACTTTGGGTGGACATTTACTCTAAGTCCAAAAGCACATTAACATAACTGATACAATTAAAATGTCAACAAACATTCACAATGGATCCTTTTAGAAATCACAGAGAGGAAGGGAGGGAGGGAGGGGAGAAGAAACAAAGAAATAACAGAGAGAAAGACAAGAAGAAGAAAGCGAGAAAATGAGAGAGAGAGAGACAGAGAGACAGAGAGAGAGAGAGAGAGAGAGGGAGAGAGAGACAGAGAGACAGAGAGAGAGAGAGAGAGAGAGAGGGAGAGAGAGAGAGAGAGAGAGAGAGAGAGAGAGAGGTAAAGTGGAGAGAACAAGTGTGGAGACACCAGCCATAGAGAAAGTGAGACTAGAGAGGAAACTACGGGAAATTTAATCAAGATCCATATCCCTTAAATGTTAAGTGTCAATGAATAGAAAGACTTAAAGAAAACAGAAAGAGAGAACAGGCATTGTGAGAAAGTAAGGAGTGCAGGAGTAGAGACAAGTTACTCAGAGAAACTACCGTAAATCCTCTAATAGTGGCCTCTATTCCATTAAAGGCCTCTACTCTAATAATGGCCGTGGGCACGGTCTGCACGGACAAATAAAGGCCTGCCTCCAATACAGGCCTCTCTGATTTGTTTTGTTGCCACAGGGTGTATTTTCACTGTGAGGTCAAGGTGAAGCTGCATCTGATTCTCATTGACTGTGCTGTGCAGGTTTCCACCCAAGGATTTATTTGTGAACGATGCTGCATCGAATTAGAAAAGGTGAATGGAAAAAAAAAAAAAGTTGAAAGATTTCAGAAATGTGGTCCAAAGTGTACAGGAGGCAGGAGCACAGGGATTTAAGGCAACAAACTTCGCTATAAGACTGTTTCAACGCCACATGCGTCTTTTGACTGTGATGAAGACGCTCTTGGCGTCTAAACGTTAGTCTTATCATAAATTATTTTGACTGTGATGAAGACGCACTTGGCGTCTAAACGTTAGTCTTATCATAAAGTCTTTTGACTCTGATGAAGCCGCACTTGGCGTCTAAACGTTAGTCTTACAATAAAATATGTTGCCTTAAATCCGTCCGTGTACTCCTCCAGTATACTTTGGACCAAATCTGTGAATGCTCTCCTGATTTCAAACGTTCGCTCAAAATTCGCTCGACACGGAAACGCAGCCAGCGAGAAAGTCATAAAGTTGTAAATTTAAAAATAGAAAGCGAGAAAGACATATTTATCCACGGTTCACGTTGGACAGGAGAGATTTAAGAGACCACACACACACACACATACACACACACACACACGTACATGCAGTTGAGCACGTACACACACACTCCTGATATCACACACACTCTCTCATTAGGAGGCAGCGGAGTGTCGAGCGAGAGGAAGAAGTGGCTCATATTTTTCCTGCTGGCTAACAGCTCTAAAACCAAACAAGATCAATTCATTTAGCGCAACAATGCTTCCACTGTGCTCTGCAGCTAGCGCTGCCCTGTGTAGAGCATCCTGCCCACTCTCAGCAGACTTTCCCCAAGTAGGGCTGAAATAGGAAGAGACTAAGGTAGAGTCCTGCTCTGGATGTCTGTTTTTATTTGCACAGCTCCCCATGTCTTATCTTAATCATGGAATATTTCAAATGTGATACAGTTGCCATACTCTTCAGGTGCTTCTAAAAGCTGTTGGGAGTAATTGTTGGTGTGGGTGTGTGTTTCTAGATGTGCCCTCTGGTGTGTTTGCTCCAACCTCATCTTCACTGAACATCAGATCATCCTCAGTCTGACTGACCTCACTCAGCCTCAACGTAAAGCACACGCCACTAACGGACTCGTCAACATCAGTAGGTGGGTTATCCCTTTTTATATTATTATTTTTTCTCATTTCCCCCAATTGTACTTGGCCAATTTCCCTCTGCTGCCCCGCTCGCTGCTCCACCCCCTCTGTCGATCACATTTGCCAGCTGCTTTTCACCTGATAGCGGGGAGCTTCAGTGGCTGGACGTAGCATGTGGGAGGATCACGCTATTCCCACAGTCCCCTTCCGCCCCGAACAGGCGCCCTGACTGACCAGAGGAGGCGGTCGTACAGCGACCAGGACTCATGCCCTTAATCTGGCTTCCCGCCCGCAAACACAGCCAATCGTGTCTGTATAGACGCCCGACCAAGCCGGTGGTAACACGGGGGCACGGACCTGCGACCCTCATCTTGGTAGGCAGGGAATCTACCGCTACACTACCCGGACGCCCAGTAGGAGGAAATATTAAGCAGGAAGTACAGTATATGCTCATTTATTTGTCTGCTCATAGTCATCTAATTCCAGGGCTGGCCTGAATAAAAACATTTGGGCTCCGGATATTCGGTGGTAGGTCAACAGTGAATATTTGGATATTTGAGATGCAACACGCATCTTGGTCTACTTTCGGTTTCGCGTTTCTCCCCCAGACCATGCTGCCGCTGGGGAAGAAACGCGCACACACAGTGGTTATCCTATAGAAATGACTGAAAGATTATGTAAATATATTAGGCTATACGCTGTGTTGTGTTCTGTGTGCTGTGAACATGACTCTGGAAGGAATTAACTGCAGCCACACCGATGCATCAGAAAGGATAGATTTCTGTTGTTTTGGAATGTCAACGCCATTTAAAAATAAAATAGAAAATGCCTCTAATTTGCGGTGACAAATCTGTCCGTCCAGAAAGAAGATGTGGCCTGTGTGTTTCAGTAGCAAGCAGACTACTGTCTCTTCACACCCAGCACGTTCTCATTCTCATCGCATCCTAGTTTGACGTATAGTCAGGATCCCATGGCCCACTACCGATGTTAACAGTTCCATTCCTCCGCCGTTAAGAACTAAAGTAAACACGTGGGCCTCTATCTTCCGACAGGCGCTAACCCTAAATAGCGCTTTGCGCACTGTTTGCGCGTGCATTAAGGCACGGACGATAGCGTTCCGCCTTGCCTCCCCCACCGAGCAGCAAAAAAAAAACATCCCCACCTCACGGGAGCTACTGGTAATGATTTATACAGAAATTTTACTGTTTCAAAGTGATATAATTGTCTGGTAGACATGACCTCCCTGATTTCTAAGTTAAAACAGCCCCGAAATATGTTGGGGATGCAATTCTCGGCGGGCATGCGGAAACAATTCTGCCAAAAATCATCTGCGCCCCAAAATGGTAACTGTCTGCCTTTCCGAAGCTCTGCCACTCCGAACGTTAACTTCCAGTATTCGGACTGGCGGTCGTTCACCTTAGAAGCCGCAATGCCGACCTTAGGTTTAGGCGTGGGGGTGGGAGAGGTTAGGTTTTGGGTTAGGGTCTGGGGGAGGTTAGGTTTAGGCATGGGGGGAGGTTAGGTTTGGCGTGGGGGCTGGGAGAGGTTAGTGAAAAACGGGGAATATAGAACCCTTTCTGAGTGCCGATATTTCGGAGTGGCAGAACGTCGGAGTGGCAGCATGTAACCCCCCAAAATGCCCGCGCAAACGGGATTTGGGCGGTCTTAACTACCAGAATTATTCACAGGCGTGACCGGGCAAGGCTGGCATACGTCAATCAAAACCAATCAGATTCCCGTCTCACAATGGTTGTTTGCGTGAGGTTGCCTCACCGAGGCATGCAATATGCTGTAATTATCTCCATGCGTAATAGAGTGTACTCACTCCTGCGAGGACAGAGAGAGCTTATTGACAGATCGTCTGTGGTGCCGACCCTTCAGGTTATGAAGGTAAATAGCCTATGTCCATTGTCCCACAAGTGTTCTCAATTTATTTCCCTCTTTGCGATGTGATAAAAGTTTCTCAGTGAGTTATAGTTGATTGCCTCACTGAATTATCTGCTGCTAATACCCAAATATATATAAATATATATAAATATCCAAAAGTAATTCCACTTTCCACTCCGCAAATACCTCTCTGCGCTCGGAGCGCAGCCGTAATCTCTGTGCAGAGCGCCCAGCGCAGAGAGGTATTTGCGCGTAAGAGGTCCTTTTCATAGCTCTTAGCGCAAAGTAATTGCGCGCTGCTGACGATAGGATAACGCCATCTATCCCACATTTTAGCGCTGAAACGCCTGCTTTGGCTTGTGGCAGCCAATGCCCAGTACACTTACTGTATCTCACAGTCATGCGGTTGTGTCCGCCCCCAATTTGCATTGCGCATGGCGTTAAACGAGCGGAAAATTAGCGCTTTTGGGAAGATAGAGGCTAGGGCTGCACGATATGAGGAAAAGCTGCGATGTGCGATAACTGTTCAATATTGTGATGACGATATGACCTGCGATAAATAAAAAAAATGCTATAAAAAAATATTAATGGGTAGGGGTGCTCTGATCCGGCTAAGCCACGATCCGATCCGATTCCTATTCCTGGGGTCACGATCCGATTCCAGAATCGATTCTCGATTCCAACGATTCTCGATTCCAGAATCTAGAATCGATTCTCAATTATGTAGTTTGATATTGCAATAACACACAAAGGTAAATCTAAGACAAAAAATGACAAATGTATTAATGCTGAACTTCAAATTCAACTTCTGAAGTATTACAGTGAGGGCCTAAATTCATTTTGCAATACGAGTGTGTTAATTTAAGCATATGTATCAGTAAGTGGCACGGGATTCTCAAAGCCTGTGTTGAGGGTCATACGAACAAAAATGCACTCTTGAAGCTAAAAAAAATCCAAAACCAACAAGTTAATTATTTACATTTTTACTTCAATGTAGAACAGTCATTTCTTACACATGAGATTACTTTTAGTCATAACGATTATTGAAAGATATTCCATATTCCAGACTGAAATGTTATAACAGAAGTGGAGTATTGGCCAGATAACACGTGACTTTTGCGATGTGTTCATCGCGCATTTTCATATCGCGATGACGATGAAAATACGATAAATCGTGCAGCCCTAATAGAGGCCGTGTAGTGCCGTTGGTTAGGTTTAGGCAACAAAGCCACATTGTTAAATTTCTACCTCTTCTCTTACAGTTCCTTGACCTCTGCGTT
>NC_139628.1:31599107-31619107 GCF_964638095.1 Poromitra crassiceps
ATGGGGAAAAAGTACACATTCTTTACAGTTACTTGTCGAAATAAAGACTCTGGTAAAAGCAGAAGTACTGATTCAACTTGTTTAATTAAGTAAAAGTAAAAAAATTACAGGCTCTGAAATGTACTTACTGTACTCAAGGAAATTCTCCTGGCTGTTTCTGTGCAAAGCTAACTGAACCTCACGTCATATTAAGATAACTCTGGAGACGATGAACCGAGCACACAGGGACACACTCCAATTATCGCTCTCCAATTGTCGTACGATTGGCTACAGGTGGTGCATGCTGATGGCATTTAATCTCTGGTCCTGGATTTGTTTGAAACACAGTCACTGAACTAAATCTAAGACATGAAAATAAATAAACTGACAGTCCTTCAAGTCAGTTTTGGTGGAGCACGAAGTCCTTCATCACTTGTGTTAGTGGTAGGGAGTGGACTTGGTTCAGGCAATGTGTGCCCAGCGCTTGGCGGATCCGGGACCAAAAGACCCTGAGAGCCTCAGGATCCGGCCATTCCTCCAGGTGCATGCCCTCTCACCAGGGCCGTGTCGGCGCCGTGGTCCAGGAGCAGCTGGACGAAGGCCGTCTGGCACCTGTTACGCAGCACCACCTCCAGCAGGAGAGAAGCCACGTCACGGGTCAGAACACCAGCGTTCTGGAGCATCAGGCGGAAGCAGTCCAGGTGGTTGTGTTTAGCGCTGATGTAGAGAGGAGACCTCTCGGTGTGATCAGTGTCTACGCCTACAGGAACAACAGCACAGCACATCAGGAATTCCTGCAGTATCTCCAGCCTTCCAGTCCGGGCAGCCCAGTAGACCGGGGTGTGTGAGCCGTGGATGCTTCTGTTAGGGTCGGCCCCTGCTTCCAGGAGGATCCGGACACAGTCAAGGTAACCGTGGGACGCAGCACAGGAGAGAGGCGTCCAGTCATCGTCATCAGCTAGGTCTACCTGTGCTCCCCGGGTGATCAGGTAGTCCACGCAGGCAGCATGACCCCACCAGGCTGCCTGCACCAGAGGGGTGCTCCACATACACCCGCACGAACCTTGCTCATTGATCTGCCTTCTGAAGCAGTCTTCCTGCAGCAGGCTCCTCAGCTCGTCCAGGTCTCCTGCCGAGGAGGCAACATGGAGCCACGTGTCACCATGCCCTGCTCGAACAGCCATGCCTTCAGATCTGTCACTGTACCACACCAATGTTGCCAGGTGGGAAATGTTGAATTATCGTACCTGAGGGTCAAAATTATCGTTTTTTGGAGGTTAATTATCGTACGCGAGCAGGGGACGTCTTCCACCTTGTCCTTCTTCTTCCCGGCCGTGCTTCCACCACTTATAGCCTCAGCCAGGAAGGATTTATGACATCACTGATGACATCACAATTGCTCGAGTGACATCATTGATGAGATCATCACTGATGACATCATTGATGACATCATCAGTGATGTCATCAGTGCCATCATCACTGAATTAGCCGTGTGTGTGTGTGTGTGTGTGTGTGTGTGAGAGAGTGAATTTATGACATCACTAAGGCCTTGGCCACACTGATCCGTCAGAAAATGGACAGAATTATTGAACGGACAGATGTCTGTCCGATGCATGAGAACTGAGTCTACGTCAAACCCCTCGCCAAAAGCGCCGGGGCTGCTCCGCGGCCGGCGAGCCTGCCTGCGCAGCCTGCGTGCAGCTCCTTGGAAATGTGACTCGATGCAAATGACATGAACAGCGCGAGTATAATATAATGTAGTAGATCATGTGCAGATAACTGGAGAGAAGTATATGCACTACATTCTCCCCTTGGACTAACTTCTAGTCACTGAAATCCTAGTGAAATCACACAATTTTACTCATTTTGCTGGGGAATCCCTTATAGCCTCGTTCACCGCCTCGGCCATCTTCTTTGAAAAGTTGAAACAAATCTCAGAACGCCTCCTCTCGAGACCTCGACTCTGATTGGCTAAACGGACAGTGACTATCCGACCATCCGACCATCCGATACGTCCGTCCAGAAAAAGTTCATCCCTCTTCAACTTTCTGTCCATCAAAACATATGCAAATTTTCTGGATACGTACGCTTCTGAGTGCTCCACGGACAGTCGGACAGCTGTCATTGAAAATGAATGGAAGTGAACAGAGAAATGAACGCACACGGACAGACACCACGGATCAGTGTGGCCAAGGCCTAATGATGTCATCAGTGGGACAGACAGAGAAACAGACAGAGCCCTAACTCCCATTTATATACTGATGATGATGATATCCTTTCATTTGAACCTGATTATAGTGTCACACACGTTTCTCTCTCTCTCTCTCTCTCTCTCTCTCTCTCTCTCTCTCTCTCTCTCTCTCTCTCTCTCTCTCTTCTTCTTCTGTGGTGTTTTATGGCAATTGGCATTCTTTATGTTGCATTACCGCCTCCTTCTGGAGTTATCCATCCACTCTCTCCATCTCTCTCCCCTTTCTCTTTTTTATACCCCCCTTCCCCCTTTTCTCCCCAATTACACTTGGCCAATTCTCCCTGCTGTAACGGCTGTCACTGCCGATCTGGGGAGAGCTGTAGACTAGCAACCGATACATGCAGTCGCCCCATCAAGCCGGAGATAACACGGGGGCTCAAACCTGCGACCCTTGTGTTGGTAGGCAGGGAATACTACTGCTGCAGTACGCGGATGCCCCCACACACCCCCACCCCTCTCTCTCTCTCTCTCTCTCTCTCTCTATCTCTCTCTCTCTGTCTCTCTCTCTGTCAATTCAATTCAAATCTGCTAAATTGGCATGACAGACCTATGTTGCCAAAGGATTTGCAGAGGATAAAGGGAAATAAATAATGGATGATAAACAAACAGTTCTGCCTCTGTCTCTCCCTCTCTATGCTTGAACGATAAATAGAACTAGGGGGGAAGTCTGGCTATGTGAAACCACAACTGACTGCAAAACTAAAGTAAACACTTGAGTAAACGAGGGATAGAAAAGTGTATTTAAAGCAGGTGCTTCCACACACATTTTGTCCATAATAAAATAGTAATTGAGTAGGAGACCAACACATTTTTTAACACACTTTCTGTTGGCGTTTCCTCGATTTTGGCGTTACCTTTAAATTGGAACTTCTAATTTAGGCCTGCCAGCTGCTTGAGGGGTAGATTTAATGATTTCTCCTTAATCGGTCTATATCCTTCATTTCACAAGGAAAACAACGCGGCCGCTTCATCTCACATCCAAAGTTCATGAACTGGAAAAAAGTAAAAAACAAAAAACAAAAAAAAACAAAAAAAAATTCAGCCTCTCTTTAGGCAAATTAACATTTGGATTTGTTTTCTTAGATTTTTTTCCCTTTAGATCCTTCATTGCCCTCAAAAACCTCTTCTCCGTCATTCAATCGACTTATCTTTAATTACCATTTTATTCATTTTTATTATTATCATATTTATTCCTCAGCTGCTACTTTTCACTCTTCGCTTTCCAAACCGGCACATTGTTCCATCGTTACAGTACAATGACCCAGTTTCCCCTCGGGCACGGAAAGTTCATCTGATTCCATCTCATTATGAGCGAAGAAAAGCCAGTTTTTGAGTTCGCCCTATTCAACTGAGTGGATTTAAAGCACATTGGAAGGGCGCAACACACGCTGCTGGACGCGTTTTCAATACATGAAGTCATCTGTTCCTGACCCCTGACCCTAAGAGTCAGCTGCGGAACAGTTGCGACATGGTACAGTGAAAACAGAAGCTTTCATTTCCTCGCAAACACTTGGAGACTCGAGGCTGCACAAACACACCGAGTCACGCAGAGGTCAACAAGTCACTCCTCGTTTGTTATCGCGATCTCAACAGCAGTGTTTCATTAGGAGATCATCTGGCAGCGGTGATTAATTACGCCGTTGTAAATGAACATCAGTGCACCAGAGCAGCGTCACACCCTTGGGGGAAACCCTTCGCCTTGTGTCATTCGTTCTCATATCCAGTGTAGTTACTGTAATTAAACTACTTTTTGCAGTGGGTAGTAAATTTCTTTTTTAAATTGACTAACTCAATTACAATTACTGAAATTTTAAATGGGCTAGTTACTTGTTGCTTTAGGACGTGAAAATGGCTGATAACTTCAGAGGATTTTCTGGTTTAGGATCATCGCGCACCTACAGCAGGGAGAGACGCCGCCTCCCTGACCGGCGAAAATGATCCACACACCGCAGCTGCAACCAGAGCCCCAGAGGTGAATGACCTTGAGTAGCCTATAAGCCCCAGAGGCTAATGACCTTGAGTAGCCTATAAGCCCCAGAGGCTAATGACCTTGAGTAGCCTATAAGCCCCAGAGGCTAATGACCTTGAGTAGGCTATAAGCCCAAGAGGCTAAGGACCTTGAGTAGCATATTAGCCCCACAGGCTAATGACCTTGAGTAGCATACAGTATGAGCCCCACAGGCTAATGACCTTGAGTAGCCTATAAACCCCAGAGGCTAATTACCTTGATTAGGCTATATAAGCCCCAGAGGCTAATGACCTTGAGTAGGACCGCAATGGAAATAAGCTCCCAGCTTTATTGAGTTTTTATCCTTTTGATAATGGTGTGTCTCTGTGTATGTACTGTAGCCTATATATATGTCATCACTATCAATAAAGATGTCAATCAATCAATCAATAAGCTTCAGAGGCTAATGACCTTGAGTAGGACCGAAATGGAAATAAGCTCCCAGCTTTATTGCGTTTTTATCCTTTTGATAATGGTGTGTCTGTGTATGTACTGTATATATATGTCATCACTATCAATAAAGATGTCAATCAATCAATCAATAAGCTTCAGAGGCTAATGACCTTGAGTAGGCTATACGCCTGAGAGGCTAATGACCTTGAGTAGCCTATAAGCCCCAAAGGCTATGACTTTGAGTAGGATATAAGCCTCCAATAAGCAAATGTTCAAGTATCCCACATACAATGGTAGATACAGTACAGTGTCTTGTCCCACATTGTCCTGTCCCACATTGTCCCACAGCAGCACTAAAATAATGTGTGCATTAATAAGACAATCAAAGAAGACTTAGTTTAGTTGAGTTTGATTTATTTGCACACATTAAATACAGAACCAGACAAAAAAGCAAACAAGAAAATAATGTCCAGCTAGAGACACTTTTAAAAGTAACACAAACATGACTTTCCCTAGGAACTAATTGCTTTTGTTACGCAGCAATTTGTAAATTAATTGAATTACTTTTTGAGAGAAGTAACTAGTATAACTGTAACTAATTACTCATTTTCAGTACAGCTTCCCCAGCACTGTTCATATCTCCCTCCCTCTTTCTTTGTCACTTGGTCTCTCCTCTCTTCCCCCCCTTGGTCCACTTCCTATATCTCTGTATGTATCTCACCCACTATCCCTCCACCACCTACTCCCTCCTCCTTCCTCCTCTCCTCTCTCTTCTCACTCTCTCCCTCCCTCCCTCCAGCTCGTCATGTTTCATCCAGATGCCATGTTGTTGATGAATTCAATCAAAAGCTCATTTGTCACTGTCTGGAAAACACACACCGACACACATGGGAGCATCCTGTACGCTGACACATTGCGAAAACAATCACTGGATTCCTTTGTCCTCGGCGTCCTGAACAAACCCTTGTCACGCCACTTCAGGGTCAACCTTTTTCGTGGGAATTCAGAAGTAAACAAGACTTTTTCCCCGTTGCATTTGTGATATATAACACACTTTTCCCTCTCTGCATCCGCCTGGAGTGACTTGAATTCCCGGCTTGACTCAAAAGGACAGCCAAGGGTTACCAGATGCTAAACAACACAATGCTAAGTTATACAACAGCTAGAGTTGACCAGATCCCAGTCAATGCATATTAACGTCACGCAAAGTAATATTCTATCTTTACAGAGTTTACCAGATGCTGTCAATGCTAATTAGCGGAGCGCTAAGCTGTTCATGCAGCATGGTGCTGTGAGAAAGTCCTGTAATTACCCGCTGACAGGTTTGATCTTGGATCAGCTTTTGTGTGCAAATCGGTTCAGTGCCACTCGTTAAGTTCTAAGCGACGGACTCACAAAGCAGACACAAAGACAGTTGCGCCTGCCTACCTGTGATAACGCTCGTGTTTTTAATGCATTGCTTACTGTCAATGAATTCTATAAAAATATTAACATCAGCAATGATTTTGTTTGCAAGTCTCCTCTATTCTTAAAATAAATAAATAAATCGTCAAACAGCCTGCCGTTGCTCTGGGCAGCTTTCAACACCATTTCATTATTTGACCATGCAGAATCCCAAAGCATTTGGCACTAAATTGGTACCAGTTTGCTCTACTCTCTTGTCTAATCAACAGAGACCTGCTGATCACAGCATTTCCCACACACAGTGTAGCCCCCCTCCCTCCACTGAGAGCAGGGCACATAGCAAATATATCGATATGCAAATGAGTGTATGACATCTTTTGGTGACTCCTGGCAACTTTTTGAGCACCCGAAAGCTAATTTCCTTGGAAAAAGACTGCTTCACATGCTCATTCATTCATTTTAATTACATGACCCCCCAATCACCATCTCATGGCCCAGGGGTGATACACACAGGACTTAAAAGAGCCACAACTCCATAAAGGAGCTGCATTCCAAATCCTAAGAGCATGTTAGAGTAAATAAGTCAATATTACTTAGATTATATGAATGATGCCTTCAGGTGATAAAGTAAATATAACTTAGGTGATAAGAGTGATGCCTTCAGGTGATAAAGAAGTAAATATAACTTAGGTGATAAGAGTGATGCCTTCAGGTGATAAAGAAGTAAATATAACTTAGGTGATATGAATGATGCCTTAACCCTAGAACACTAACGTCGGGTGATTTTCACCCAGACAATTGAATTCACGTGATTTTCATTGTCTTGCTGCTGTCTGAGGTGGGCGGGTCCTTAGGTACCTTCAGGATGCTCACTGATGTCATTGAATGTAGGTTTGTTTCCCTGCTCCCATTCATGTTTTTTTCTACCGGCTACGTGTTCGGGTGATTTTCACCCGACGTTAGTGATAGAGGGTAAAATATCTTCGGGTTAGTTACAATGGTATTGTGGTGAGTTTTTTTTTTTTTTCACCACACAAGTCCCATGAATGGGTGGACCGAAGGAGAAGTTGGGAGCTCCTGTTTTTTTGGGTTTATTTTTATTTTTATAACGATTACCTCATTTTTCCCGAATTTGACATATTTTTTATAGTGTCCCCCATAATAAACTTTTTTGTGTTTTTTGTGATATTTCACATTTAAAAACAAAAGAAGAGTACCTCAATTTACCATGTATTGTTGTACTTTAAGATATTTTGATGAGAAGTATGTTTTATGGGGTATATTGCATCGGGTGAAATACACCCGACGTTAGTGATGGTGTGACTTTAAATCACGTTAGTGTTCTAGGGTTAAGGTGATAAAGAAGTAAAATATAACTTAGGTGATATGAGTGATGCCTTCAGTTGATTAAGAAGTAAATATTAGGTGATATGAGTGATGCCTTCAGGTGAAGTAAATATAACTTAGGTGATATGAGTGATGCCTTCACGGGAGTTGGAGGATTGTCCGGCATGCATTGGCGGAGGCTTGCCCTCTCTGAGTCTCATATAGCCGTGAGAACGATGTGAGAGTGGGAAGACAAGATGTGGTGAGCGATAGTGGGCAGAAAGAAAAGATAGAAGAGAGAGAGAGAGAGAGAGGCCTGTCCAGGTGTTTTCAATTACCATGGCAACAACAAGAAACAAGTATCAAGAAAGAGAGAGAGGATTAAAAAGATGGGAAAAAAATCAACCCCTTGCTGAGTAGATTTTTCTGGTTTTGTATTTTTCAAATTATCATTCTGTGGTCTGTTAGCTATAGTGCGTGTGTGTGTGTGTGTGTGTGTGTGTGTGTGTGTGCGCGTGCGTGCATGCGTGCGCATGCTTGTGTGTGTGTGTGTGCAGTGGCGTTGGAAGTCCATTTAGGTAGGGGGTGCTGCAAGGGAGGGACTCACGGTGCTGCCCGCAATGCGGGCAGTGCCGACGAAAATTTGACGTTTTTTGGACTTTAAACATTCAGGAAACAAGGACACGACGGACGAGAACAAACGCGACTTGTCTTTGATCTCACGGGATCTGCTCCTTCCCATATATAGGCTGCTTTCGCCTGCTCTGGGCTCCCAGGTCCTAGCGTCCCACCCCTCACATACTGTTATATGTCATTATTCAGTATCTTCTCCTTTTCTCACTCACTTTCATGAGTACAACAGACAGCAACACAGGCATAAACACTGAACTTATTATTATTATTATGGAAAACCAGATTATGATGAAAATCAAACACTTTTGAAGAGAGAGCGTATGAAATAAGATTAGAGCTGGGAAGCACAAACTGTTTTTTAATGCATTTTGTTGCTGTTTAACACAGGACAGCACAAAAAACAACATTAGATACATAAACACTCAAATGAAATCCTCAAAACTCAAAACCTTTAGCACAGACTGAGCAATTAAATTGTGCCTCATCATGTCATGTGTGTCTTCAAGTAAAACCTTTACCAGACTGAGCAAATATTGTGTTTCTCTCCTGTGTGGACTATCATGTGTCTCTTCAAGTGTGCTTCATTACCAAATATTTTCCAAAAACTGAGTAGGAATATGACTAGAAATAACAAAAATGGTTTTAATGAATTCTGCAGCATATATTTAGTAGTAGTAGTATAAACATATATTTCAATCTTCAAATAGGGATTTTAAATCCTCATAACCTTTAGCACATACTGAGCAATTAAATTGTGCCTCATCATATCATGTGTGTCTTCAAGTAAAACCTTTCCCACAGACTGAGCAAATATTGTGTTTCTCTCCTGTGTGGACTATCATGTGTCTCTTCAAGTGTGCTTCATTACCAAATATTTTACCAAAAACTGAGTAGGAATATGACTAGAAATAACAAAAATGGTTTTAATGAATTCTGCAGCATATATTTAGTAGTAGTAGTAGTATAAACATATATTTCAATCTTCAAATAGGGATTTTAAATCCTCATAACCTTTAGCACATACTGAGCAATTAAATTGTGCCTCATCATGTCATGTGTGTCTTCAAGTAAAACCTTTACCACAGACTGAGCAAATATTGTGTTTCTCTCCTGTGTGGACTATCATGTGTCTCTTCAAGTGTGCTTCATTACCAAATATTTTACCAAAAACTGAGTAGGAATATGACTAGAAATAACAAAAATGGTTTTAATTAATTCTGCAGCATATATTTAGTAGTAGTAGTAGTAGTATAAACATATATTTCAATCTTCAAATAGGGATTTTAAATCCTCATAACCTTTAGCACATACTGAGCAATTAAATTGTGCCTCATCATGTCATGTGTGTCTTCAAGTAAAACCTTTACCACAGACTGAGCAAATATTGTGTTTCTCTCCTGTGTGGACTATCATGTGTCTCTTCAAGTGTGCTTCATTACCAAATATTTTACCAAAAACTGAGTAGGAATATGACTAGAAATAACAAAAATGGTTTTAATTAATTCTGCAGCATATATTTAGTAGTAGTAGTAGTATAAACATATATTTCAATCTTCAAATAGGGATTTCTCGTTTCATTTATTAGTTTACTGAATTTTATTATGGACTAAGCCTATAGGCTACTCACTTTTATTTGAAGGTGCCGAAGGTGGCCTTGCGTTCTGCTGTGTGCTGCACAAATATTTTAATCAAAGGCTCAATGTCCAACCTGTCCAAAATGTCCTGATGAACATGCAGCAACGCCACGTGTGTGAGTCTTTTTTGTGTCATGGTACTCCTTAACCATGTTTTTAGCCGCCGAAGTGTGGAGAATGACCTCTCGGAGGAAGCGACAGACACAGGCAGGCAGAGACAAAGTTCCATCATTTTTTTCACCTCTGCCAGCAGATGCTGAGTTTGTGGCTGCAGTCCCCTCAAAAAATCTGCAATGTCACTGGCTGTTCGCAGTCCTTTATCTTTAGTAAGATCACCCAGCAGTGTGAGTTGCATGTGCAGGCTAGACTTGTTAATCTGACTTGGGAGATGGGCAGCAGCAATGTCATCCAAGCCTGAGTAGCGGCCATTTGCAGCATCTATTACAATTTTCTCTCTTTGGGCAGCAATTTTCATTCCAGGCTGATCAAATCGGCGGTCCAGCTCTGATGTTACAAGGTCCACAGCCTCAAAGAATTCACGTTTCCACTGCTGATGTCCTGTGCATGGTGCGACGTCCTCCTCCATCTGTGTATCTCTCAAACGAGCCGGGGTTCTGCTGGTTCTTGGTGGATCAGGCATTTGTAAATTGTTCTGTGCTGCACATCTATTCACTTTTGCCAATATTTCTTGTACATAGGCATCTTTTCTCAGGGCCTGCATGCGTTTTTTGAGTATAGCAACACACTCCAGGGCACCCCTTGCACTGGCTTGTTTATCTTGGAGTGTGGTGGCCACTGTTTCACATGGCTCAAACAGGGCTTCACAGCTCAACAAGCCGAAGTAGGTCCTGGCCTTCGTTGCTTGCCTGTACAGACCAGATAACTTAGCTCGTGTGTCACCTCTCATATTTTTGTCTTGCTGCAGCACTTTAAGGGTCTCCAAAAGCACTGGGTATGATGAACAAACACGCTTGATTGCCTTTGTGCGCACAGCCCATCTTGTGGGGCACAGTGAGAGTAGGTTGCGCACAACATCTTCTGCTCCAAAAAGTGAATGGAAAAGTGCCTTGCGTTTTGATGACTCCCCTATTGCAACAGAAAGGCCCTGCACAAAATTGAGGGTGTCTGCGACCAGGCGTATGTCCCTGGCAGCCTCTTGCAAAATCAAATCCAGTGCATGATTGCTGCAATGAACATACAGTGCAGTGGGACATTGTGCTTTGAGCTTTGCCTGGACACCTGCAAAACGGCCAGACATGTTGCTCGCGCCATCAAAACAAAATCCTTGAAGGCGATCAATAGGCAAATTTAAACGCTTAAATATGTCTATGATGCAGGAAAAAAGTGTTTCTGCCGTGGAATCAGGAGCATTGTAGAACCCGAGAAAAACATTTATAGAAGATAGTGTTTTGTCCACATACTGTAAGCTACAGGAAAATTGCTCACATGCACTTACATCGGTGGTCCCGTCAGCCGTTAGTCCAAAGAAAGTGCACTTCCTCGCCTCAGACACAATTTCTCTCTGTACTGCATGTGCTAAAATTTCCAACACTTCATTTTGTATATTGTTGGACATCCAGTTGTCTCTTCGCTGAATCCACTCACGTTCCACGGGCATGTCATGCGTCCGTTCCATCATCAGTTGCCATAAAACTCCATCCCGATTGCTATGCCCCCGCAGTGGAAGCCCTTCGCGTCCAAGGAATTTTATGGATCTAAATAATAGCTCCAAAACAGTGCAGGCAATTTTCTGGTTATTCTCAACCTGATCAGAAAGCAAGGCGATTATACTTTTTTGATTGAGAGATGACAGCATTCTCGCTGATTCAAGGTGCATGTCTGATATGTCATGATTGGAGAACCTAGTGGTCCCTTTACGCCAGTTGCAAAATCCCCCACTCGTGAAGGGACTGACCTTTCCTTCAGCGTGGCAGAAACCCTTCTCTCTTGCCTTGCAGCAAACAAAGCATAACGCAATGTTTTTATCTGGCACATAGTGCAACCACTGCCACCTCGTAAACCAGCCTGGCTGAAATGATCGTTCAAATGTTTCTGTCCCAAATCTCCGCCCTGGAAAGCCTGAGTTTGGCTGGCATGGTTTCTCAAATCCAGCAGTAGGCGAAACAGGTGTTGCTCTCGGGCCCTGCTGCTCTGTCAGTGTTAGCAAAGGCCGCGGCTGCTCTGACGAGTCCGGCTCTTGCGGGTGTGGCAGCGGCTCATCAGCTTCTGCTGCCGCGGCGAAAGAGCAGCTTGGCCTTGGCGTGGTGCTGCTGCTGCTGGTGGTGGAGGAAGGATGAGCTACAGCAGGTGTAGCTACTGTAGACGTAGCAGAGACTGGCAGTGGATCCGTGTCCTCTTCATCTTGTACATCTTGAACAACAACTCTTGCTGCTGCTTTGGTAGCTTTAGGGTTTTTAGAGAAAAAGTCTAATATTCTTTTCTGCGACATGATGCCGCCCGCCGCCGGTAACTTCCGCGTCCACGCAAAATCTCTCCGGGGAGTTTAGCTGGCCCACTGACTGACTGACCCCTCCCTCCCTGATGGCCGCACGTCAGGTGGTCAGTCAGACTAAGATCAGAGTAATTAATTAAATTTGCACATTTTAAACATCCTACACATCCTACACACCACACATATTGTCTGGCAGAGACCTTATAATATGCTGCTGCGTGTACAATATATTTAAATAAAGAAATAAATCAAAATCCAACAATTTCGAAAATTTAATCTCTTGCCACCAGGGGGTGCTGCAGCGCCCACCGCACCGTGCTTCCAACGCCGTTGTGTGTGTGTGTGTGTGTGTGTGTGTGTGCATGCGTGCGTGCGTGTGTGTATGTATGTGTGTGCACGTGTATCGCAGGCGTGTGTATGCGTATGTTGTGTGTGTGGGGGGGGGGGTGTCTAGGAGCATAATGTGCAAGCATTTAACAATGAGAATGTGTGTGTACTGTTATTGTACAATGTGTGTGCCACCATAATCATGTAGGTATGCATATGAGCTTGTGTGCATCGATGAGAATCTGTGTGTCTTGGATGAATTTCTACAGCTGTGTGAGCAGTGAGCACATTATGTCCGATTGTGTGTTTAGGTATGCAAGTGTATGCTGCATACATTGAGCATGTGTGAAAAATATGGTGTGTGTGTGTGTGCATGAGTGTGTGTGTGTGTGTGTGTCTTTGGACGCAGTGGTGACTATGTGTTACAAGTTTCACCGCTGTGCCAATGGATGTTTGTCACAATCTTGACACTCAACTATGGCATTTGGTAAAGACAATCCACATCCGACACACACACACACACACACACACACACACACACACACACACACACACACACACACACACACACACACACACACACACACACACACACACATACACATACTGTACACACACACACACACACACACACACACACACACACACACACACACACACACACACACACACACACACACACACACACACAGCATGATCGTAGCAACGGTCAGTGAGTGTACAGACACAACACAGTCCAAAACAAACTGATGTCATTCTATAGAAAAAGACACTGTATGCCAACATCGCATCATCACTCTAATCACACACACACACACACACACACACACACACACACACACACACACACACACACACACACACACACGCATGCACGCACGCAAACACACACACACGCGCACGCACGCACACGCACATTTCATTAGCCGTCTGTATGCATTCGTGTTGTTTGCCTGGCCATGCGGTTAGCGGTGCCACAGTGACAATATGACTCAGAAATCAAAACAAACAACAACGGCCCTGATATGACATCATGGGGCCAGTCGCTGCTGATATGACATCATGGGGCCAGTCGCTGCTCATATGACATCATGGGGCCAGTCGCTGCTATGACATCATGGGGCCAGTCGCTGCTATGACATCATGGGGCCATAGTCGCTGCTATGACATCATGGGGCCATAGTCGCTGATATGACATCATGGGGCCAGTCGCTGCTGATATGACATCATGGGGCCATAGTCGCTGATATGACATCATGGGGCCAGTCGCTGCTCATATGACATCATGGGGCCGGTCGCTGCTCATATGACATCATGGGGCCGGTCGCTGCTCATATGACATCATGGGGCCGGTCGCTGCTGATATGACATCATGGGGCCAGTCGCTGCTCATATGACATCATGGGGCCAGTCGCTGCTGATATGACATCATGGGGCCGGTCGCTGCTGATATGACATCATGGGGCCAGTCGCTGCTCATATGACATCATGGGGCCGGTCGCTGCTCATATGACATCATGGGGCCGGTCGCTGCTGATATGACATCATGGGGCCAGTCGCTGCTGATATGACATCATGGGGCCAGTCGCTGCTGATATGACATCATGGCGCCAAAGCAGTCACTGCTCTCATGTGCACAGCGGCTTTAAAGGCTGACGCCCACTTTTTAGGAGTTTGTTTATCCCATTGGTCACCTGATACAGTGTGTGACGAGGGGACATGTCTCTGCTAGATAGCCGAGAGTCGAATCCAACTCTGACTCCTTGGATTTGACTGAGTTGCTTCACAATCAAATCCGTTTCCAAACAAAAAATCAACACAGCAATCTAAGTTTTACACAGAATGACGTTCAACCAACGAGCCTCCCACTTTGTGTGAAATGGATCAGACCAAGGCAATCAGGCACATAGATGTATTCGTGTAAATATCCCTAAATCAGAATTAATTCATAACAAATTCATTAAAATTAACCTGTTTCTTCGATTCCAGAGCTTGGAGTCCGATTTCATTATTAGTAGAATCAACGTTCAGAATCCCCGTGATGGAGTCGCCGCTCCATCCCTACTTTAGCGTACAGTACTGCACGTTACGTCATTATATAGGCCACAAACATGATCCGCATCTTGGTTTTAGGACTGGTAAATATGGCAGAAGAACCATCTTCCTGATGTGAGACTTAAAGCTTAAAGGAATAGTTCATCCACAAAGGTAAATTCAGTCATAATGTCTTTTCTTCCACTCACAGATCACGTTTATTTCTGGGTGAACTGTATGTTTTGTGAGTGAACAGTGAAGTGAGTGAAGTTGTAAACCAGCAAATGATTGGTATCTTTACTTGATAAATGACTGAAACAATGAATCGGTTGTCAAAATAATAATTGATGTTCTGTCAATCATCAAATTGCATAATGGACTAATCATGTCAGCACTAGATGATGGATGATGGATATGTGGATGGAGAGAGGGAGAGAATGGATGCATGGGATGGACAGATGATTTAGGAAGGGATGAAAGGATGGGTGGCTGGACAGATATAGGTTACTGTAGAAGAGAGACAGTCACGACCGCTGGCACGAGCAGACAGAGAGAGGGGAGACAGAGAGGAGACAGAGGGAGGACAAAAATGGAGAGAAAGAGGCCAGGGGAGAGAGAGAGGAGTGAAAGAGAATGGGTGAGAGACTACGAAATATGAGTAAAAGCGAGAGAGAATAACATACAGGAAGAAGAAGAAAAACCAGTGAGGACGCACGCACACACGCACGCACGCAGGCACGCACGCACGCACGCGCACACACGCACGCACGCACGCGCAGGCACACACACACACACACACACACACACACACACACACACACACACACACACACACACACAAGCCACCCAGGTCGGCTTGTTGGAAAGTAAGAAACCCAGAGAAACAAGAGAGATTCTTTCCATGTAAAATTTATGGACAGCTCCTGGACACATATATCACAAGGCTGTGTGTGTGTGTTCTGAGTGTGTATAGACAGGAGGGGAGCAGAGAGAGAGAGAGAGAGAGAGAGAGAGAGAGAGAGAGAGAGAGAGAGATCTGAGCATGTGTGTGTGTGTGTGTGTGTGTGTGTGTGTGTGTGTGTGCGTGTGTGTGCGTGTGTGTGTGTGTGTGTGTGTGTGTGTTGGGGGTCAGTGAGCAGAATGACCCTGAAAAGTGCTGAGCTATAAATGTTACACAGCGTTTATTGTTTCCTCTTTAGCTCCGCCCTTCCTTCCATCTTTCCCTCATTCCCAGACCAGTATAAAAAGATGGATGTAGCTGCCGTGACCCAGTGCTTTGTGTTCTCTCCCATTTTGAAACATTGACTTTAGCATTTTGGCCATCGCCATCTTGTTTTTGTTTTTTTTTGCCAGAAGTGACCATATTTGGACGAGAAGAGCCGCAGCACCGCCTAATTGGTCTGTGATCTGCAAGCTGTGCGATCATTGCAGCAAAACATAGTCTACTTTATCACCTATTTGACTCTAAATGGGAGCATATAATTTACAAAATGAACATCATGCTGTATTGAAGAAGCCTTTAAACTAGTGATTGAGGCCATAAACTCATTAGGAAAGTGTTTAGTGATGTCATAAATCAAGTGAGAAGTAGGGCCAGTAGGGCGTTTCAGTTGGGTTCAGTTGCTGTGACAAGTCTCCTAATAGCGTCCCTCGTCTGAAGTATAGTCATTAAGTGTGTGACCAACAGTTTTTCAGTCGTCATAACAAATCTGCTGGAACCAGTCGGTTAGTGTAGAGTAGACTGTCTTTTCATAATGTGTTGAGGATTTTTGAAAGTTGTCTCGTCTATCCTACGTTTAAATGTTACATCACGTTTATCATCTCCTCTTTCCTTCCCTTCCATCCTTCCCTAAATTCATCCATCTACCCATCATCCTTAATCATAATTTTTTTTCAATTTTTTCTTTTTCCTCTCTTCATCCCGCTACCTCCCTCTTCTTCACTCCCTCTCTATTTTCCCAGATTGCTTTTATTGTATTTTCCCAGATTATCTTTATTAACGTTTTCTTCTACCCATAATGTTTTATTCTCATCTCTCCCCCTCCTCCTCCTCCTCCTCCTCCTCCTCCCTGTCCTTTCTCTCTCTTCTCTTTTACATCTTCTCTCCATCCTTTCTTTCTTCTTTATTTCCCAGCTTTCGTGCCTTCAGCGGCTTGTCACCAACACTTCTTTATTTGCATCATGCATCCTTCATCCATCATCACTATCTCCTTCTCTTTCATGCTTGCCCCTCTCTCGCTCCTCTCCTCCCTCATCTGCCTGTTTCTGTCTTTCACCAGCTCTCTGCTCTTCCTTGGTCCGCCCGCCTTTCTGTGGGTCTGTTTCTCTTTCCCTCACTGTCTGTTTCCATCCAACTATAAAGTGAATTTTAAGTCACTTTTGAAATTTCACCAAAGATAAAATGTGAGCAACGTGCCAATTTCCATCAGTCGAAACAAATAAATTGGCCGGACATAAAGAGAAAACTGGAAAGTCTTTGAGGAATTGATCAGTAGGCATGTTGGTAGGCTATTTTCAAACCCCCAAACGGGGATCCTTAAAGGAGCACTCTGATTTTCAACCGGCTTTTACAAATTCAGTAGTATATCCGAAAACTGTGAACCGTTTTGCAGTCGTTCGTTTAGTTTGACAGTTATTGAGAGTTGATTTGAGTTAAGTTGTGGACGTGGGTGATGTCATTTGTGCATGAATGGTGCACTGGTCCACAACTTAAAGCCACAATCAGTAACTTTTCCAAGTTTTGCTATTGGAGAAACTGCACCCTCTGCGTGCAATAGTATCGATATCGCCGTTCAAAGTCAACAAAACACAGTGCCAGAAAGCTCTATGTACATGTTGTGACATCGGGTACTCACCACGTGATGAAATAATAATCCATAGTTCCGTGAAACGTCATTTTCGTAGCAAATCTGAATCGAGTTACTTCCTTGTTTCCAGGAACACAAGGCTCCCGCTGCAGAGGGCATGCGCACATCTTGCCTTCGGGACGCAGGCAGCAAACTGCTTAGTCCCAGGAGAGGCCTTTGGAGGGCGGTGTGTGACCAATAGAGGTGGCATTCTCCCTGTTACAAGTCACTCTAACATCCTCAATGACTAAAAAGCTGTTTGATTAAGGTGAAAAAGTTACTGATTGTGGCTTTAACTCACAATAACTGTCAAACTAAATGAAGGCCTGCAAAACGGTTGACACTTTTCTGATAATGTGAGAGATTATGTGCAAAATAAATCAGCATTGAAAATCAGCGGTGTGTTCCTTTAAGTGCATGCACACACATGTGTAAGCGTTTCATGAGGATGTGGGCACAGATTTCAGCGCTTAGCACACCTAGTGGCTGCAACTGTCAACACCACGGACAGCACCTCAGCAAGCCAGGAAACAAAGAGCTGATTTGAAAACGGTATAATGACACTAGTAAACCAACACAGTCTCACAGAAAATTGTATAATACCAACGATATGGACCAACGTTGCTATTTTACAATTTCGGCTCGAAAATTGTAAAATAGTAACGTTCTGAGATTTTAGGGTTAGGATTAGAGTAGGGGGAGGGGTTAGAAACAGAAAATCTCCGTAAAACACGCCCAAACCACGCCCACCGCTGTAGACACATACGTTCCCATTTTACAATTTCTTAGCCGACATTGTAAAATAGCAACGTTTGTCCACAAACGTTGCTATTTTACAATTTTTTTGGAGATCGGGTTGAGTAAACACAATGCAGAGGGATTGCGCTGCTGTAATCCATTGTCAGATCCTTTAAAAAAGGGAAAACACTACCTATTTGTCAGTGTGTGCACAACTGCAGGCTGCTATAAGGTATTAAGAAAACCTTCTGGAGGTCTTTATAAGAGACCAACTTCCTCTTTGGCATGGCAGCTAACCGCTAGTGTACTGACATTCTGTCAGACAGTGCCACAAGTGTCAGAGGCTAGCAACTACAGCAGGCCTACGACACATTGATTGATTGCCGCACATACAGTGATCAGTGCTGAATTCACATGTGGTGCATGATGCTTTTTGATTGGGTGAAGTAAAAATAAGTGTGGCAGAACATGCTACACATCTATGTCAGCGCTGAAAACAAGTATAATACTATTATGTGTATTACTTTTTTAATTGTGGGGAAAACTTGGACAATTTGGTATACCTGTTGGCCATGTTGTTATTCATGTCAGCTAATGTCGGCGTCATGCTTTCTTTAGAAGAAGACAATTAAGAAATTTGCAAACGCAAATGCAGAAATTCAAATCCAAATTTGCCATTTCCATTCAGTGTTTCTACATCTTCATTTGCATAGAAATACTTGAATAGAAACCCTGCCAGTGTCTCTTCACCCATTCTTCACTACTCACTCCTTTCTTACCTTCTCCTTCCACTCCTTCACTCCTCTCATCCATCCATGGTCTCTTTAGTCTTTCCCACACTCTTCCTCTCTTCTTTAGTTCATCTGTCTTGTCGTTTTCCTCTTTCTCCTCCTCCTTTTTCTCTCACCCATTGTCTTTTCTGTCTTTTTCTCCTCGTTTCATCCTTTCATCCCCTGCTCTTGTCCTCTGTTTCACTCCCTCGCTCCCCTCCTCCTTCAGCTGTTTCTGTCTTTCATCTTTCATCGCTGTTTACTCTCCATGTAACCATGTTCAGAGCCTGTGTGTGTGTGTGTGTTTTGTGTGTATACATGTAGTATATGGATGTATGTGAGTAGTTAAGTGTGTGCACAGATGATGTTGGCATTGTACATGTGTAGGAGTGTGTATATGCATGGTGTGTGTGTGTGTGTGTGTGTGTGTGTGTGTGTGTGTGTGTGTGTGTGTATGTGTGTGTGTGTGTGTGTGTGTGTGTCTGTGTGTGTGTGTGTGTGTGTGTGTGTGTGTGTGTGTGTGTGTGTGTGTGTGTGTGTGTGTGTGTGTGTGTGTGTGTCCATGAAGTCCAAACAAACAAGTTTTCGGTTTCATAACAAAAGTCGGCAAGCGGAAAGGCAGTCGGTTGTTTAGCAACTCTGTGAACCATCCCCCCTCCCCCCCTACACACACACACACACACACACACACACACACACACACACACACACACACACACACACACACACACACACACACACACACACACACACACACTTACAGGTAATTCTCCATTCTCTATACACACTCACAAACACAGACTGTATGCATGACGCGTTATACCTGGATGTGTTTACAAGTGTGTACCGGTGTTTGTGTGTGTGTGTTCAAACAGGCCTCACACACAGTGTTTCCACCCGCACCCCCATGGCGCGCCCTGAGGCAGAGATGGTATCTCCCATGTTACTGTTACTGTGGCGATACAATCTGGGCATGTCCCACTTCCCCTGTCCTCCAGCTGGAGTGTAAACAGTTTGTGCTGCAGGTGTGTTTTCTGTTTTCACCTTCACAGCAGCCAGTACAGGCCTACACACACTCAGCCTCTCCTGTTGACCTTATTCACACCGCCGCCATTTTCAACTTCTGCTAGACTCAGAACCTATAAATCCAATGCACTACAATTTTGTATACCCAGGAAACCAGCAGCGGGCGATAGGCACTACAG
>NC_139628.1:31624107-31626607 GCF_964638095.1 Poromitra crassiceps
GCTTCAGTAGACAGGAAGGATGACCACAACAATTCCATAATTTCCTGTTAAAAAGCTCAGCCTGTAACATGTAACAGGAAGTAGTTGAGGAGATTCAGCATGTAAACGTATACCCTGCTGAGGTCTGAACTACCTCTCTGTAAATATGACATCTTTGAACATACTGTTACATACCTGATAAGTAACCTTTTATAACCTTTTGCCATATTTGACTCCTCCCCCTGTTGCAGGCCTGGCTGAGCTGCTGCTGTCTGGTCCAACTGAGTCTACAGGTGAGCTGAAACACTGTTCCACAGAAAACAACCACCAACAATCACCTGTAATAAATAAATAAATAAATAAATAAATAAATAAATAAATAAATAAATAAATAAATAAATAAATAAATAAATATAATAGCAATACCCTGATGAAGACTGTATGTTGAAACCAGTCCCCATTACAGCCAGTCTCTTTTTGAGGCCAATGCGGAAGTTGCCATACTCTCAAATGGCCAGTGGGGGGCGCAGCTTGTGTAACATCATCCCTGAACGTCCATTCAACTCTATGTGAAATGAGCCAACTTCTCTCTCGGTCTCTGTCTTAAATAAACACTTTACAAATGAGTTTATGGTCTGAAAAAACAATTTCAAGTATTTTTCATGCTCTCAAGGCCCCAGTTTTTTTAATTATAGCCCCATTCCGAGGAAAATAGGCGATATACTTTGGATATTGGGAAACAGTAATACTTCCGCCCGTTAGAGGCAGCAATGTGCCGCAAAGGCATCTAGTCTGCGGAAAGTACACGAATAAGAAAACCTAGCAAAACAAGGCTAGTATGGCTAGCAGATAGCAAGTCATACTTTAGCAAATTATCAGAAAATAGCGCTACTTTATGATATTTTAATAATGTTAGTAGACACACGTAACTGTATAGATGGCATACATGTAACGTGACGCTCATAACATGGCGGACCATTTAACGTTATCTAACGGTATGTAAAGTAGCCTAACGTTAAATGGTCTGTCCATGTTATACAGTAAGCGTCATAAGGTTATATGTCAACGTGACATAACATCACAAGTTTTTGCAGACATGAATGCTGTTGGTCGTTTGTTCAATTTGCTTTTCTGTATGGTATTGGACATTTAAAAATGATACATACTTGTCTTGAGGCATCCGCCAAGCTCAGCAATTTGTTATCCTTATTTTAAAACATACTTTATCAGATCGATAGAACTCAACATAGCCTAAGGTCTTGCACTAATATGTCTACTGGTAAATTAGGCATATATAGATAATCTACCAAGCAACACTTGATACAAATATAGGTAACCATTTCACAGCAGTACAGCCTACCATGGTGGAAAATTAACCATTCTTTAAGTTTGAATGATATCAAAATATATGTTGCATGGTGTAGCCTTTGTCGAATTGTTACAGCTAACCATATTTCAATAAATATAAATCATTCGTTGATTTGAAGCAGTCGGTTGGTTCTCCATCTTCATTCTTCTTCCTGGTCATTTGGTCGAAGCTGGTTCACTCGACATCAAATATCTTTATATCACATCTTATTAACAACCTGCCTGTTCTGACCAGACAACTATAATGGGCTTGTTCTATGAGATTTGCGGTACATTCGGGTACATGATTTAATTAGCACATAGCCTACACAACAAGGTTCTTTGTTGGCAATGTTTATTGACAAAAACACACTGGCAGATACATACCAAATGGTTCAAAGTAAATATATCAAAAGTCTCAAATCTGTCAGCATTTAGCTTATGTTATTGCAATATCTTAGGTTGAACAACTGATGATCAGCAATATTCTCACAGTAATATGCACATGGGAATCAAAACGTAGCATTCATTTTCACAAATAATTTGACCAAGGGACAATGTGCCTCTGTTCTGTTGTGCTGTTCCTGCTCCACCATGGTACTCCGACGGCCATCCCTTGAAGAAACAAACGACACCGTGTTATATTAATTATATAACATAACGCCACCAAATTTCAGTTAAAGTAGGCTATAACGGTGCTCACACGTTAGCACACGATGCTAATCGAGCTAGCGTTAGCTTACAAACATGAGCATCACTCAAACAGTCCAACGAGTCCAACATAGCAGAGCACCAAGTGCGCGACCAAATCCACCTCAGTTATAAATTTTAGAGTTTGCCCAGAGATAAGTATAATAGCAGTTTACCTTGTGGAGGCTTAGCAGCAGCTAGCAGGCTGGAGACTCACACCAGGCACAATGCACCAGGATCACACCACACCATGGTCTCTTGGCCAGGCCCCGGACAAGACGGTGGTCGGCTGGCTGGACTCCTACTCGCCCATACCTTCGGACTAAAAGTTATTATATTTGTTGTCCTGGACCATTTCACCACTGCAACCAGCCAGCCAGCGAGCAAGCTAGCAAACAGAAGCGAACAACAAGATGGCAGTCGTTCAAGCCTGTGAGACAAATTCGGAAACTCCCCCGGCAGCCGCTAGGGGCAGCCGCCCCCT
>NC_139628.1:31631607-31771607 GCF_964638095.1 Poromitra crassiceps
CGATGTTGAAGACTGATAAATTACGTTTTTTTTTTTGCCCCACTATCAAACCTCCCCCCCTTTTCAACGACACCCTTGGTTTTGGATTTTTAGAATGGCCAGTAGCCTACATAATCTAGTTGGTATTAATTTGTCTTGTGTTGAGACCAAACTCAGAAATGAGGAAACCCCAAAATGGTTTCCTGCCTTTAGTTTCACACTCTGCATATGTGTGTGTCATAAAGATGCTCAGCGAGATAGGGGGAGAGAAGGAGAGTGGAAGAGAGAGAGAGAGAGAGAGAGAGAGAGAGGGAGAGAGAGACAGAGATAGAGAAAGAGAGAGAGAGAGGGGGGAGCCACACCACGTCCAGTCAGCATGAACGCTGCATCTGTCTTTCTGCTCATTGGTAAGTAAACATATGGGTACATAATAATAAGGATATAACATCACACAGCTAAAATATATGTTTAAATATCTGCATTCATACAGGTCAAATATATTTGTACTGTGACTGGTCCAAAACTCGAGTCTGTCCTCTATAACAGAACTATTAAAATAATAAGAGCTTTTCTCAATCAAAACAAAACTATAGCTGATTCAGAGGAATGCTCCCTTAAATGTTTACATTGCAGTTCCAGCAGAACTGTATCAGTAGAACCTGATGGATCCCCCACAATCACTAATGTAATCATTAGTATAATCCGATTACTTTCAGTTACCTTTGTCATATCGGGAGGTTCAGAGCTGCAGGTGAGAGAGACTGAAAATCAGAAAGTTCAGGAAATCCTTTTCAGGTTTGCACACAAACGTCTTCATTTTGTAAAGAACAGAAGAGCTTATCATTTCCTTTTATAACTTTTACCGGAAATACTCCTCCCTCTCTCTCCCTCCCTCCACCTCTCTGTATCTATTTCTGTATTTTTTATTTTTTTTTAAGTACAGTAGGCTTATCTGTATTCAGATATTCAGAATACATTGTCTTTAGATAATTAAATATACTTAGATATTATACAAATATACCACTGCTGCTCAACCGCAGTTTACTGGTCTACAGTCTGCACTTAGTTTTAACATGGGAGTTATTTGACTTCCAATATAATCCAATATAACCAATAATGTACTAATATTACCACTATAATCTATTGAAGAGTTTGTGGTGTACCATTAATTTGAATGGAAACTGATATTGAACAGATTCAACATCAAATGCTGCTGTGATTTTCAACTGTTTGGTCATATATTTCTTCTTTACATAATTTCACCAAATAATCTACACGCCTCGATCTCTCCTCAATAATAATAATATCATTGTTGAATCTGTTTAGTAACATGCTAAATATCAGTTTCAGGTCTATTTTCATGGCTCATTCAGAGGATTTGAAAGTCAACATCCGACACAAACGCGTCCAGCTGCATCTGCTCTTGGTGTCTCTCTCGTAGATCCAAACCTTTAGATCTATTAGTAGGTCTAAAGGATCACTGGACTGCCTGTTCACGCAGACACTCAAGTGTAAAGTGACATTAGAAAGGAGTCATAATCAGAGTTCAAGTGTTAGATACGATACTATCAGGTAATAACATCAGGTAATAAATAGTGCTTTATTGTTTCTCTGCTGGTCTGAGCTCTGAGCTGGCCGCCATGTTGTCTGTCTCCCTGCCAGCGCTGCTTCAGTAGACATGAACACAATGATTCCATCCTTTCCTGGATTCCATCCTTTTCCATGTAAAAATATCCTAAGGTCTGAACTACCACAATATGACGACTTTGAACAGACAGTTACCTGATAACCTTTATATCTCATGTGTCTCCTCCCCCTGTTGCAGACCTGGCTGAGTTGCTGCTGTCTGGTCTGACTGAGGCTACAGGTGAGCTGATGGTGCTGAAACACTCTTCCACAGGAAACAACCTACAAAAACAAACCAACACATTAATGAATAAATTAACAAGAACAAGAACAAGAACACGAACAGCAACAGCAACAACAACAACAACAATAACAATAACACCAACTTTAATGAACCATTCACCTCTGTATTTTATTATTACTTATCGCCAAGCACGCTCTCTCTCTCTCTCTCTCTCTCTCTCTCTCTCTCTCTCTCTCTCTCTCCTCCAGTCTCTCTGAATGTCAGTCCCAACAGACAGCAGTTCTTTGAAGAAGAGTTTGTCTCTCTGAGTTGTGAGCAGAGTTCCACTGGATCGATGGTGAAAAGGAGGAGAGGAGGAGGACCAACTGAGGAGTGTGGAGATAAAAGACGCTTTTGGACGTTTAATGGTACCCCACATGGAAAGAATCTATATGAACATATATGCAACTATATGCAACCTATATGCAACCTATATGCAGCATATATGAGCATATAGGCCATATATATGCCGCATATAGGTTGCATATAGGCCAGATTTAGGTGCATATATGCGCATATAGGCCATATATATGCCGCATATAGGTTGCATATAGGCCAGATTTAGGTGCATATATGCGCATATAGGAGCATATAGGCCATATATATGCCGCATATAGGTTGCATATAGGCCAGATTTAGGTGCATATATGCGCATATAGGAGCATATAGGCCATATATATGCCGCATATAGGTTGCATATAGGCCAGATTTAGGTGCATATATGCGCATATAGGCCACATTTATGCCGCATATAGGTTGCATATAGGCCAGATTCAGGTGCATATAAGTGCATATACCGGGCATATAGGTCTCCTATAGCTTCTTTATATCCACATATAGGTACTATATGTGCACATACAGGGCATATATGTCTCCTATATAGCTTCTTTATATACACATAAAGGCCCTATATGTTCATAATACAGGTCATATAGGTCTCACTTCTTTATATCCACATATAGGCCATATATGTACACAATACAAGGTATATGCCTCCTATATAGGTCATTTACAAATCTGTTTGTATACACTGTGTCATAATCCATATATACCCAGCGAGCACAAAACGTTTTTTCAACGTTGATTTTTAGTTTAAATCTGGGTGATATTGGGTTTGAACGTCTAAGACCTAATTTCACCCTCTTTTCAACCGGCTAAAATGCGGTTACAACGTAAACGTGTAAAAAAACACAATTTGGTTCATCATATTGTTAAAACATTTGTTGTAGTTTGGAATAGAGACAATATTGATAGTGTGTGAATTGGCATTTTATTGTCTTTTATTGTGTAACTGAGAGTTGAAATCTGATCTACACGAAAACTACATTTCAACGCATTTTATGTCACATGAAATATCATAAATATGGGACTATAGGCTATGTGGTGCCAGCAAAAAGCTTCCAGGACACAACTATGGTTAATAGTTTAGCGCAATACTATAAAATAATGAATTCAGTTCCTGCAGCAACGAGCATGCGCAAGTACTTACTAGCTGTGACTGACTAGACCAAAGCAAGTCTGCACCGGTCTGCACCAAGTGCGGAACGAGGTGCTCTGGGCACACTATGTTATTGTAACAGACTATACGAGGCTCTGTGTAGGCCTACCTCCTGAGTCTCTGGTGTTAAATGAAGTTAACCTCTGAAGCCGTACAGCCTACAGACTATAGATGCACACACACACACAACATCATTTTAGTCTGTTACGATCGTACGCATCACATAAAATAACTTCCCGATCGCTAACAATTGTGGTCTACGTTGTGTGCGAGAGAGTATATAATGTGCCCGGCTCCCTGGTTAGTACAAGAAAATGTATAGCTCAGCACTAGAGCGCATGGCTTGAACCTTGGAGACCGGGGTTCGAATCCCGTGTGTGCTGCTATTTTTATTTATTTAAAATCCTACATATAGGTACATATATGTACATATAGGTTTCCCATATATGGTGCATACATAAAATTGGCCGATTTCCTATATTATATGTACATATAGGTACATATATGTACCTATACATATAGGTACATATATGTACATATAATATAGGAAAACGGCCAATTTTATGTATGCACCATATATGGGGAAACTATATGTGGCCCTATATTAAAACATATAGGGTACATATAGATTCTTTCCATGTGGGACCTCCTGCAAACTGTCAATCTCCCAATTATCCAGTGGAGTTTACTGGTGTGAAACTACAGAGGGAGAGAGAAGCGATGAGGTCAACATCACTGGCTCTCGTAAAGGTAGGCTACTGTTAACTAGCTCTCGTCTAACTGGACTAACTCTGTCTATACAGTATGGCCCTACTCTAACTGGACTAACTCTGTCTATACTGTATGGCCCTGCTCTAACTGGACTAACTCTGTCTATACAGTATGGCCATGCTCTAACTGGACTAACTCTGTCTATACAGTATGGCCCTGCTCTAACTGGACTAACTCTGTCTATACAGTATGGCTGTGCTCTAACTGGACTAACTCTGTCTATACAGTATGGCTGTGCTCTAACTGGACTAACTCTGTCTATACAGTATGGCCGTGCTCTAACTGGACTAACTATGTCTATACAGTATGGCCCTGCTCTAACTGGACTAACTCTGTCTATACAGTATGGCCCTGCTCTAACCGGACTAACTCTGTCTATACTGTATGGCCCTGCTTTAACTGGACTAACTCTGTCTATACAGTATGGCCCTGCTCTAACTGGACTAACTCTGTCTATACAGTATGGCCGTGCTCTAACTGGACTAACTCTGTCTATACTGTATGGCTGTGCTCTAACTGGACTAACTCTGTCTATACTGTATGGCCCTGCTCTAACTGGACTAACGCTGTCTATACAGTATGGCCCTGCTCTAACTGGACTAACTCTGTCTATACTGTATGGCCCTGCTCTAACTGGACTAACTCTATCTATACAGTATGGCCCTGCTCTAACTGGACTAACTCTGTCTATACAGTATGGTCCTGCTCTAACTGGACTAACTCTGTCTATACTGTATGGCCCTGCTCTAACTGGACTAACTCTGTCTATACTGTATGGCCCTGCTCTAACTGGACTAACTCTGTCTATACTGTATGGCCCTGCTCTAACTGGACTAACTCTGTCTATACAGTATGGCCCTGCTCTAACTGGACTAACTCTGTCTATACTGTATGGCCCTGCTCTAACTGGACTAACTCTGTCTATGCAGTATGGCCCTGCTCTAACTGGACTAACTCTGTCTATGTAGTATGGCCCTGCTCTAACTGGACTAACTCTGTCTATACTGTATGGCCGTGCTCTAACTGGACTAACTCTGTCTATACTGTATGGCCCTGCTCTAACTGGACGAACTCTGTCTATGTAGTATGGCTGTGCTCTAACTGGACTAACTCTGTCTATGCAGTATGGCTGTGCTCTAACTTGACTAACTCTGTCTATGCAGTATGGCCCTGCTCTAACTGGACTAACTCTGTCTATACAGTATGGCCCTGCTCTAACTGGACTAACTCTGTCTATACAGTATGGCCCTGCTCTAACTGGACTAACTCTGTCTATACAGTATGGCCCTGCTCTAACTGGACTAACTCTGTCTATACAGTATGGCCCTGCTCTAACTGGACTAACTCTGTCTATACAGTATGGCCGTGCTCTAACTGGATTAACTCTGTCTATGTAGTATGGCCCTGCTCTAACTAGACTAACATGATATTGCATGACAATTATTGTCTTACAGTGTTTAAATATATGAACTCACCAACCAGATAATGAACTGCACATCACTTTACTGAAGGAGTTTCTCCCGGTTTCTCCTCTAGCCTGTCCTGCATCCCCTCCTCCTCCTATCTCTCTCACCTCTCTTCCAGCCTCTTCCATACCTTCTCCCAAAGGCTACTCGGAGTATAACATTGCTGTACCTTGCTATAGTTTGCCATATATCATACTATGGTGTGGTGTTTGAGTTTGATATCCGGGGTTATCACTGAAGGTTCTGGTCTAACTGGACTAACAGGTTTAACTGGACTAACTCTCATATGGTCCTGGATTAACTTGACTAACTCTGTCTATATGAGGTTCTGGTCTAACTGGACTAACTTTGTCTATATGAGGTTCTGGTGTAACTGGACTAAATCTGTCCATATAATGGCCCTGGTCTAACTGGACTAACTCTGTATATGCCTCTGCTTGTGTCTCCCTGTGTTCTCCCAGGTGGTTCTGTGATCCTGGAGATTCCTGCACTTCCTGTGATGGAGGGAAGTGGTGTCACTCTGCGCTGTAGAACCAATCATTCCTCCACATTCCAATTTCCTCTTCTTTCAAGTTCAAATGAGTACTGGAAGAACAATGAATTTAGAAGTTGGTCTGATGAGGACTTTACCATACGTAGTGTGCAACAGTCAGATGCAGGTTCCTACAGGTGTTCCAATGCACTTCATCAATCTTCACCAGATAGTTGGCTGTCTGTCAGAGGTCAGGACACTCACATTACCCTCCTGTTGCTATTACATGACAGTTATTATTTTACAGTTGTGTTTAAAGAGAGGACTTACCGACCAGATAATGAACTGCATCATTTTACTGAAGGACTTTCTCCTGCTTTCTCCTCCAGCCCGTACTTCTACAAACTCTCCTCTTTCCATCTCTCCTTCCTCTCCTCTTTCAGCCTCTTCCCTTCCTTCTCCCAACTCCAACTCCCCCTCCACAGACTCTCCCAACTCCACCTCCACAGACTCTTCTCCCTTCCCACTCCTCTCAGTTGTAGGAGCACTGCTGTCTGTGGTTCTACTGGTCCTGCTGCTGACCGGAGGACTGCTGCTCTGGAGGAAACGCGCAGGTACCCAACAAACTGATAACAGATATTGAGCCATTCTCTACAGTAGCTTTAGCTTATCCCAGTGAGTGAACGATGCATGCTATGAACTTTAGCACCCGCCTGGGAGCTAGCATGGCTAACTGTTAAAGTGCTGGCTGTGTCCTTGGAGCTTCTACATGTCAGTGAGCTTCTGTAGCGCTCGGCTATAGTAGATTCCAGTCGTGTGCCTGCATTCACAGTCTGTCCCTGAGACTTTACGGGTCTGGTCTGTATGGAATGTAAGCTGCTGTCCCATTGAAAAGTCAAATTCAAATGCAAATAAAAAAGAAACATTGTCACAATTTGATTTATTGTCCAATTACACACGCTTCAATTTATAGCCAGGTCCGGTAACATAGTTACTGTACATGTTCAGTGTCAGTTTTGTCTGCTGTTGGTTGTCTTGACTGTTGAATGTAGCTGCATGTGACAAATTAATTTCCTGCAAAGTAAAGTAGGCTATCTGTGTAATAAATTAATAAGAATTACTATTGAATTATAGAAAATATACATGCACTGTATAGGTCCGGTACTGCTGCATGCAATTATATTAACACAAATATAATGCCTAATTACAGTAGAAATAGATCATAAATTGATATGTTGTTAGGCACCTGTAATGAAGGGTTACCATTATTAATAGTAAACATGGATTAAAAAGTGATCTATCTCTCTTATCAGCAGCAGAAAGCAGGACTTCACCTCCTCCAGTGGATGTGACCTATGCTGATGTCACCATCAGACAGGCAGCCAATAGGAAAGGTAGGCCACACACATGCATGCATGCACGCTGAGATAACATACATGAATTATTATACAATAATTATTATAATTAATCTCACTCTTTCTCAGAGAAGCGTTCAGCAGATCCAGACACTGTCTACTCTGATGTGAAGACACACAAAGCAGGTAGTCTATCTCTATCTCCATATATATTCTAAACTATGCAAAGAGAGAACTGGTCAAATTTAAAGATAGGCCTATTGAATATACAGTACTGTATGGCAGCTGCAATCCAAACACATTTGTATCACCCAGCTATATTAGCTGTATTACCAGCTCAGTGGCCTTGTGGTTTGAGTGTCCGCCCTGAGACTGGGAGGTTGTGAGTTCGATCCCTACACTGAGTCATACCAAAGACCCATTTGCCTCCCTGCTTGGCAGGGTTGGAATTGGGGGGTTAGATCACCATATGATTCCCGAGTGCGGCACTGCTGCCGCTCACCACTCCCCCAGGGGATGGGTCAAATGCAGAGAACAAATTTTGCACACTCAGGTGTGTGACAATCAGTGGGACTTTACCTTTACCTTTACCCTTTCTGAACCCCACAGTGGTGACTGCTGAGAGAGTAATTGATCTGTGTTTCATTCCAGGTATTAGCCGTGCCCTGAAGCCAGGGGGGGAATCCTCCAGCCAGCCAGCCTCTGTGGTTTAGGATCAGGCTACATCCAGGAACACAATACAAGAACATTAGCTATGACAGAGCCCAGAGGGACTCTCCTCTTTCTCCACAGACACCATGAGGCTGCTGCATCCCAAAGGTCCACCAGGAGCTTCTACAGTTTGACCAGCCAACCTGAGTTTTAGCTCAAAATGGAACCGCACAAGCATAGACCAACAACCCATCCAAAGCAAAATATACCTTCAGTTGTCTGCTGGAAGGTGGTCATTTCCTACTTTTTCCAAACCCGACTTGCAATCAGACGTCTTTGCTCGCTTTGTCTCCTTTGTAACAACAGATGGACAGACAACAAATGAGAGAGAAGCCAGAGAGATTCCTCAGCCAGCTTCTGCAGTTTTGGATCCGGCTATATCCTGGAATAAAATTCAGTATTTAACAGCTGTGACAGAGACCAGAGAAAATACAGTACATTGTATAGTCTTCTGATGTATAAAAAAGCTGTGTGTGTCAGAGGGTGATTGTGTCTCTGCAGTGTGCCTGTCTGTACATAGATCAGGATTTATCTGTATGCAATTATGATTAATAACAACTGTGTATCTGCTTTATAGCTACAGTATTGATGATGAAATAAAGCCAATGTCTCAATCAGTCTTCTATACATTGCAGTATGTTGTATAGTCTGCAAAAAAAAAGTAATGTCCTTCAGTTGTTTCTACTTGATCCTATTCATCACTGACGTCCTCCTCTCATCATCTCAGGAGGAGTGTCATAATATCATGGAGTCATACGCCAAAATCAATTAGTTTATTGTATCATTAAAGCTTACTGAACCTTTCTACTAGTCTCTCATTATTGAAATAGTATCATACTGTTTAAGAGGTTGGGTTGGTTGTTATTATAAGTTAGGTTTAAGTATATTAATTTAAGTTTCTGCTTCACCTTAAATCTGGCAAAGATCTGGATGGCTGGCAGCTGGCTGGGAGTTAAATAGGCCAGACGCCAGTTGAAGATGGCTGCATCTGTAAGTCCTTGGCGAGTCATGATCACAGCACACAAACACACTGCCGATAATATATTTCTATAATCTTTCAGTCATTTAGGCTGCTACTATAGGATAACTGCCGTGTGTTAGTTTCTTGCTTGGTGGCATGGTCTGGGGTAGAAATGCGAAACCGAGAGACAGCGCAAGCCCCAAAAATGGTATTTGGGCCAGCCCTCGAGTAGAGTGCTTTCTACAGTAGATGTCATATTGGCATTATGCGATTGACATGGTGTTACAGCTGTGGATGTGATACTGTATATGGATGACTGTAGCCTACTTGGGTGGGCGATATGCGCATTTTCTGCTGAATATTTTCATATTGTCAGTAGCCTACTGTAGGCTATGCCCTTTTTAAGCGCCAGTATGCATTTTTTTCCTTGTTGTATCTCTATACCAAACCCTCCATTACATTGCCTAAAATCACATAAGGGGGTGGGTGGGATAGTCTCCCATCTGAAATAACTGAAGCCTGTTGATTGTCACTGGTGATGTTAGAGCACAGTGATGACTCATTCTACAGTATAGAGACACTGCGTAATGCGTCATCATTCAGAAACCACGCCCAAGACGGGGGAAAACAGAAAGCCCCCCTCCAATCCTGCCGTTCCCCTATGTCACGTGCATGGTTGCGTGTTGCACACAAAGATCGTATATACAGAAGATGAACACTCCAACTTACTTCCTTGACAGCTAGATCCACATTTTTCTTCTCACCAATTCTCAATGGCTTCCTTGTTTTGCTCAGGAGTACAAAAAAACTTTAACTGGCGATTTTTTACATTTGTTGTGTGCGCAGCCCACCACACAACAGCTTTTAGCTATCTTTAATTCAAGGAAAATTACGCTGGTGTGTGGAAATGAACGTAGCGTTTCCCCCATGATGGGCGTGGCCTATTACATGCAGTGTCTCTATGGTGACCTCAACTCAAACTACCATGTTGTTAAACCTTGATTATGTTGAAGACCATTAAAGTGTTTTTTCACCTGAGCCCTTATGTCCCCACCACTTTAGTGACACCCTTGGTTTTGGATCAGGCTATGTCCAATGTAGATCTACTGTATTATACAGTAGCTATGGACTACAACCGGTACAGCATCTAGTTGGTATGCTGTTTGTCTTGTGTTGAGACCAAACTCAGAAATAGCAGAAAAGGTTTTCTCCCTTTGGTTATACACTCTGCCTGCATGCATGTGTCATAAAGAGGTTCAGCTAGAGAGAGTGAGAGGGCAGGGCTGTGAGAGAGGGGGGGGGGGGGGGAGAGATAGAGACGGGGAGAGAGAGGGAGAGTGTGAGAGAGAGTGCGGAAGAGAGAGAGAGAGACACACACACACACACACACACACACACACACACACACACACACCACATCTAGGCAGCATGAAGGCTACATCTGTGTTTCTGCTCCTCGGTAAGTAAAACATATTGGTTACATAATAAGTATATACATACATGTATACATTACAGCTAAAATATACAGTTAAATATCTGCATTCATATGGGTAAAATATATATTTGAGAATAGAGATAAAATGTACAATATATTTACACTGTGACTAGGTCAAAAAAAAGTCTCTTTTAACAGAACTATAAAATAATAAGAGCTTTTCTCAATCAAAACGAAACTATAGCTGATTCAGACGAATGCTCCTTTAAATGTTTACATTGCAGTTCCAGCAGAACTGTATCAGTAGAACCTGATGGATTCCCCAGAATCACTAATGTAATCATTAGTGTAATCTGATTACTTTCAGTTACCTTTGTCATATCTGAGGTTCAAAGCTCCAGGTGAGAGAGACTGACAATCAGAAAGTTCAGGAAATTATTTTCAGGTTTGCACACAAACGTCTTCATTTTGTAAAGAACAGAAGAGCTTATCATTTCCTTTTATAACTTTTACCGGAAATACTCCTCCCTCTCTCTCTCTCTCTCTCTCTCTCTCTGTCCCCCTCTCTCTCCCTCCCCCTCTCTGCCTCCCACCCTCCCCCTCTCTCTCTGTATCTGTTTTTTCAGAGTACAGTACAGTAGGCTTGTCTGTATTCAGGTATTCAAAATAAATTGTCTTTAGATAATTGAATATACTTAGATATTATACAAATATCCCACTGCTGCTCAACCGCAGTTTACTGGTCTATAGTCTATTCCACTTAGTTTTAACATGGGAGTTATTTGACTTCCAATATAATCCAATATAACCAATAATGTACTAATATTACCACTATAATCTATTGAAGAGTGTGTGGTGTTCCATTCAGTTGAATGAAAACTGATATTGAACATGCATGTTCGTGAACAGATTCAACATTAAATGCTGCTGTGATTTTCAACTGGTCATATATTTTTACATAATTTCACCAAATAATATTAATTGATAGATGAGTACATGCCTCGATCTCTACTATTATCAATAATATAATATTGTTGAATCTGTTTACCAACATGCTATAAATGTCAGTTTCAGGTCTATTTTCCTGGCTCATTCAGAGGAATTGAAAGTCAACATCCGATCGACCCAAACTCGTCCAGCTGCATCTGCTGATGTGGTCTTTGTCTTTTCCTTCCTTAATGAAAATGGTTCTTTATGCGCTGACTGAGTTTCACAAGACTTCATGAACCAAAAACACACACTGGCACCTATGAGAACATGAGAGTTCTTTACCTCATTCATCAAACAGATCTTTTGGAGATAATGTGGTGTTAGTTCAGATTTGGATCTGTCCAAATCCTTGTATTATCCTGTCTGAACCATGTAGGATACAGACGTTACTTTACATTAGTTACATTACAGTTACATTGCATGATATGTCCATAATTTCTGATATCGTCATTGTCGGGGTGAAAACGCCGATCTCCAAATCAGCAACTTTTCAGGAAGTTAAAAAAAGTGTGCTCTTAAAATACTGAACACCACGTCGTCAAAGTTGGCACATGTCTTCATTATAGTCAGTTTCTCGCTGGATGTGTCATTACATTATTAATATCTTACCTGAATGAGCTCAAATGATGTTACATGATTATCAGTCTGAGTTTGAGACACTTCCTCCGGGACGAGCAGCCTCGTGCGGGCACAACCCTTCTGGAGCGCACAGGCACGCTGCTCCTCCGGTGGCGGGGTCGCGGACGGATCACAGGCCGAGAAATAAGGTCCGTCTTGGGGCTGAGCAACCTCTCACTAACGTCAACATGACTCTCGTCAGAAAACACTTCTACCTGCATAGTTTAAATGAGTTTGCAGCGTAGGAATAATTCGCAAAACATTTCATTGATGTATTTACGTCAGACGAGGCCAAGGATAAACAAAACGATGTGAGAAATCCACGGTGCGTCGGCCAGTATCTCTTTTCCAGGTATAAGAGTCCTGCCTGGGGAGTTGAGACTGAGGTAGGGGGCGGATCTTCGAGGTTTGAACGACAGTTTGAGGGCGAATGGAGTTACTGTACGAGAATTACAAGGTCACTTTAATGCTTTTCGATTGGTTACATTTTATAAAACCCACACAGAGACGTGAAGGGTGATGAATGGCATTGATTTATGACAAAAAATAAAAACGTGAAACAATTGACATTCGAGGTCCTGCCCCGACAGCGACAATATGATAGATACTAAAGAAATACAGAAGTAAATATATTTTGAATCTTATTGGTTCTTCTAACTTGATTAAGAGTTTGATCCTAAAATAAGATATCCATTTTGGGAAAGTGACATTACAAACGAGTCATCTGAGTTCACGTGTTAGATAGGATAATATCAGGTAATAACATCAGGTAATAAATAGTGCTTTATTGTTTCTCTGCTGGTCTGAGCTCTGAGCTGGCGGCCATGTTGGAGGAGCAGCAGGCCGTCCAGCACTGCTTCAGTAGACAGGAAGGATGACCACAATGATTCCATCCTTTCCTGTTAAAAAGCTCAGCCTGTAACAGGAAGTAGTTCAGGAGATTCAACATGTAAAAATATCCTGCTGATGTCTGAACCAGGGGCGAATTTTCCACTGGGGACAGGGGGGACATGTCCCCCCCACTTTTTAAACTGAAAAAATTGTGGGTAAACTGGAAAAATCATGCTCAATACGCTACTGTTTGACCAGCCATCATATCATGGCTGAGAATGTTAATTGAGTTGCTAATTATAAGCTATCGGCTACTCCAAAAGATTGCCATGGATTTCCTCGTCTGTAAAAAGTGCCCTCTCCAGACCCTGAATGCATTTCTATGCATTTCTAATTCATTCTATGCAATGGCGCTCTGTATGGAAAATCCCCTTTCCAAGCCGTCCCTGAAGGCAGCACTCACAGTATTGTAACAGAAAATTTAACTTTTGTACTAATATTATTCAGTTTGTGGAGTTATTTTTCTGTGACAAGTATCATCCAAATGTTAATTTAAAATTAGATATTCCTCTAAATCTGTCTAAAAACGTTAAAACTTTTTTGCCAGCCCCTGCCCCTCTAACATTCTCTGCATGTCCCTGCTGCTCTATAAAGGGTTAAGTGATGAGAGGAAGTGAACATGGTAAGCAGTGAACATTGTTGAATTTAAAATAAAGCACACTAATAATAATAATAATAATGATAATAATAATACAACCAACGTGATTTCAATATGGCATGGCTTTCACATCAGTATTGTTCTATGCCTTGCTCATGTCACCTGCTTTCATATCAGAGCTCTGATGAGTTGGAGGAGGTGGTGTCTAAAAGGCATGTATTTAGTGGTGTGTGTAGTTCTTCATAGATCTAGCCTCTTAATCTTCCCCTCAGAGTGCACCAAATTGATGCATTTTACTTTAAAATGTAAAAAAAAATCTTCCGGGGGTGCATGCCCTCCCTAGAGGGTCGGCGCTCCACATTTTATTGTGTCCCCCCCACTTGTGAAACCAGGTATTCGCCTTTGGTCTGAACTACCACAATATGATGACTTTGAACATACACAGTTACCTGATCACCTTTGTATCTCATGTGACTCCTCCCTCTGTTGCAGGCCTGGCTGAGCTGCTGCTGTCTGGTCTGACTGAGGCTACAGGTGAGCTGGTGCTGAAACACTCTTCCACAGGAAACAACCTACAAAAACAAACAAAAAAATAAACAAATGAATAAATAAATTAACAACAACAACAACAACAACTTTGATGAACCATTCACCACTGTATTTTGTATACCCATCTCCAAGCTCGCTCGCGCTCTCTCTCTCTCTCTCTCTCCTCCAGTCTCTCTGAATGTCAGTCCCAACAGACAGCAGTTCTTTGAAGAAGAGTTTGTTGTTCTGAGTTGTGAGCAGAGTTCCGCTGGATTGATGGTGAAGAGGAGGAGAGGAGAAAGAGCAACTGAGGAGTGTGGAGATAAAAGACGCTTTTGGACGTTTAATGGTACCTCCTGCAAACTGTCAATCTCCGAATTATCCAGTGGAGTTTACTGGTGTGAAACTGCAGAGGGAGAGATAAGTGACGAGGTCAAAATCACTGGCTCTCGTAAAGGTACTGTAGCTAACTAGCTCTGGTCTAACTGGACTAACTGTCTACATGGCTCTCATTGTGTCTCCCGGTGTTTTTCAGTTGATTTTGCGATCCTGGAGATTCCTGCACTTCCTGTGATGGAGGGAAGTGATGTCACTCTGCGTTGTAGAGATACATTGTCCTCCAGTGTCAAAGCCTATTTCTCCAGGAATAACACCAAGATTGGATCTGAGCTTAGAACAGAGTTAACCATCAGTAATGTCCAACAGTCTGATGCAGGTTTATACAGGTGTTACAATGATCTTAGTCAAGGATCACCAAGCGGTTGGCTGTCTGTCAGAGGTCAGCACACTTACATTCACCTCCTGTTGATATTACATGACAATTATTATCTTACAGTGTTTAAATATATGAACTCACCGACCAGATAATGAACTGCATCATTTTACTGAAGTTTCTCCTGGTTTCTCCTCCAGCCCGTCCTACGACCCCTCCTCCTCCTACCACTCCTCTCTCCACCTCTCTCTCCTCTCCTCTTTCAGCCTCCTCCCTTCCTTCTCCCACCTCCAACTCCCCCTCCACATACTCTCCCAACTCCCCCTCCACAGAGTCTCCCAACTCCACCTCCACAGACTCTCCTCCACTCCTTCCAGTTCTAGGAGCGCTGCTGTGTGTGGTTCTACTGGTCCTGCTGCTGATCGGAGGACTGCTGCTCTGGAGGAAACGAGCAGGTACCAAACCTGTCAAACTGATCTAGTTGCAATAGATTTATACTGTAACTAGACGGCCTTTGTCCACCAGCTGTGGCGGTTCCGTGCAGCTGCCACAACAGACCCACACCCATGTAATCTTGTCAGAAGCATGTGGGATCCAACAAACATAGAACAGGTGTGTTTTGTTTTTTTGCCACCCCGCATCTTGTGGACATTGGGCTTAATCTATACAAAGTTAGTGGTAACCAATAGAAATACTGCAATTCACCGAGTCACTGTGTCTCATTAGTTACAATAGATCTGTGCCGTAATTAGAGGAGTCGCCGTGTCTGTGTCTAGTTGCAATCGTACATATATATATATACATACGTATATCATATATATATATATATATATATATATGTATCGTATATATCGTTACGATATATATTATTAATTATTATCGTATAATATACGATATATATTACAATATATACGTATATATATATCGTATATATCGTATATATATATATATATATATATATATATATATATATATATATATATACGATTACAAATAGAGCCATTCTCTAACTTCAGCCTATCCCAGTGAGTGAAAGATTATACATGCTATGAAGCACCCACCTCGGGGGCTAACATGGCTAACTGTTCGAGAGTGCTGGCTGTGTCCAAGGAAGTCCCACTTGACATGCTTCAATGTACAGGTCCGGTATTACTGTATGTAATTACAGTATATGAACACAAATATGTTGTTGTATATTTATTATTCACATTAATGTGTAATAGTGTTTCCCCCCCCCCCCCCTTAACGTCTTTCCTTAATGGGACCTGCAAAATGAAGCGTTCACATTATTAATAGTAAACATGTGGATTGAAAACTGATCTCCTCTCTCCTCTCCTATCAGCAGCAGAAAGGAGTAAGCCTACTTCTCCTCCAGTGGATGTGACCTATGGTGATATCACCATCAGACAGGGAGCCAATAGGAGAGGTAGGCTGTGTAGCTGCACTGCAACTGCGGTGTGTGTGTGTGTGTGTGTGTGTGTGTGTGTGTGTTCGTGTGTGTGTCAATATTGATATACTGTAGATATTTGTGTGCATTATAATCTGTCTCTCTCTCCTTTTCAGATAAGTGTTCAGCAGATCCAGACACTATCTACTCTGATGTGAAGACACACAAAACAGGTACACACTCACATTCACCCTCTCTCTCTTCCTCTCTCTCTCTCTCTCTCTCTCTCTCTCTCGTTTCATGAGGATGATGAATTATAATTCAAGAAATTATGGAAACATAAACTGCTGAACTGAAGCTCCCTACTGACCTGGAAGCACACACACACACATGCTAACATAACATACATGAATTATTATACAATAATATATAATAATTGTTACTGTAATGATTATTATAACTAGAAATATTGCCTCACTTAGCGAGCCTCGCACGCTGCGCAGTTCAGCGTGCAGAGTGGAATCACCTTACGGCATGTTCACACAAGGCGCTATTCAGTCACAGAGGAGAGCTTAAAGGATAATTTCGTTTTTTTTCAACCTGGACCCTATTTTCCACATTGTATGTGTCTAAGGGACTCATCGTGACATATTTTTTTCAAATTGGTTGAGTACTCACCGAGATAGCCTTGTTTACAGCTTGAGCAATATCGTCAAACAACTACCAGTGTAACCCAGTCGGGCAATTGCGCACCGTCATTCCACGTTCGCTAAAACTGCTTGTTTTGCCGCTGGGAGACTCAAACTGTCATTATAGTGTTTGGCAACATGGAAACGACTCTGGTAATGCTCGAGCTGTAAACAAGGCTACCTCGGTGAGTAACTCAACCAATTTGAAAAAATGATGTCACGATGAGTCCCTTAGACACATAGGCTACAGTGTGGAAAATATATAGGGTCCAGGTGGGAAAAAAATGAAATGATCCTTTAACAGATCCTGACTGCCATGCCAAAGCAGAGCTTAACTGATCCTGACTGCCACGCCAAAGCAGAGCTTAACTGATCCTGACTGCCACACCAAAGCAGAGCTTAACTGATCCTGACTGCCAAAGCGCGCGGTCACATCAGAAACAGTCTCTTTTCCTCAGCGCTGGGCTCGGAGCTGCTGCTCCGGCCCCTCCAACCCCTCACAAATTGCATTGACTGCCTGCCTGGCAGCTCGGGATCAGCGCGCAGCACGCTTGCCTTGGAAAATAGAACAGAAGCTGAATTTATCGGTTCGGCATGGCGCAGTGTGGCTTCAGCGTGGCGTGGTGTGTGGTCGGGGTCAATGGACTCACTCGCCTGTTAACAAGGATGCTGAATTGAAATTGCGTGGCTTTGGCGTGGGATTGGCGTATGATGTGAACGTGCACTTATCATCGTAGTGAGGTGATAATTGATCTCTCGTTCCCTCTCAGGTGAGGTGACTTATGGTCAGGTTATCATCAAACCTCAGAAGAAGACCCGCACCAGGACAGGTAACCATGCAGCACACACTAGGGGTCGACCGATATCAGTTTTTCAGGGCCGATACCGATATCGATTATTGGTAATCAAAATGACCGATAGCCGATATTTGGAACCGATATACATTTGCAGTAAAAATAAAAATCTTGGTGTCAAAATTTTAAATAACACAACTCGTTGTGGAAATGCATTTTCCTCAGTTTATCTAACTGCAATATTAATTGAAAATATTCACATTAAAGTGTTGATCTGTGTGTGTGTGTGTGTGTGTGTGTGTCACAACCTATAACCTGTTCCCATTTCCATGTGTATGCTCACTCTAGTGGAGACTTGGGAACATCAACTGTGGAGACAAGGGTGTATTCACACCTCTAGGTCGTTTGGCTTTGGTTGGATTCAGGGGCTTAATTTATACAATTGTTGCATTTGTGCCTTGGTTCGTTTGTGTTCACACAGCCACAAATCAAACCGGTAAATACAGTAAGAAAGCAACACAACTGACTACAGTGTGTAGGCTCCAATAAAACAGGACAGGTTGCTGATATGGGATGGGATTCATGGCTTCTGTTCAGATATGAAAGACGACATGTTTCCAACCATATAAAGTTAGTCAGACTTTTCTAGTAGAACAATGTAGCCTACTATATCTTATACTGAAGTAGAACCATACTGTAACTGTAGTAGCCTAGGCTACATTACAGGTTCATTTGAACAAAACATTAATTAGAGCAGCTTATGGAATTTATAAATGTCCTTTGTAGCAGTGTAGAGACTAAATATCTGCAAATTACATCTCAAAGACAGGATGCTGTTGAGAAATATTTGAGGCTGTCTTCAATTCTGCTAAAACAGCATTGGAGAGTTTTATGCTGTTGGTATCCTATTTTATGGTTAAGTAGCCTATATTTGCATGCCTACTCATGGCTGCAGACAGTAGTGTCACGAGCAGAGCCGTGATCCCAGTCTCATCTCTCTCTCTCACACAGCTGCAGATGGTTAAGTGACGTTAACGAGCAGGCCACTTTGTGCAAGCCGTGTGCCGTGTGCTCTCTCTCTCTCTCTCTCTCTCTCTCCCTCTCTTTATCTATCTCTCCCTCTCTCTCTGCCTCGCGCAAATGCGGGACATCGTCTCAATTTGCGGGACGCGTGAAAAGTGTTGAAAATGCGGCGCAGTCCTGCACAAAGCGGGACAGATGGTCACTTATCACTGCAAGAAAGTGCATTCGGCGGATTTCAACTCACGCTTCTATCAAACCTACCATATCTCCACGCTTAATTTGCACTGCATGCCATGCAGCCAGGGAGCGCTTCATACGAATCATCTACTAATAAGAATGATAGATCAGACGATTGTGGTGTTTATGCAATGTCAGCCTAGATAACTATGATGTTTATTCACTTTATTGCAAGCTTGGCAGCCTGCTGCGGACTGCGGACTGTCAGTCAGTCCGCTGCGCTGCACAGACCCACACGGCACGCTGTTGAATGAAGGCACAAGGCAGCTCGGATTTCATCTGAGAAGCCCTCTGATAGGCTAATACTCACCAATCAGATAGCGCTGTGGGCAGGACATTTGCACAGCAGCAACACAGAGCAGCAACACAGAGAAACACACAGGCTGTTAGAGCTGCATTCTGAGCCAATAGCGCATTTTTTAATTAATTTATTATATCGGCAAACAGCCAATGAAAATGCCGATACAGATAATCGGCAAAATGCTGAATATCGGCCATAATAATCGGCCAAACCGATAATCGGTCGACCCCTAGCACACACACACACGCACGCACGCACGCACGCACGCACGCACGCACACACACACACACACACACACACACACACACACACACACACAAGCAATGTTAAATGTTTTGTGTTTGTGTGTGTGTGTGTGTGTGTGTGTGTGTGTGTGTGTGTGTGTGTGTGTGTGTGTGTGTGTGTGTGCGCATGCGTGCGTGCGTGCGTGCGTGCGTGCGTGCCTGCATGTGTGTTGCAGCCCAGCCACCTGATCCAGATGTTGTGTATTCCCCAGTCAGGACAGGAGACATTGCAGGTAACATGTTATGATTTATTGTCCAATTACACACATTCAGTTTACAGGTCCCTGTACCATGTCAATAGAGAGGAATTACTAATGAATTATAGAATAGTTGTACAGGTCCAGTATACTACTGTATGTATTTACAGTATATGAATGCAAATATTACCCTTCATCAGCACTCGTGCATGTGTGAACACTGTATATAACTGATATGTATCAATCTCAATGTTGTATTATTGTATACATATGTGTATGTGTGTCAATAAAGCAATGTGAATTGGATTAGAGAGAGAGAGAGAGAGAGAGAGAGAGAGAGAGAGAGAGAGAGATCAGAGAGACCGTGTTGCCAACTTGTTGCCAATTTAGTTACTTTTCAGATCCCCCCCCTTCATGAGACTTTACTTCTCAAAAGCCACTAGCAACAAACCTGGTGACTTTTTGTGACCCTGGGAGGGAACGTTTATGTGTTGAGGGTTTTCTCTTTCTCTCTCTCTGCCTGTCTGATGACCACAGCTCTTCAGTGCAGCCCCTCCTCTCCCTTCTCTCCTCGGCTCAGAGCAACAGGATAGGGTTTACTTGTCATTTCTAATGTGTACGCCAAATCTTGCCCAGGCGGGAAGAGTCAGCACTTTATGTTACAACCATACAGTCAATGATTACAACGGCTACGCCAAGGTGTGTTTATTCATTTATTTGATATGCAAATGAACTTGTGATGTCATGTAGCGACTCGACTTCTAGCGACTTTCTGAGAAGCCAATAGCGACTTTCCTTGGAAAAGAGTTGGCAACACTGGACAGAGAGAGAGAGAGAGAGAGAGAGAGAGAGAGAGAGAGAGAGAGAGAGAGAGAGAGAGAGAGAGAGAGAGAGATAGATTTATTGATCGATTGATCTGTGTTTCATTCCAGGTATTAGCCATGCCCTGAGGCCAGGGGGGGGATCCTCCAGCCAGCCAGCCTCTGTGGTTTAGGATCAGGCTACATCCAGGAACACAATACAGGAATATTAGTTATGACAGATCCCAGAGGGACTGTCCTCTTTCTCCACACACACATCATGAGGCTGCTGCATCCCAAAGGTCCACCAGGAGCTTCTGCAGTTTCACCAGCCAACCTGATTTTAACTCACAATGGAACCACAGAATGACGACAAAACGTACCTTCGGCGAAGACGGTCAACTCTACTTGCAATCAGACATCTTTGCATGCTTTGTCTCCTTGTTGATGGAGAGATGGACAGATAACAAATGAGAGAGAAGCCAGAAGCCAGAGTGAATCCTCATCCAGCTTCGGTTGTGTTGGACATAGTCTTCTATACTTTGCATTGTATGTTGTGTGTTGTATACAGTATACAACATCCAATGCAATGTAAATATAGAGGAAATTGTCCAAAAAAGAAATGCTACTTTGCCATATTTTAGGGCAGTGATATTGGATATTATCACTGGGCTGACTAACATCACTGGTGCTTTTCTGGACCCATATCCAACTATTCGGATATTCTTTCGTGGGTATTCGTTTTCACTTTTGGGATTATGATATTAGTTTGTTTTCCTTCTTCTTTTTTGCTGAATGTAAGGCCCATGTTAAGCTGTTGTGTTGTTGTGTTCTATGTCATCGTTTCTAAATACTATAACTGTCTGCATTCCCAAGAAGAGGTTGTAATTGTCATAGGAGACGCTGTGGGCAGCGCAGCACAGGAGCGCCAGCAGCTTAGGTGTACAGAGACAGTAGCCTGCTGAAACACACAGGCCACATGAACTTCTTCTGGACGGGTTTGTCACCTCAAATCAGAGACTCTTTTTTTTTTATAGCACACACCATACGCCGAAGCAACCTCAACCTAAGCTCAACTATACGCTGAACCCACAAGTTTCATTTTGGCGTCCTTGTTAACAGGCGAAGCCGTTCACACCATCAGCCGCGCGCGTGCCATGCTCGAGGCACGCTCTGCCAGGCATGAAGTCAATGGAAGATGTGGGCGGGTTCAAGACGTGCCAAAAAGGCAAACAGAGTGCTTCTGGTGTGACCGGTGAAGCGTGAGCCCAACTTCAGCGTGGTTTAAGCTTCAGCTCTGCGTCTGTTAAGCACTGCAGGTGTGAACAAAGGCTTAGAGCAGGCGTTTTCAAAGTCTGAGACTGTGGGCCACTGACAGGGAAAATTTAAATCACATTAGCCTTTATTTGGACAATCACTAGTTATTCATAATATATTCATATAACATACACTTCTTATTTAAGTAACACATAGTTAGCCTAATACACAGAGTTATTGTGCATACACAGACAGACAGGCACCATATTCCTATCTCACAGGGAGCCCTGTCATGGTGCTCTTTGCAGGGCCAGAACAATGCTAGGTCATCTGCAGAAAGCTAGGTTGTCTACAGAATCCCTGCCATTATGTCAACGTCATGTCTGCAGAATGCCTTCAAAATATGTGGCAGGGCTGATGTAACCTGATGTGGGTCGTATAAATGTCTGTGACTTCCTGTTCATTTCATGTAAGCCTGTGTATCCATCCGTGAATATACAAGAGTGCATCTCTTGGCCAAGATCTATGTGAAATACATCATATCAGACGACTTCTTCTGACTCCTGGCTCCATCATTTCATTTCAACTGGTTTTCCTTCAAGTGGTTCACTGTTTACCTTTTGGCTGTGGAATTTCATTCTCTATCAATTGGCGACACGAAGAACGGATATCTACAAACAGTTCGGTAAGTTGAATTAAATTTAATAATTCCTTACCTAACTGTTTGTCTGATATAAAAGAACCTAAGTTAGTGTTTTGTGGGTTTCTTGAGACAAGGGGGGGACGCCCCAATGTAAATAATAAAGATGACCTCAGGCCCATTAGAAACTCTCTTGACAGGCTGTATTTTGCAGTGACCAGGATGGTCCAGTGGTAGCTGCACGGCAAGAGAGCCTGAGAAGCGTTATCACATATTGCCTCAATAAGGCCAGAAGGCTGCATAGCAGCGACTAGCATAGTCCAGTTGGGAAACTGCGGTAAGATGAGCTCTCTTTTTCAAAGCCAAAAGGCTGCATAGCAGCGACTAGCATAGTCCAGTTGGGAAACTGCGGCAAACACATGAGAGAGCATAGGCAATAATTGATACGGTCTGAAGGAACCCCACAACTATACTAATGAAACCAAAAGCATTTTAAACTGCAAAAGTGAACAAATTCATACATTTACCAAGAGCCAAAAATAAGGGAGTACAATAATTGTAAAATATGGAAGTTCGCAATGAAGTATTCCCCTAACTGTCTGTCATACTAACAAAGGCATATGGGAAAAGAACAAATGATCTGTCACAAGGTTTTGATTTCACAGACAAACCGGGCTCAGTCAGAGCCCTGGACAAGGCACCTCCGCCCCAGCAAGGAGGTCAAGTAAGATATTGCAGACCCAAAACTACAACCAACCCCAAACATTCTCTGCGGCCCTCTGGTAAGCTCATTCCAATCTCCGCACACACAACAAGGACAGATGCCAGTTCCAGAAACATAGGCCCTAGGAGAAATAAAACAATAAGATAAGAAAGCTGCAGCAATTCTCTCTGCTCCTCACCCGCCTTTGAGTTTTGACACCATGAGCGCTTAAATGAAGCATGTAAATGGTGAGACTGATATATACAGTATAAATCTAGATGGAGTATTGACTCTGTAACAGAGAATCTAGATAATGGGTAAAAATCAGTCAAAAAGTGGGGAGCCAGAACTTTGTCCACTGCCAAAGGCGGAACGCTTGAGGGCGAGAGACATTCGCAGACATCACGAAAAAGAAAAAATCCCTCTGGTACCACCTGGTTCATGTGCCGACATAGTCCATTTGCAACTTGGAGAAAACTATGTTATACCTTTCACCCATGATCTTACTAAATGTAGCCACGGCCTCTGGCCTATAGGAGGATCATTTGATAAAGACAAAATGATGTACATGCAGACTGCAGCTAGACAGTCAATCAACCTCGGCTGGTCAGAGTCTTATGTTACAGAATGCATAAGAGGATGGAAGCGGGTAGCTAAAAAGCACCAGCCTCCCCAAGGCAACACAACAAGAGTGCCTTGCTCTAATGTTAAAAAGAATAAGGCTCTAACGCCAGAAATGACAGAAATGATTGATAAAATTGTCAAAACAACGGCACCCGACAAACTCAGTATAATCATATCTATCCTGGAACTGAAACAAACAGATATTGTCCGAATATCAGACAAATTCCCCCAAAACACTGGAAAGCAAGCATCTGCCCTCATGCACCTGCACTGTGTGAAAAACAATCACGTGACTCCCCAGTCTTTCATTAGACATTTGAGAAAGAGCGGTATCAATTGTGATAGGTTTGCAGACACAGAGCCCACTGGCGCGCGTCTATATTCTAAACAATGTGTTTCCTCAGAGTCAGAGGAGGAAAATGACAATGACCAAATGTTAGAGCTGATAGCATGCACAGAAGCAATTCGTTTAAATGATAACGCGGCAGCCAGGGCCAGGGCCCATGAGCAAGAAGGAGGAGAGGGCAACCAACCAAACAACCAATCACTCTCCTCCACTGAAGCAGCAGAGGAGCGCCCAAAATACAGCCCTAGTCAAGCAGGTGCTAAACCAAAGGACAGTAAAACAAAACATATCTTAAAGAGACTGGACATAGACCCAAATCAATTCAGTAAGAGCAGTGCCTCTCGCCATCACCGGTCAGGCAAGGATTATAACCCACGGCCACGATCCTCCTCACAACCTGACCTCAGAGATATTGATGGAATAGAAAAAAAACATAAAAGAAGAAAAACAAAAATAGACCCGACACACAGACTCTCCCGAGAGGATTTGAACAAACTCATGACTCGGGAGGAATGGGCTAGATCACTGTCACATTTTAACCTTGACAAAGAACAGAGCCCCACCACTAGCACAGAGTCTCTCACTGACACATCAGACCGTCCTCATTTTATTGCCCCCAAAATCATGGTCGGTGAGACACCCATTCTGAAACCTTGGACCCCACACGAGGCGAGACAGATGCTCAAAGACAGTCCAAATCCTCTAAATAGACCTGGTGCTTTTCATGGATGGCTAGCACAAACCATATCTCTCTATAACTGCATAATTCCAGATGTAAGACAATTATTGGCATTGGCTTACAATTTAGAATGGAGAAGTGTACAAACACATTTTTCATTCCCAGTGGGTAGCGGAAATGGAGATTGGCTTGCAGAGACAGAAGGGGAAAATTATTCAAGAGATGATTGGTTAACGCAAAAATGCCTAGAGGCTATCAAGAAATCAGCCAGAAACACAGGAGATTTTAGCAAGGTCACTTCCTGTATCCAGGGTAAAACTGAAGAAACACTTCAGTTCCTTCAGAGATTCCAAATTACTTGGGAAACATCAGCAGGTGTTTGTGTGAGTGAACACAATTTGTTGGCGGTGCAAACGCTCATGAATTGTTTACGTCCCGAGGTCGCAACAGCCTACAAAATATCTGCAAAAGATTGGCACACTGCAGATTTTGCTCAGACAGTAGTTGCACTGTCAAATCTATGCAGAGACGGTGTATTTGACAGGTCCAGCAGACAAAGTGTTTTAAATATGGTGCAACAAGAATCTGGAAACATACAAATTGACCCTAATGATTTACTCAAAACAATGGTTAAACACTTCATATCTGCTGATCACATTCCGGCACAAGACCCAAACCTCAATAAGCCTGGGTTTCCCCCCAATACAAACACAGCGGGGGGTGCATATCAAAAGCGCTCACCTAGCACGGACAAATGTCATATTTGTGGTAAGCTCGGGCACTGGGCCAATAGATGTCGGAATAAGAAAAAACGGTATAACCAGCAGACACAAAGTCAGCCTGGTTATCAACAGCAGAGCCAATCCTGGACCCAGGGTAACCAGCAGACACAAAGTCAGCCTGGTTATCAACAGAATGGCCAATCCTGGGCGCAGGATAACCAACAATCACAAGACCAGCCTAGGACTCTCTGGGCTCAAGATAATTACCCGCCGCCGCCGATGCAACAAGCGATTGAGCACTAGGGGTGCCACGGAGGAATAGAAAAAACATGTGTGCAACAATTTCTTAAAGTCAAGCTGTCAGAAAACCCAAAACAAGACCCAATGTTAACAGTACAAATAGCTGGAAAACGTATTGCTATGCTTGTTGATTCAGGTGCTACTTTGTCAACAATTAGAGAAAAAGAAAATGCATGTACCAAGGGCTCAGGCACAGTAAACACAGTGGGGGTTTCAGGCGTAGTTATGAAAGAAAATCTATCTCAAGCTACAAATGTTGTGGTGACAGACAGTCACAGTTTGCAACAGGAATTTTTAATTTCAGCCAATTCACCTGCTAATTTATTGGGGAGAGATGCATTGTGTAAGCTAAATGCTGTCATTTACTGTACCCCTGAAGGTCTGTATGTTGAAATCCCAGAAGACAAAATATTACAGGCTGTACAAATTTTGAATAATGAATCAGAAATGTATTATTGGCCTTTACAATCTGAGACATTAAGTTCCCTGTTGGAGTTTAAAACTGTGAAGGCCATCTCAAACCATGCACCGGCCCTAGCTGCTCAGATTACACAGATGAGGCAACACTCTGCGTTTCAGTGTGTTGCTCTATCAAGCCAAAACAAAGTGGAAGACGACCTTGCAGGCACACTACAATCTGCCATGCAAACTGTCTCCTCCATCCCCCATCCCAGAGAAATATATTTTACAGCAGAGGGCTGTTGGGCACTAGTGGTTTTGCCTACGCCTCTGCAGGCCATCTGTAAAAGCATCTCCTGGGTTCCGATTGCAGTAACTCCAAGTCACCAGCAACACTCGCTAAGCCCATCACTAACAAATTTGCAGGACATGACAGGCACTTTGCTAGCAGAACTGGATTGTGGCTCCCTTTATGACTTAACCCAGAATTGTTACAAACTCGTCATACCTGCACACTCTGACATAGAAACAAAATTACTTCACGTGTCTCCAATTCCGACACCAAATTTTAAACCTGAATTGGCATTATCTAAAGTTCCCCAGGAGCTATGGAGCAGACATGCAAATCATGTTGGCCTAATCCATTCAGCGGCGCCACATAAAGTACAATTAAGAGCTGGCGCCCTCCTACCACGTATAAAACAATATAACCTCCCCCCGAAGGCTGTAATGGGAATACGACCGGTTATTGAATCACTGTTAGCTCAAGGTGTATTAGTTGAGACCACTAGTTGTTGTAATACACCCATTCTACCCATTCCCAAACCAGGCAGACCTGATGCATGGCGTTTTGTACAAAATTTGAAACTCATCAATGAGGCTATCATTCCAAGAACGCCCCTGGTGGATGACACAAATACTATTCTGACATCATTACCTCCAGACTCTAAATTTTACACAGTAGTGGACCTATGCTCTGCATTCTTTTCAATACCCATACATGAAGATAGTCAATATCTTTTCGCATTTACCTTCCAAAATAAACAGTTTACCTGGCGAAGGCTTCCGCAGGGCTTTTCCGATTCACCGACAATATATGCTGAGGCCGTGAGAAAAGATTTGCAATCATTGACATTGCCAGGTGGAAGTTCTTTGTTGATATATGCTGATGACCTGCTGATAGCATCGCCAACTAAGGAGGCGTGCGAAATTGACTCTGTTACACTGCTGACCTGCCTTGCTGAGAAAGGACATCGTGCATCACTTGCCAAGTTACAGTTTTGCCTGCCCACTGTAACATACCTTGGTCACCTGTTGTCAAATGGCCAAAGACAGTTGTCCCCTGAAAGGGTCAAAGTACTGTGCTCCCTTCCTCCACCTGCCACAAAGTCAAGCATGACATCGTTTCTGGGGATGGCAAACTACGTGAGACACTGGTTGCACGACTACAGCCGCAATGACTCGATCCTGCGGGCATCAACACTCAAACACATGCCGCAAAGGATTACTTGGTCACAAGAGATGAACACTGCTTTCCAAGCCCTAAAGCAGTCAATTATCAGCGCACCCGCCCTCGGTCTCCCAGACTATCAGCAAACCTTCCACTTGCATGTCCATGAAAAGGACGGTTTTGCCACAGGCATCCTTACACAAAAACATGGTTCATATTTCCGGCCCATAGCCTATTATTCGGTGAAACTGTGTCCTGTGGCAGGCGGTCTGCCCTCCTGTTTAAGATCTATAGCGGCAGTAGCCACAATGATTGATAAATCCTCCCTAATTGTTTTAGGCCATGAATGCATAGTATATGCCCCGCATGCAGTTGTCCACCTGCTAACAACATCAGCAACACAACACCTGTCGGTTACACGTCGATCGGGTTATGAAGCAAAAATATTTGCAAGCACAAATGTGAAAATAAAGAGAGCCCCACCAGTGAGTCCAGCTACTTTTGTGCCATTATGCGATGACACAGATGAATTGGTAACACATGATTGTGCATTGGTGGTAGATACTTGCACTTCACCACGCCCAGATTTAATGCAAACACCAATTGAAAATTGTGATTTAATCCTCTATACAGATGGCTCCTCTTCCAGGCCCAATGACAACGAATGGTATGCAGGATATGCAGTGTGCACTGACTTCTCTGTACTAGAAGCAAGGCCACTGCCTCCTGGCACTTCTGCCCAGGCTGCAGAGGTCATAGGACTAACGCGAGCATGCATTTTGGCCAAAGATAAAACAGCCACCATTTACAGCGATTCCAAATATGCATTTAGTGCAGCGCATGATTTTGGCATGTTATGGAAAATGAGGGGATTTGTCACTTCTTCAGGTAAACCACTCCAACATCAAAAGTTGATTCAGGACCTGCTTGACGCTATTTTACTACCCAAGAAATTAGCTATCATAAAATGTGACGCACACACAGGTGGTTCCGATCCTATATCGAAGGGCAACGCCGCTGCGGACGCAGCGGCCGGACAAGCTGCCCGTTCCACCTCCTCCGTGGTAAACCAACTACTACAAACTACTCCTAATATTATGCCCGTTCCTACTCTACATGACGTCGCCCGTAGCCAATCGGGCACTGAAGCAAAAGAGAAAGAATTCTGGGTTAAGAAAGGCTGTAGTGTTGACAAAGAGTCTGGCTTGTGGACTCATCCTGATGGGCGCGTCGTCTGCCCTCACTCTCTCCTTGATGTTTTGGCACGCGTGGCTCATGGCCACACACACATATGCAAAATGCAGATGATGCACATGATACAGTCTCAGTGGTTCGCTCCGGGCATAACAGCCGCAACACAAACAGTAGTGAGCCGCTGTATCATCTGCTTGCAAAACAACAGGGGTAGAGAGAAGATAAAATACGACCATTTGCCAATACCATCGGGCCCGTTTGTAAATATACAAGTTGACTTCACTCACATGCCACCTGTTCAAGGGAAAAAGTATCTTTTGGTATGTGTTGACAGGTTTTCCAAATGGGTTGAAGCCTTTGCCGTCAAAAAGGAAGACGCTGCAACAGTGGTGAATTGTCTCTTAAAGGAAATAATACCAAGATTTGGCATTCCTTTAAGTATAGACAGTGACAGAGGGACCCCATTCACCGCAAAGATTACACAAACACTGTGTAAAGTGCTGGGGATAAATTGGAAATTACACATACCATACAATCCCACCTCATCTGCTCAAGTTGAAAGAATGAATGGTGTTGTTAAAGACAAACTAACAAAAACAATGCAAGCTACTGGCCTCAAGTGGCCCGAAGCGTTACCACTTGTGCTATACTCCATCCGAAGCACTGCTAACAGCACCACAGGTCTCAGTCCCCATGAAGTCCTGATGGGGCGGAGCATGACCACAAGTGTCACTCCGCCTTTAACAACCCATCAGGCCACCCTAATTTGGACAGAGGAATATATGAGGGAGTACATACTCTCTCTGGCTAGCCTGCTGAGGAAGCATCATTTACAAGTCTCCTCCAGGCTACCCGCACCGGGCGAAGGGCCAACCCACCCCTTTAAGCCCGGGGATTTTGTTTTAATCAAATCACTTTGCAAAGTCTCTCTCGTTCCCAGGTGGTCTCAACCATGTCAGGTTCTGCTGACAACAAGGACAGCAGTGAAAGTGGAAGGAAAGAAGGAATGGATACATGCAACTCGATGTCGCATGGCACCAGCAACAGGGCACCTCCCAGGAGCAGGGAATCCAGTACCTGCACTTATGGCATTATCACTGCCCTCATATGTGCAGGGCTGGTCCTCCCTATCTTCCTAGAGGACCTGCATCAACTAACCACACCCAAACCATCACCTACCAAACCCACCACGGCCCCACGCTCTGCCCAAGAGGGGGAGAAACAAAATAGGTTTTGCCGCTCGGCTCTAGATATTAACCCTTCACAACTAGATGCCAACGGAGTTCCCCATGACAATCTCTACATGAGGTTAATACACGATTTTGCAGCTTCCCTGAACCGCTCTGATTGTTATGTTTGTGCGCCCATCCCCCGTACGGCTGAGGGGGGCATGCCCCTGATTCCAAGCCCATTCCACGGCCCAGACATGATAGGATGGCTACTGGCCATGCAAATGCTTCCCAATGCCTCCTATGGTGGTAAAGTTGACTGCACATTTGATTTATACAACCTCACCCTAGTAACCGCAACTAATTACTGCGGAAACACTGTGCGAAATATTAACTTCACCAAATTGGCTATACACAGGTCTAGTTTTCCTGCATTGCATCGACCGGTGTTAACTATAAAGCCTTCATACGTTCCTATTGGCAAATACTGTTTCATTCGTTATAGACCAGGTATACCATCACAGTTCTTCCTGGGGAACAGCACATGCGAGCACTACCTTCCGTCTAGCTGTGGTATGTATGAAAGCAGACCAAAATGGTGTCCTGGAATGTCCCAGCCATTTTTGCGAAATGTACTGATAAACTCAACCTTAAAACAGAACACCTCGACACCCGCAGTTTTTGTCACACGTGGGTTGTGGATTCCTAGCAGCGACGGTGCAAACACACTAACATCCACAGTATTTATCTGTGGCAATAAAGCCTATGCTTTTCTTCCAACAAATTGGACCGGTTCGTGCTACATTGCTCATCTAATCCCCCACATGTACATTAACAATACACTAATTCACAAGCATGCTTACTATCCCCACCGAGTGAAGCGCAACATAAGAATAAGCATAGGCACCAAATTCCTTTCAGGCCTTCTGCCTTGGTACGGGACCGTACAAAATGCGCATGAAATTGATCGCCTGGCCGCAGACCTCGAGAATCTGACCGCATTGGCAGAGGCCGGATTTGCGGCCCTCAATGAGGAACAGAAAGCAAACCGTTTGGTAACCCTACAAAATAGAGTGGCACTAGATTATGTCCTTGCCTCGACAGGTGGCGTGTGCCATCTTATTGGACAGGTATGCTGCACCTACATTCCAGACGCATCCGATAATGTTACGCACGTGGGGCAGCACTTAAATGACCTACTCAAAGACATGGGGTCACATGATTCGGCCGCCTCCGAGGGGTGGGACATGTTTGGTTGGCTCAAACGCACGTTAGGTGCCAAGCTGTGGGCTGGTTTACAACCAGTATTGGTTACCTTTGTTGTTCTCGTCAGTATGATCGTTGCCGTTCGCTGTGCCATCTCTCTTATTCTGTATTTAATGCGAAAACCGGTACGCCAATGCACGGTCCAGTATGCCCAGCCCCTATCCGAATTAGCCTCTGCCCCGCCCTATGACCTGGCCTGGTCCCCATTCTTCATGGAAGACATCGACTCCGAGGAGGACCTTCAAAGCACCGACATCTGATTGCGTGCACAGCCAAGTGCATTCTGGGGCTCCAGGATGTTTCCATCAGCAAACATTAAAAGTTGATTTGTTCTCTTAATATAGACTACTACAGTTGATTTGTTCTCTTAATATAGACTACAACAGTTGATTTGTTCTCTTAATATAGACTGCTACAGTTGATTGTTTCTCTTAATATAGACTACTACAGTTGATTTGTTTCTCTTAATATAGACTATACTACAGTTGATTTGTGTGATTTATGTCATTTTGAAATAGTGCATTTGATTTTGATATGTTCCCCTCTCTGTCTCTCCGGACCCCCCCCCCACCCCCCTATTTGAATGTGTTTTATCCACAGCATGTAGGCTACATATATAAATCAGTCACAGGCCTGCACAACCGGCAACATAGAAATGGTACACATGGCCTTTCTAAATAGGTTTTAACATTGCTTTGGAAGGCCATAATTCTAGATTACTATAATTGTATTTAAATTTTCATTTTGTTGTTACATTTGAAACAGTAACAATAGGAGGGACTGACAGGGAAAATTTAAATCACATTAGCCTTTATTTGGACAATCACTAGTTATTCATAATATATTCATATAACATACACTTCTTATTTAAGTAACACATAGTTAGCCTAATACACAGAGTTATTGTGCATACACAGACAGACAGGCACCATATTCCTATCTCACAGGGAGCCCTGTCATGGTGCTCTTTGCAGGGCCAGAACAATGCTAGGTCATCTGCAGAAAGCTAGGTTGTCTACAGAATCCCTGCCATTATGTCAACGTCATGTCTGCAGAATGCCTTCAAAATATGTGGCAGGGCTGATGTAACCTGATGTGGGTCGTATAAATGTCTGTGACTTCCTGTTCATTTCATGTAAGCCTGTGTATCCATCCGTGAATATACAAGAGTGCATCTCTTGGCCAAGATCTATGTGAAATACATCATATCAGACGACTTCTTCTGACTCCTGGCTCCATCATTTCATTTCAACTGGTTTTCCTTCAAGTGGTTCACTGTTTACCTTTTGGCTGTGGAATTTCATTCTCTATCAAGGCCCATGTTAAGCTGTTGTGTTGTTGTGTTCTATGTCATCGTTTCTAAATACTATAACTGTCTGCATTCCCAAGAAGAGGTTGTAATTGTCATAGGAGACGCTGTGGGCAGCGCAGCACAGGAGCGCCAGCAGCTTAGGTGTACAGAGACAGTAGCCTGCTGAAACACACAGGCCACATGAACTTCTTCTGGACGGGTTTGTCACCTCAAATCAGAGACTCTTTTTTTTTTATAGCACACACCATACGCCGAAGCAACCTCAACCTAAGCTCAACTATACGCTGAACCCACAAGTTTCATTTTGGCGTCCTTGTTAACAGGCGAAGCCGTTCACACCATCAGCCGCGCGCGTGCCATGCTCGAGGCACGCTCTGCCAGGCATGAAGTCAATGGAAGATGTGGGCGGGTTCAAGACGTGCCAAAAAGGCAAACAGAGTGCTTCTGGTGTGACCGGTGAAGCGTGAGCCCAACTTCAGCGTGGTTTAAGCTTCAGCTCTGCGTCTGTTAAGCACTGCAGGTGTGAACAAAGGCTTAGAGCAGGCGTTTTCAAAGTCTGAGACTGTGGGCCACCCACCAGACAAAGCTTGGAATAAGGAGCCACCCTTGCTCAATTCCTGCATGCCTATGGGATCATGATTATATTATTTGATCCCATAGACTCAACAATTAAGCCAAAATAGCCTGATATTGCTGTTTGACATCAGACTACACCAAATACATAAAAAGGTCTGTCTGAAGGCATTTATTAAAAGTGAAAAGTAAAAAATCTACAAGATGGTTGAATAGTAAACTGAGATATAGAATGTTTAAGCTCCCTGCAGCAGCCATCTTAAAAATGACCCCTTTCTGGAATTTTCTCTTTTGGTAAACATTTAGTATGTTATTTAACATGCCCAATGGTAACATAATCCATTGAAAACCCTTGTGTATCAATTTGTTCTCGGTTAGGTGTTTCCCCCCTACTGGCCTAATACTGTTTATTAAGCCGTTGAATCTGTTATGTTAAGTGAAGTTGACTAAGTTAGGTTTCTGTTTTATCGTTGCTTAATCTGGCAAAGATATGGATCGTGGCTGGCAGCCGGCTGGGAGTGGAATGTCACAGATGCCAATTGAAATGGTGTTCTTCAGGAGGCCTGCTCACAGCACACAGACACACTATTATATATTTCTATAATCTTTCAATCATTTAGGCTACTATAGGATAACTGCTGTGTGTGTGTTTCTGGCCCAGCGGTGCCATGGTCCTTCCACTGCACAGGCAGAGGTGTGAGTTCATGTCACACTGTGCACACTGAGTGTTAAACAGTGCAGGAGGTCATCTATCCAAAACACCTCACTGGACAAGTTAGAGCAGTGTTGACTCATTCTAGGTGACAACTCAAACTCCCACAATGCTGTTTGACCTTGATATGTTGAAGACTATTATTTTGTTTTGCTCTCTCCATGTTTTACTCCCCCCATGTTTTACTCTCTCCATGTGAGCCCGTCCATTACTTTTCAACACAAAGTGACCCCCTCAGGCTACATCCAGTGTAGATCTATTCACTTTATGTTGCCCCTCCCACTTTTTCTCTTCCGTGTCAGACGCAGTTGTATTTTTTCGTCCGGTTCAGTGTTAGCCAGCCGGTTGCATTGTAAACATCGATAAACTGTAAACTATGAATGAAGTTTGGCAACATTCAGCAGTTGCACTGCAGCGAGTGTGACCAACTTCAGTTACATGCTCATAGCGTTACTGCTGCGAGGAGCTGATGGCTGTATCCGGTCGGCATAACAAAAGCACGTCGACAGTGTCACTGCCAGTAGTAGGGGTTGACAGATACTAGTTAGTCCGACTGGTCACACAGCCAGCACTCCTCACTGCTCGGTGAAAATGTCCAAATAGGCATTATTCTGATAAACTGGTCACATATTTGGAATATAATGTTATGTTCGGAAAAAATATTAAAATGTTATAACAGTTTGTTTGTTTTTGCTTGAAAACAGCTTTTTGGCAAGTCTAAAAATGATAAAGGTAGGAGTAATCTACTTATATAAAATATTAAAACTTGTATAAAACGGAATAATGATTACAAAATGACGTTATGCAGAAGCGTCCTGATATGGGCAAATGATAAGGTGAATTCAGATTAGAGCGAGTACAGATCTAGTGGGTATGGATCTGGTTACAGCGAGTACAGATCTAGTGGGTATGGATCTGGTTACAGCGAGTACAGATCTAGTGGGTATGAATCTGGTTACAGCGAGTACAGATCTAGTGGGTATGGATCTGGTTACAGCGAGTACAGATCTAGTGGGTATGAATCTGGTTACAGCGAGTATACAGATCTAGTGGGTATGAATCTGGTTACAGCGAGTATACAGATCTAGTGGGTATGGATCATGGTTACAGTGAGTACAGATCTAGTGGGTATGAATCTGGTTACAGCGAGTACAGATCTAGTGGGTATGAATCTGGTTACAGCGAGTAGGCTACAGATCTATTGGGTATGAATCTGGTTACAGCGAGTACAGATCTAGTGGGTATGGATCTGGTTACAGCGAGTACAGATCTAGTGGGTATGAATCTGGTTACAGGGAGTATACAGATCTAGTGGGTATTAATCTGGTTACAGCGAGTACAGATCTAGTGGGTATGGATCTGTTACAGTGAGTACAGATCTAGTGGGTATGGATCTGGTTACAGCGAGTACAGATCTAGTAGGTATGAATGTGGTTGTCTTGTGTTGAGCGCGAAATGAGGAAACAGCAGAAAAGGCTTCCTTCTTTTGGTTTCACACTGTGCATGCATGTGTGTGTGTGTGTGTGTGTGTGTGTGTGTGTGTGTGTGTGTGTGTGTGTGTGTGTGTGTGTGGCGAGGCTCAGCTAGAGAGAGAGAGAGCAAGAGAGAGAGGGGGGGGGGTGAGAGAGAGAGCCATACCACGTCCAGTCAGCATGAAGGTTGCATCTATCTTTCTGATCATCGGTAAGTAAAAGATTATAATTAGATATAATTAGATTAGGGGACTTGACTTTGACTCTAGCTAAAAGATTTGAGACTTGACTTGGACTCTAGCTAAAAGATTTCAGACTTGACTTGGACTTGCAAAAAAATGACGTGAGCACCTCTGTCAGTGCCCGGCCATAACCCATTGTTGCGCAGTAGCTATAATTTGCAGAAGTTACTTTACATTGTACAGTTACTGTTATGGAATGGAATTCATCAGTTACATTTCACGTTATGTCTATCATTTCTGATAAATTATATAGTAGCGCTGTATTTTTAATCTTATTGGTTCTTAACTTAGTATTAAGAGTTTGGTCCTAAAATAAGATCCCCACTCCGGTAAAGTGACATTAGAAAAGAGTCACATCATCTGAGTTCAATCAGAATCAGAATCAGAATCAGAAAGACTTTAATGATCCCCAGGGGAAAATTGGGACAAGTTACAGTAGCTCGCTCACAGAACACACATAGCATAAAATAAAATAAAATAAAAATAAACCGTAGTCAATGCAATATTAAGCAAATAAGCAGAAAAACACAACATAGCATAAATAACTAGTAAATGCGATAGAAGCAAAAAGCAAAAAATAAGTAGAATGTCTAAGTAGCAAAATACAAATACGTAGAGTAAGTATAGTGTACATTCCGTGTCAATTATCATTATTGCCAAGGCTGGATTAACCATAGGGCAACCGGGGCAGGTGCCCCGGGGCCCTCGGGGTCAAGGGGCCCTCCAAAAAATTTTTTTTTTTTGGTCGGGCTCATGTTGGGCTCCACAGAACTATGACACAAATCTAAGACCAATCAGGACAAATAAAATGTGTTTCCAAGAAGATTAAGTCTGATGATTTAGTCTCATTGGATGCCTGTGGGCAAGTGGTGACCAGGGGTGCGGGAAGTGGGGGTGCTTGTGGTGCTGCGGCACCCTCTGCTGTTTTGTATTGGAAATGTAATGTCAATTATTTTTTCATCATTGTAAAGCCACAGCACAGTGAAGAGGATATTAATGTGAAGATTAGCCTCTTCCTTTTGCTCTCAGAGTGCATCAGATTCATGCATTTTACTTTAAAATGTACAAAATTTCTTTGTCCAGGGGGGGCACAGCCCCCCCTACAAACCCCCCAGTCAGGCTAATATCTTCAGCCTGCTGGTGCTACCTTGCAAAGCCTAGAATCGCCTATGACTGAGTGAGAAACTGAATCTCAGAAACGGAATAATAACATAACAGTAAAATACTAATGTTAATTTAAAATTAGATATTCCTCTAAATATGGCGAAAAAACATCCAAACATCCGGACGATGGGTAGGGGGGCCCCTGGGAGCTTCAGTGCCCCGGGGCCCCTGGGGGTGTTAATCTGGCTCTTGCACCTGACATATTGCACATATTGCACATATTGCACGTGATTTATATTGTCGGCTTGCCCTATACGTTACACGTGGCTCAGCCAGGCACAGTTAACCTATCGGCTGGCTCAGTCTCAGGGAGACTGAGCGTCTCCGAGGTGCTCTTTTAAGAGAGGCATTAAATAGACCAATGGCCACAGGCAGGAATGATTTCCTGTGCCTCTCCGTATTGCATCTAGGTGGAATCAGTCTCTCACTGAACGTACTCCTGTGTTTGACTAGCACGTCGTGGAGTGGGTGCGAGTCATTGTTCATGATGGAGCGTAGCCTGGACAACGTTCTCTTCTCTGACCCCGCAGTCAGAGAGCCCAGGTCCAGCCCCACAATGTCCCTGGCCTTACGGATCAGTTTGTTGAGTCTGTTGGCAAATATTAGATCATGAACAACAGACCAATCAATAGTGTTTTATTGTTTCTCTGCTGGCCTGAGCTCTAAACTGGGACCATGTTGGAGGAGCAGCAGGTTGTTTGTCTGCCTGCCAGCCTACATCACTTCCTGCTAAAAAGCTCAGTCTACAGGAGGTTCAGGAGATTCAACATGTAAAAATATCCTGCTGAGTTTTGAACTACTAAATATGATGACTTTGAACACAGCAGCGTAACGAGTCAGCCCCGGGCCCCGATGCAAGATGGTCAAACCGGGCCCTGATAGGCTACTGACAAAATCTGGTGTGGGCGCACCATAACAGAGATGACAACTGTAAAATTCGGTGACGGCGCACCTTGACAGGCAATACATTTTGGGTGACAGCGCACCTGTCCAGACCAGAGAGATGAAAAGGGTGACGGCGCACCAGAGATGAAAACATATTGGTGACAGCACACCGACCAGGCAGACGCACAGATTAAAAACACATTTTGGTGACAGAACACCAGTCCAGACACAGATTAAAACATAATCAGCAGCAGCACATAGACAACTCGTTACGCTGCTGACAAAGGCATGTATATATCAAATATCAATCGCATGTCCTACCAGATCAGAAGCAGACGGGCACATCAGTGCGCTGTTCTCAATGATGCAGTTTGTGTCGAATGAAAAATAAAGTATCTCCTTTGTGATGGCCATCAACATAAAGGCTTTATAAATATAAAGGCGCGTTAGACTAACGTTAAGACCTTTGTTTTATATCCATTTTACCTGTAGATATTGACGTGCAAGGACATTGTTTGAACTTCCGTGGTGTTTGAGATGGAACAGGCCACTTTGAGCAGAGCAGAGGGGAGGTCCGTCTCTCACACCATGCTATAATCACTTGCCAGTAGGGGGAGAACCCCTCTATAAAAATAGGCCGGCCCAGTGCAGTGCTGGGCCAGTGAAATTGGATTACTATATATATGTATTTGTTAAGAAGCTGGGCGGGGCCCGGTGCACGCGCTGCAATATACAGCAGGGGCCCGGCCGACGCTCGGCCACACACGAGCCGGGCGACCGGGCCCCAAGCACGCCGGGCCTTGATGCAGTCCCGTTCCCTGCATATGGTAGTTACGCTGCTGTTTGAACAACAACAGACTGTTACATACGTGATAACTTTTACACATCTGACTCCTCCCGCTGTTGCAGACCTGGCTGAGCTGCTGCTGTCTGGTCCAACTGAGTCAACAGGTGAGCTGAAACACTGTTCCACGGAAAACAACCACCAACAATCACCTCTAATAAATAAATAAATAACACTAATCTTACTACTACAATGAGGTGGCCCGGTTCGCTCTGCAGTTCCGTGTGGCGGCGCACAAGCTCGAGTGAAATCACTGATGACATCACCATTGCTTGAGTGACATCACTGATGATGACATCACATTTGCACAAGTGACATCACTGTTGACATCAGAATTGCTCGAGTGACAACACTGGGGAGATCACAGGGAATACCACAGGAATGAGTACGGAAATAGCACTTCAGTTCTTTCGCGGAAAAGGGCTATGCGTTTTAGAATGTGGATTTCACTTAAATGCATTAAATAAGGTCTGTGGTTATCAAAAGTTTATGGGAGTGGTCATTTGTGTTCAGCAGGATAATCACAAATCTTGACCACCTTTATGACTTTTGAAGCGTAAATGTGTTTTTTTAAGCATTTTTCAGAAAATGTTTCAAAAGTCATAAAAGTGGTCCTCGTTTGTGAAGGTTATCCTGCTGAACACAAATTACCACTCCCATAAACCTTTGTTAACCACAGACCTCATTTCATGCATTTCACCAAAAGCCTACAACAATACGTTATCCCTGCAGTACTCTATTGCCCACATAAACATAAATCAGCTCAAGCCAGAGAAACTCAACTCAACACAACACAACAAAAACAACAATTATTATTATTATTGTTGTTGTTATTATCTCTCTCTGATTCTGTCTCTTCCTCCCCCCCCCCCTCTCCCTCTCTCATTATGTATGTTTCGCTCTCGTCCCCCTCCTCTCTCCTCCAGTCTCTCTGGATGTCAGTCCCAACAGACAGCAGTTCAGTGTAAGACAGTTTGTCTCTCTGAGTTGTGAGCGGAGTTCTGCCGGATCGAAGGTGAAGAGGAGGAGAGGACGAGGACCTGAGGAGTGTGCAGGTGAAAAAGGCTTTGGGATGTTTAATGGTACCTCCTGCAGACTGTATGTCACCCAATCATCCAGTGGAGTTTACTGGTGTGAAACTGCAGAGGGAGACAGAAGCAACGAGGTCAACATCACTGTACCTGGTAAGTAGCTATGGCTCTGGGCTAACTGGGCTAACTCTGTCTATATAGAGCTCAGGTCTAACTGGACTAAGTTTATATGACTCTGCTTGTGTCTCCCGGTGTTTTTCAGGTGGCTCTGTGATCCTGGATATTCCTGCACTTCCTGTGATGGAGGGAAGTGATGTCACTCTGCGCTGTAGAACCAAAGTTTCCTCGAGCTTTCCACCATATATCTACAGAAATGGGAATAGCAGCGCCATTAGAGCCGGGTCTGAAGGAGAGTTTACCATCAGTAACGTCCAACAGTCAGATGCAGATTCCTACAAGTGTTATATTGGTAGTGCTCGATCTCCAGAGAGCTGGCTGTCTGTCAGAGGTCAGGACACTCATTCACCTCCTGGAGGGTGATATTACATGACAGTTATTATTTTACAGTTGTGTTTAAGTATGACTTACTGACCAGATAATAAACTGCATCACTTTACTGAAGGAGTTTCTCCTGGTTTCTCCTCCAGCCCGTCCTTCTAGATTACAACCTCTCATCTCTCCTCCTCTCTCCTCTCTTTCAGCCTCTTCCTTTCCTTCTCCCAACTCCGCCTCCACAGACTCTCCTCCACTCCTCAAAGGTGTAGGAGCGCTGCTGTCTGTGGTCCTACTGGTCCTGCTGCTGATCGGAGGACTGCTGCTCTGGAAGAAACGAGCAGGTACCCAACCTGTCAAACTGCTCTAGTTGCAATAGATTTGTAACTAGACGCCCTTTGTCCACCAGCTGTGGCGGTTCTGTGCAGCTGCCACAACAGACCCACACCCATGTAATCTTGTCAGAAGCATGTGGGATCCAACAAACAGGCGTGTTTTGTTTTTTTGCCGCCCCGCATCTTGTGGACATTGGGCTTAATCTACAATCGTTAAGTTAGTGGTAACCAACCATCATTTGAGGAGTCCTATTCTAAACAGTCAACTGCAACTCAAACTTTAAAAGCAAAACATGAAATGTTTGGTAAGCTCAGAGTTAAGACTATAGCAAACCAGGCTATATAGGCTACTCTAAGATTAGATTGTAAATGTCTGTAGCAAATCTGAAGACAGCCTGGCAAAGTACAGATGGCAAAGAGTGTTGGTGTGAAACCGTTCTTCTGGCAGAACTGCCACTTCTGCTTTTATCTCTCACTGTAAGACTCACTCATCTATGTATTCCTCCACACTTCCACATTCTGCTTCCACATCAGTCACACTGATAACTGAGCAGACAGACAGACAGAGTCTAAGACAGACAGACAGACAGACAGACAGACAGACAGACAGACAGACAGACAGACAGACAGACAGACAGACAGAGACAGAGACAGAGACAGACAGACAGACAGACAGAGAGACAGACAGACAGACAGACAGACAGACAGACAGACAGACAGACAGACAGAGAGACAGACAGACAGACAGACAGACAGACAGACAGACAGACAGACAGACAGACAGACAGACAGACAGACAGACAGACAGACACACACACACACACACACACACACAGGGCCTCCCCTGTACATCTGGGGTCCTAAAGCAGGATAAGTTTGGGGGCCCTGCCTCACAGTGGATAGACAGTGAAGTTTTATAGAACCAGCTACCACATCATTAGTATAACACTTATGCATTTTATTTCAGTACCTATCATCATGATGGGCCGCAGTTCTCAAAGTAAAGAAGCTGACTGACTGCGTACAATAATGCATCAACAATCAATTATGACTGTTGTGGCACCAAATACAAGTCACAATCAATATACTGTAAGCCCTAGTGTGCATGTATTTGGGTCCTCATTAGAGAAAGTTTAACATAAAAAAGGCAATTTCACATACTTTTAGACCATTATTATTATTATAATGTGTGTATGTACAAAAAGTTGGAAAAGCTAGAGCAGGTAATAAACAAACACCCCAAAAGCTTTAAGACAAAACTTGCTAAAGAAGGCCAACATTATTATGCTGTACCGAAAGCAAATTCTGCCGACTTTGTTGTGCAGTCCTTTAATAAATGAATCTGAATCTTAATCAGAAATCTGGGAACTCATTTAGTTAGTTTTGATGCTCTCCACATTGATCTTATACAGTGACCTTCATTCGGCTTAGGTGCATGGAGCTCAAAACTGCTTGGGTGCTGCGCCTAAGCCTTATAATGGGGTCACTGTAGACCAATATTCATCTCTCTCACACGTAATGCACGCATACAGTATGTGAGACAGACACACACACACACACACACACACACACACACACACACACACACACACACACACACACACACACACACACCACACACACACACACACACACACACACACACACACACACACACACACACACACACACACACACACACACACACACACACACACACACACACACACACACACACACACCCAGAGACAAGAGCCTGGATACACCCTTCTGTCCACTCACAAAGTATTGCAAGCAAGCATATTTGCACAAATAAATCAATAACAACCGCAGGTATTGAAGTCCATTCCTACCTTTGGAATGTCTTCCTCCTGGTTTTAGTGAAAAAGACAAATATGCGCACATCCAAAAAACTTAGAGGTGCTGGACAAAAGGTAACTATAACAAAAAGATAAAGTCCGCACACTGAGGCTCCATCAATGGTTTTTTATTTGCAACATTTCGATCTTCACAGGATCTTTGTCAAGCAATGAGTGAGGCAGTGAAAGGCCCACGGCAATAAAGTCCTCAGGGCCTTAACGCCGTCACTTTCATAAGTGACTCAGTCTTTCTTGTCTTGCCCAATACAGCATTCCCACAGAAGCTGACAGTTTGTGAATTATTGAATTATAGAAATCTCCGCTAAATGTGATAATTAACAGCTTATCTAACCAAATAAATTGAAGCCATGAGTCTAGGAAGATGTCTTCATAAAAGTATATTTATTACCATAACATTCTCTGCAATATGTATATTGTCAGAGGGCTTGAATCTCAATGTACACATTTCTGATCAATGTACAGAGTCAAATATTCAGCAAATGGCTGTCAGTGTAACATAGATTTATACTCAGAGAGAGAGGAAGAGGAAAAGGCAGAGAGGAGGGGGTGAGTGTGTGTGTGTCGTGCAGGCTCCTGTCTGGCCTGAGTTATCAGTTGTTATGGGACTCGATGCACTGTGACCAAGGTCTCAGCAAAGGAGAAGTCCTCTCTATGGGTGAGATGTCATGGGCCAGCAAATATTCAATGACTCATAGCATTAATTATGTGTATGCAATTATAGCTTATAGCTTATTGATTAGGAAATGCCAATGGAACTTAGCATAATTATGTGTATGCAAATATAGCTTATTGATTAGGAAATGCCAATGGAACTTATATTTTTCTCCAACAATAAACATGCTTCACTTTACAACTCCACTAGCCCATATGTACTATATGAACGCAAATGTTGTTGTATCAGTTATTAGTCATATTACTGTGTAATATGTTTTATTTTATTTTTTGTTGTCTAATTAGAAATAGTTCATACATCGTTAGGCACCTGTAAAATGAAGGATTACAGTTATTAATAGTAAACATGTGTATTGAAAACTGATCTCTCCTCCTCTCCTATCAGCAGCAGAAAGCAGTAGACAGACTTCACCTCCTCCAGTGGATGTGACCTATGGTGATGTCATCATCAGACAGGCAGCCAAGAGGGAAGGTAGGATGTGTAACTGCACTGTAAGGGCCCTATCTTCGCAACGGCGGGAATTTTACGTTGGCGCCCGTTTTGCGCTGGAATAGCGCCGCACAAAGCCCTAATTGTGGGCGTGTCGGGCCGCTACGCTTCGCGTCATCTCGGCGCAAACCTCCATAGGCGTGTTTATGCCCAAAACAGTATTCACAATTGTGTGATCACTCCCCTTAAAAGCCACAGCGTCACCGCCATCACGTCTGTGACAGCAGCTTCTTTCTTGCTGAGTGCAAGCAGAGGGATAGAGTGAGAGAGAGAGAAAAGAGAGAGGGGGAGAGAGAGAGCAAGAGAAAGAGAGAGAGAGAGAGGGGAGAGAACGAGAGAGGGAAGAGAGAGGGAAGAGAATTGGAGGATGAACCAGTTCGGATTCGTAACGAAAATTGATGCTGATGGAACGATCCATTTGAAACACAAAGGGCTGCCGTGCAATTACACAATGAATATCCCCATGTCCCAAAGTGTGCGCTTACTGTAATTAAACGTTTCGTACATATAGGCTATAACATACATATTAATTTTTTTTCTTTTTTTTAATAGGGTAGGGATGTGTGAGATTTTAATTCTAGCCTATTTCAATGGTCTATACCAGAATTGTCCACTCGGGTTAAGCTATTGTTGCATGGTGCAATTGCAAGGAGAGAGGTTACTGTATAGCCTACTGGCCGGTGCAGGGAGAGAGGTTACTGTATAGCCTACTGGCCAGTGTTGTGCCAAAAAGTGATTTGCTGTCAGAAACTGTTTTCGCTCCGTGGGACCGCGCACATTGCAGCGCTGCCTATACACCCTGTGAGCTCCATGACCGGCCCTAGACACCCAGTGCACCAACCCCCCCCCCAACACCCAGCCTGCCAACCCGGCCCAGCTCCCACCTTCTCCGGGAAGACCCCTCTCCAGGACCCGGCACACTAGCCGAACCTGCGCACCCCACACTTAAGCACCCCTCTCTGGGCTACACACAGACTCCCGCCCCGCCAGACCCTCGTTCACCCTGGTAATCCAATTCAAAACGCAAATCACTTTTTGGCACAAAACCATGACAAACGAATTCTGATTTTTAAATCAAGGGATGTTTTTTTCTGCAGTGTAGGCTATAGTTGAAAATCAACGTGGCATTCTGAGGGAAGTGTGTGTCCGCGCACGAGGTGTTTTGAGAGAGAGTGACATCGTGCCGTGCATAATGTAGCCAAGCGAGGATTTCCTGCACTGCGCGGACAATACTGTCTGCGCTCAGGCGTACACCTGGCGTAGTGTTTTTTTTTGCGCTAAGACCAGCTATTTGGTGGCGTTAAAATTGAGAGCATCCAAGGCCCTTTTTTCTATCACATTGCGCTGGAATGCCTATTTTGGCATGGGCAACGCCCAAACCTCTGTTTATACGCTCGGAATTCATAGCGACGGTATGTTCGTCAGAGCGCAAAATGACACTTGCGGGAGCAGATGGTAGGCTAAGAGGCGCACGGACACGCCTCGGCCACGCCTACACCTGTGTCTGCGCTTAGATTCCAGTGCAAAACTGGATGGAGGAGGCAGACGATAGCTTAAGACGCAGGGAAGATAGCATAAGAGGGTGCGCAAATGGCAGCGCAAACAATAGTCGTACGAAGATAGGGCCCTAACTGTGTGTGTGTGTGTTTGTGTGTGTGCGCTCGCGTGCGTGTGCGTGTGTAAAAACAAATACTTATGTGTGTATATCTCACACATAAGTATCTGTCTCTCTCTCTCTGCTTTTCAGATAAGTGTTCAGCAGATCCAGACACTATCTACTCTGATGTGAAGACACACAGGTACACACCCGCATTCTCTCTCTCTCTCTCTCTCTCTCTCTCTCTCTCTCTCTCTCTCTCTCTCTCTCTCATACCTGCCAACACTGGTGTTATAGAATAGAAATGTCCATCCAAAAGGTAAACAGCAAAGCACTTGAAGAAAAATCACTTGTGATCAAAAAGATGGAGCCAGGAGTCAGAAGTCATCTTAAATGAAATACTTAACACAGATCTTGGCCAAGAGATGCACTATATTTATATATATATAGTGACACAGTGACAGGGTACAGTGTGAGCTGCAAATGTGCACTACAGGCTATCTAAATATGACGTCTGTCTATGTATGCACAATAACTATCTGTAACTTAAATGAAAATGTGTATGAATATATTCACTAGTGATTGTCAAAATAAAGGCTAATGTGATTAAAAATTTTCCCTGTCACTGGGGAATAGCTACTTGAAGATGTGGGGCATGAAACAGAGAGAGAAACAGAGACAGAGAGAGAGAGAGAAAGATTGATTGATTGATTAATTGATTGATTTCATTCCAGGTATTAGCAATGCCCCGAGGCCAGGGGGGAATCCTCCAGGCAGCCAACCTCTGTGGTTTAGGGCCAAGCTACATCCTGGAACACAATACAGGAATAATAGCTGATGCAGCCCAGAGGGACTCTCCTCTTTCTCTAGAGACACTATGAGGCTGCTGCATCCCAAAGGTCCACCAGGAGCTTCTGCAGTTTCACCAGCCAACCTGATAGGTAGCCGTACTGTACCGTACTGTAGCTGCTACCATTACGTATGTCTCATGTTTAATTGTATGTTTAATAAGGTATATGCTATTTGCACCTGTATGTCAAATACGTCGAATTTAAAATGTTTAAGCACGTCTAAAGTATGCACATGACATGTGCACCTATGTGCAGTGAATATGCCACTGTCTCTGACTTGTCTTATCACTATACTGCCTTATTGCTTGTGGTGTCTCTTGTTGTTTTTGCACTCATATGCCCTGTTATATTTGTACTATGTTGTAAACGGAGTCCACAGCACAAGCATTTCACACGTGACACTTGTACCATGGAGTGACAATAAAAATCTTGAATCTTGAATCTTGATCTTTAGGCCAAAATGGAAGGGCAGAATGAAAGCATAGTCTGACGACCCATCAACAAACCAAAACTTACCTTCAGTTGTCTGCTGGAAGGTGGTCAATTACTACTTTTTCCAACTCAACGTTTTTGCTCGCTTTGTTTCCTTTGTAACAAAATGAGGACACACAACAAATGAGAGAGAAGCAGAGGGAATCCTCAGCCAGCTTCTGCGGTTTTGGATTCGGCTATAGCCTACTGGAATACAATTCAGGATTTTACAGCGACCAGACTACAACATACGATGCAATGTAAATATCCAATAAACGTTGTCCAAAAAAAGTAATGTTATTCCTTCAGTTGTTTCTAATTATTTTAGGACAGTGATAGTGGATATTGTTATCGTTGACCTGACTGACATGCACTGGTGCTTTCTAGGGCTGGACCCGGACCCGGATTCGGATATTCATTTTTTTCCGTCTTTTTTTTTGCTGAATGTAAGGCCCATGTTAAGCTGTTGTGTTGTTGTGTTCTATGCCATCGTTTCTAAATACTATAACTGTCTGCATTCCAAAGAGGTTGAAATTGTCATAGGAGAGGCCATAAGGGCCAGCATCTTAGGTGTGCAGAGACAGTAGCCTGCTGGAACACACAGGCCACAGGACACATGACCTTCCAAAACACCTCTCAGACATCAATGTCTCCTCCTCCTGTTGGATCAGTGTGGCTGCAGCTACAGTGGCAGCCATCTTCATTTGGTGCTCCCAGCTGAAGGCCTTTCAGCTGCCAGGCACTGCCATACCAAGGAACTGAACTTTGTGACACCATGAGGGACATTGCTTTAGAGTAAGGTGACCAGATTTCTCAAATGAAAATCGGGGACATTTCCAGTCCGGCAAGCAATATATCATAAAAATATCCAATGTTATTACCTATCAAATAATCCATTGTCCCAAAGTGTTTAATGTGCACACCAGTCAGAGGCTCTCTGATCCACAAACCATTTTCCTCAACCAACATCTTTGAAATCTAACTATCCCACCAATCACAGTCTTTTACAACAGTGTTGTTTATCTTCTGCTTCTGCTGCACAGGCAGAGGTGAGAGTTTCATGTCACAGTGCAGGCGTCAAATATCCAAAACATCTCACCTCACTAGAGAAGTTAGAGGAGTGTTAACTCATTTTAGGTGACAACTCAAACTCCCACCATGCTGTTTGACCTTGATCTGTTGAAGACTGTTAAAATGAGCCGTTACGTCCCCCCACCACTTTTCAAATACGGTTTTGGATCAGGCTACGTCCAGTGTACAGTACTGTAGGCCTATAGCTATAGATTGGCCAGTATACCGATCTGGTCGGTATTTGTTTATCTTGTTTTGAGACCAAACTCATGAGGAAATAGCAGAAAAGCTTTCCTCTTTGGTTTCTCCATGCATGCGTGTATGTGTGAAGATAAGATCAGATGAAAATAGGATGCTCAGAGAGAGAGAGGCTGGGGAAGGAAGACAGGGCGCCACACCACATCCAGTCACCATGAAGCCTGCATCTGTCTTTCTGCTCCTCAGTAAGTAAATAATATCGGTTATATAATTAGTATACATCACAGCTATATACATTTAAATATCTGCATTCATACAGGTAAAATATACACTGTGACTATAGGTCCAAAATTCGACTCTATAACAGAACTAGTAAAATAATTTTCTCAATCAAAACTAAACTAAATTCAGAGGAATATTCGTTTAAATGTTTCCATTCCAGTTATATGAGCAGAACTGTATCGGAATCAGTTATGCAATCATTAATGTAATCTGATTACTTTCAGTTACCATTGTCATATCTGAGGTCCAAAGCCCAGATGAGAGACCCTAAAATTCAGTAAATGTATTTCAGGTTTGGGCAAAATCACAAATGCTTTTATTCATTGTGTAAGAGCTTCTCATGTCCTTTTATAACTTTTACCGGAAATACTCCTCTCTCTTTTAGTAGTAGTAGGTAGTCCTATCTGTATTTAGAATACATTTGTCTGTAACACTTTACAATAAGGTACACAACATTTACAGTAGTTACTAGGGAATTAATGAAGAACAATTTCAGAACCAACTATTAGGTAATAATTCGTTAAGTCAGTTCTGAGTATACAGTAGTTAATCATTAGGTCCGTTCCTGAGCAGGGATGTATTACTGAACGGGCCTACCGGGCCCAGGCCCAGGGGCGCAAGAGCTCAGGGGCCCATAACCCACAGCCTCTTCACAGGGCCACCACGTCTCTTGCGTTATGACACTTTGGGGCCTCTTTCCCTTCCTCAGCTTCTCATCACCCTCAGGATATTATTACACACACTGGGCCCTATTCTCCCACAGGCCTTCGGTGCTAAAACGGGCCTTAAACGCAAAAAAACGGGCCTTAAACGCAAAAAAACGTGCCTTGCGCCTGCCTCGGGAAGATATCAATATGGCTTTACGCTGCCAAATGCGCTTTAGGCCGAATGGGCGTGGCGCAGTCCCAGAATGGGCGAGAATGGGCGTGTCGGCCTTAAATATGGCCTTAATGATATCTTCCCACCTGGCGTAAATTTAGCGCTTAGCGCTTTTGAAAACCAGGCCTATTCAGTGCGCCAGTTGCGCGGAGCGCTCGCCTCTGGCACCCTTCTCTGTGTTACTCTCTCCCTCTCTCCTCAGTCTGACAGGCACAATACGACTGTCTCTCTCTGACTCCCTCGCTCAGACAGACACACCACACATCCCATAGGAAAAAGCAGTTGTAAGTTCACTGCCTGGCATGTCCCAGCATGCAATGGGCTTCTCCATTTCGCTACTAAATAGCAACCAAATGAGCCGAAATAGATATAAAGGTCGATTTAAATAATGTTTAATGGTAACACAACCTGCTGCAATTGAAGAACATTTCAATATTGGACCAAATAAAACATCGAAATGAAAACACCACCCTATGTGAAACCTATATGTCATCCTGGGCCTATATATGTCCCTTGTCGATTTAACGTGATTTAGATAAGTGACAGCCTAACGCGCTTCTGTCATGTCCTACTGATGTCCGCTCCAATAAATTGGCTCTACTTCACATTTTAGTTTTACAATAAAAACACATTTATGCAATGACTTTACATAATGTAGGCTATATTTATGTGCATATCCTACCATCCTAGCAGGGGAGAGAAAACGATATCTTTCTGGACAAACTTTCACCAATATAAAATGAATCTCATCATATAGGGATAGGCTATATTTTTCTAGCTGATGCCTTTAGAACATTCTTTTCACTTTGATCTTGCTATAGTGTAGTGTATTTACATGCTTGCAGTATTTAAACTGCAGTTAGATTGGTTTGAGAAGCATAATAATATGGAATAATAGCCTATATATGGAGACAGACAGACTGGATGAAGGGAGGGGGGGGGGCAGAGCGCTTGGCTTTTGTCTGGTTTTGCTGGACCACTGGAATTGGAGCTTAAAAGGCAAGCGTGCGATTCGTTTATTGCACTTATCCAATGAGCATGACGGTGCATAATTTTACGCTTAAAAGGCGTGGTTGTAATGCTTTAGGCTGCGTGTAGCGCCAAGACCAAGATATCAAGTGCGCTGGTCCACGCCCACTGCGCCAGGCAGCACATGGACACTGTGACGATGTGACTCCTTATGGACATCGCACAGTGTTTTCTTGTATTTTTCTTCCTCTTCATTAAATTCTAATTCATATTAAATTTGTATGGTTCTGTATATTCATATTTGAAACTTTTCATATTGACCCTCAGTGTAAACAGTGCCCACTCAAATGTACATTTCCCTTGTTATGTTATGTTTAGTTAAACTAGCAGACCTGACCACCCCAAACATTTGCAGAGGCCTAAGCTAGCTAGGCTAACACCAAATGTTTGTTGGTATTGTGTTGTTCATTCCACCACCTACTGCACCACAGAGTTAACCACTTTCAAGTTACAAACACAGACACATAGAATACTGGTCCATAAATGAATGTTTATTAGATACAGGTAAATGCACCACAAAACTCATTTACAGATCATACTTACCTTCTCTCAGACTTTCCTACAGACAAAAGAGTCTGTGTGGGTGTCGGCCATATTTATGGGGAGACCAGGTAATTTGCTGCTACCATTGTGTGGAGGGGGGTTATGTTTTCAGAAGGGTTTCTAACGTTTGATATCATGGCTATTTAAAAATAATGATGTTCAGAACTACTTATATGGGATTGTATATTTTAGAGTGGGGCCTGGGTTGAGGCCTGCATTTAAACAGTCTGTACTCAGACCTGAGGGAGAGAGGTTGGGGGCACTATATGCAGATGCACTGTCCCAACTAAAGGCGTAAACATGGTCGTCCGTCAGAGCCTCGCCCCGCCCTCCCCGTGTGACGGCGGGTGGAGCGCCGTCCTACGGGGAGGGGCCGCCGTCGGCTGACGGGGGCTGCTCGAAAATGTGACTTCACGGCGACGATACGTGCGTGACGACAGCTGCAGGAGAGTTGTGATTGGCCGTTGCCTTGGCTCTTCGTCGTAAAGTCGCCTTTCAAAGCATGATGTTAGATTATAACGAACTAGTTGTGTGGCTTAGCCTTCCAAAATGTTGAGGGTCGTTTTTTAGAATTTAATACATAGAATTGGGAACGTTACATTCAATTTCATTCAGACTGCCTGGCACACAATCTCCGCCATTTTCACACGGAGCTTCCACAGGAGGAGGGAGGGTGGGAGGAGGGGGGGTGTAGTGGCGTCCGAGCATGTAGGGCTCGCTGGCGCCGCCAGACGGCGAGACGGCTCCAATTCGAGGCGGACGGACGACCATGTTTAGGCCTTAAGGTTTGTTGCTATGAGCAAACCTAAAGTGGTATGATTGTTAGATCAAGCTTTCAAGTCTGTTAAGACATTTTTGTGTATTTTCTATTTAAAGTTTTCATGTTTCCTGTGAGATTTCAAAGCCGTTTTCACCATTTTGATGCCTTCGAAATAAATTGGTGAAAGCTGAACCCTCTGGTTGTCCTCTGTTCCTGATGCCTTGCCCTCATCAAAGCTACCCGCTTACAGAAACACACACACACACACACACACACACACACACACACACACACACACACTCAGTCTCAAGAGTCTCCATATCGTAGTTTCAGTTGGCTAGGTCTCACCCTGGCACACAAGCAGGCAGTAAGGCAAATCAACATAGAAAATGTCTGACTTTGTCTTAATGGTCACCTTGTATACAGTAGTGACAAGGCATTACACACGAAGTCGAATGGTTAAATAAGATTGCTCTATGTATAGGGCAGAGCAGGGCATGTGGTCACAATTTTTACTCATTGGTCTATTTCTCACTAGTGCCTTACTACTGGCAACAGTGCACATTTCAGCTAAAACAGGATGTAAATGATATCTTTTCAAGTCAACTTGGCATGTCAGGGCTTGTGGAGACTACGCCATGTGTGCCTGTGGTATGAGATGCATGGATGTTGTTGTGGATTTTATGCTGAGTATTGTCAACTCTGTAGTACCAGGCTATGCCCTTTGATGCGCCATTGTGTACTTCCTTATCTCTCTTTGTCCTCGGCACGAGTGAGTCCACTCTATTACGCATGGAGAGAATGACAGCATATTGCATGCCTCGCGCAAACAGCGATCGCCAGACGGGAATCTGGTTGGTTTTGATTGACGCATGCCTGGCCACACCTGTGAAGAATTCTGGTAGATAAGACCGCCCAAATCCAGTTTGCGCAGGCATTTTTGCGGCGCAGATGATTTTGGCACGGCTCTAATTTGCACCTGCGACACGTGCCGTGAATGTTTCCGCATCCCCGCCGAGAATTGCATCCCCAACATATTTTGGGGCTGTTTTAACTTAGAAATCAGGGAGGTCACGTCTACCCAGACAATTATATCACTTTTAAACAGTTACATTTCTGTATAAATCATTACAATATGCTCTCGTGAGGTGGGGATGCTGCCGGACGGGGGTGCAAAACTCGGCATAACACACCTGGACAAATGCGCAAGGCAGACCGGTATCTTCCCTGACTTAAGGCACACGCAAACAGGTGCACAAGCGTAAATAGGGGATATCGCCTGTACCAAGATAGGCCTATGTCCCCACCACTTTTCAACGACACCCTTGGTTTTGGATCAGGCTACGTCCAGTAGATCTATACATATAGATTGGCTAATACCGATAGTCGGTATTAATCTCTTTGTCTCGTTTTGAGACCAAACTCAGAAATAAGGAAACAGCAGAAAAGGTTTCCTCCCTTTGGTTTCACACCCTGCATGTATGCGTGTATGTGTGAGGCTGAGGGAGAGAGGGAGGACACAGAGAGAGCATGGGGGAGAGAGAGAGAGATAGAGAGATTTGGTTGAGGGAGAGAGAGAGTGGGGGGAGGGACAAAGAGAGAGAGATTTTGGAGAGCCACACCACGTCCAGTCAGCATGAAGGCCGGATCTGTCTTTCTGATCCTTGGTAAGTAAAACATATTGGTAAAATAATAATACATATTATCCATCACAGCTAAAATATAATATACATTTAAATGTATGCCAACATGCAGGTAAAATAATTATGTTTACACTGTGACTATAGGTCCAAAATTTGAGTCTCTCTTCTATGACAGAACTAGTAAAAAATAATTAGAGCTTTTCTCAATCAAAACTGAACCAGCGGATTCAGAGGAATGTTCCCTTAAACATTTCCAATCCAGTTATATGAGCAGAATTGAATCTGAATCAGTTATTCAATCTGATTACTTTCAGTTAGCTTTGTCATATCTGAGGTCCAAAGCCCAGATGAGAGACTGAAAATCATAACATTCAGTACATGTATTTCTATTTCAGGTTTGCACACAACCACAAATGCCTTTATTCATTTTTGTAAAGAACAGAAGAGCTTCTCTTTTTCTTTTATAACTTTTACTGGAAGTTACTCTCTCTCTCTCTCTCTCTCCCTCTCTGTCTCTGTCTCTCTCTCTCTCTCTCTCTCTCTCTCTCTCTCTCTCTCTCTCTCTCTCTCTCTCTCTCTCTCTCCCTCTCCCTCTCTGTCTCTCTCTTACAAGTAGGCCTATCTGTTTTTGGTGATGGAATATACCTTAAACTTATATGATACAAAGATTTCACTGCTATTCCACTTTTTAACGTTTTAACAAGTTTTTTGGCTATTGACTGCAAATATAACCCAATTATCTACTAATGATGTACTAATAGCACTGGATGAGTTTGTGTTGCATTCATTCTAATGGAAACTGATATTGTTGGTGAACATATTCAACGTCAGATGCTGCCGTGGTTTTCAACTTCTGAATCTGGTCACTACCGTGTTAAATGTCGGTTTCAGGTCTTCCGTGACTCATTTATGACTTGGAAGTCAGAATTTACTTGAAGTCATCCAGCTACATCAGTTGGTGCCTACAGTAACGCTCATAGATCTGAAACTTTAGTTACTAAAGGTTTAGATCTACTAAAGTTTAATAGATCTAAATCCTCCTTGAGTCGATCCAAACCTTGAGTATATCACTGACTGACTGACTGTTCACACAGACACTGCTGTAAAACCACACAGCCTAACTGTTGTTTGTCTTTTCCTTCCTTAAATCAAAATGCCCCATGTTTATGTGTGGACTGAGTTTCACTTCATGAACCAAAAACACGCACTGGGACCAGTGAGAACACAAGACATCTTTACCTCATTCATCAAACAGAGTTTTTGGAGGATGTGGTGTTTGTTCAGATTTGGATCTGTCCAAAACCTGTTGTAGGATACATAAGTTACTTTACATTACAGTTATTTTACAAATACATTGCATGATATGTCCATCATTTATCTTTTCTTTCTTTTACCTTTATTTATGCAGGGGGAGTCTCACTGAGAGCAATGCTCTCTTCTTCAGGAGTGCCCTGTTCACATTCACACACACACATTCATACCTTGAAGCTGACCAGTACAGCCACAGTCTGATCTGCTGGCCACTGAGTAGCTCCACTGGAGCGGTTGCGGGTTAAGGGCCTTGCTCAAGGACACCTCAGTGGTGGTAATGAGGGAGGCGGGCAAGCGCTGCCTTTTCACTTCCCCACCCAGATTGATCCTGCCGGTTCCACGGATTGAACCGACGACCTTTTATCCAGCAGAGGCCACGCAGTAGCCGAGCTGCAGGCGAGGCCGCGCAGTGGCCGAGCTGCGTATGCGAGCTGCAGGGCCAGCTCCTCGAGCTGCAGGGCCTCTGTCGTGTAGTAGATTACTTTGAGAAAGTTGTGTCAGCTGATAGCCTACCCCTTCCCTGCACGCATGCAATAGACCCTTCTCACGGGGGCCATTTTGTGTCGAGAAGCCAGGGTAAACACAGGTGCAAGAAAAACACTAATGAGGGTTTCAAACTTCCATGATTGGAATTTGGAAACTCTCATTAGTGTTTTGCTTGCACCTGTGTTTACCCTGCCTTTTCGACACAAAATGGCCCCCGTGAGAAGGGTCTATTGCCTATAGAGGGTATGCACACCCACTGGAACACGCCCCCTCAATCGGGAATGAGTGTCAAGTTCCTCCCTGAGCAGCAGGTGTCAGTCATCTAGGCTGATTACTGCATTCAAGCTCAGTCTTGCAGTGACTCAGTGGGCGTGACCCCACAGTGACTTCTGCCTCTGTGACATCACATGCATACCCTCTATTAAGATGAACCCAACACTTAAACAATTTTGATATAGATGTATTGAAATAGGCTATAATTAAACTCTCACACATCCCCACCTATTAAAGAAACAAATATTTTTACATGTGTATGTTATAGCCTATGATGAACGAAACGTCTAATTACAGTAAGCACATGCTTAGAATGAGGACATGATATTAGGCACAACATTTTAGTCTATCTGAGTGAAGAAAAGATAAAACTATAAGCTACAATGCAATAAGCCCTATCTGTGTGTGTGTGTGTGTGTGTGTTTATTTGTTTATTAAAAAGTGTGTGTGTGTGTGTGTGTGTGTGTGTGTGTGTGTGTGTGTGTGTGTGTGTGTGTCTTTTATGATTTTGAAAGGATAAAAGGTTAACGGATTAGATAAGCAGAGTATTTTGTTTGCTAAAGAATACAGTGTTGTGAGGTTTCCAGACCAAATTTCAAGCAGAAGGCAAACGTGCATAACCTGATCAGCTCGTGACATCAGTCAAGATGTCAGCTATGTTGTTGTCAGTCAAGTCCAGTATGACGTCTGCCATGACGTCAGATATGACCTCAGTTCATTCTAGTATATATAGCAAGGGCTCTACGTCACCTCTCTCTCTCTGGCAGATTATAGCAGCAGCTGGCTTCACGGCAGTCCATCTCCCATGAAGCCGTCCTCTGAAGCGTCGTTTCGCCCCACCCACCTCCCCAGTCCGCCACCAACGAGTCTTGACTCCTGTAGGATCCCGCACGGGGGCGGGGGAACCCCTATCCTAGCCTATGCCGATGCCCTCCTCTCACCTCAAGCGCCAGGTCCAATGGAGTCATACGCCAAAGTATTTGCCATGCATGCAGATTGCTAAATAAAGTTTGTTAAATCCTACCAACTGGCTTCTCATGATTGAAATTGATATATGATGTGATGGAGATTACAGCATGCATCGGAAAATTAATTCAAATTAATTTGCAGAAACAGTTAAATGCCATTCTTAAAACGAACACCTGTTTGATTTTCCCTTTAGTGCACATTAAAAAATAACATTATTTGGGCGATTTATGTGAAAATTACCAGGTGAAATTGTTAATATGATCGACTCCAGATATCTGTTGGGTTCTTCTCCACCCCGCGAAGGGTATAAAGACAGTGAGAGAGGGAATCTGATTGTTCAGAGCCCAGAGTCCGGGCTTCACATTATTGGTCTGATTAATGATTAATCAGACCAATCAGTGTAGCCTGCATAATTCTCGATGTAAGCACGCCTATTTAAAACTTTTGCGCTGGCCGCACAGGCATTTTGCGTGGCATTTTGTGCTTCACCATGCCCACAATTTGCACTGCGTTTGGCGCTAAATTACCACTACTTTTGCCAAGATAGAGCCCTGGGGCCGGTTGCACCAACTGGTCTTACACTGGTCTTAAGCTAAGTTGGTCGTAACTTTACGACCCAACAGCTACGCCGGTTGCACCAAGACGGCTTAAGCCTTCTTTTCACTACGCCCAGGCGTAAGAGTTATGCCTGGTCAGGAGGAGGCGTAGCGCCTGCCAGTAACAGAGATCTCCGTGTCTTATCAGCGGAGACCGTTTTGAGTCCTTACCCTCATCATCGTAACACAGCCAGTTCTCCATCTTTTGAAGCATGCTGTTAGATTACAACAAGCTAGTTGTGTGGCTTAGCCTTCCAAAATGTTGCCGTTAATTTTTTAGAATTTAATACATAGAATTGGGAACGTTACATTCAATTTCATTCAGACTGTCTTTCTGGCTCAATCGCCGCCATTTTTCCCCCGGAGCGAGGGAGGGTGAGAGGAGGGAGGGTGTTTTACAGTAGTGGCTGAGAGAGCGTAGTGGCACAGTGCTCCAAGCAGGTCGCGAGGCACATTTTTTGCAACATCATCCAATCAGGGTGCATTCCCTGGCAATTCACATGGAGGCGCATTGCTACGACCAGCATAGTTAAGACCAGACATAAGCCGTGTTGGTGCAACAGGCGTAAATCCACTCTAAAGACTGGTCTTAACTAAGACCGACGTAGGAGTTACGACGAGGCATAGTTAAAGGAGAATTTCGTTTTTTTTTAACCTGGACCCATCTCCTGGCAATAATTATGATTTGGCCACTCACCCAGCGATGTCCGCGGCATTTCTGGCCGTCCTAGCGTTGTTTTGAGATCAATAGCGTCCAAGTCAGTTGTAAAATGGAGCTGATTTGGGGCCAAGTGTGAGCCTGTCTTTCCTGCATCTAGCTATTTTTATTCCCGTTTTCGCCAAATATCATCGTAATGTGATCCCTCAACATCCACCAGAGTGATATTTCCAGGAAATGGCCTGGGGCGCAGGCCATTTCCTGGAGTCTCCCAGGGATCAAATTGCCTCAAACGTGATCTCGGTCACCAAGTCTCGTAAAGTCCCGCGATACTTTCCTGTCGACTGGCCAACTACTTGTAGGACGCTTTGCGGTGGTGGTTTTAGCGTAACCTATGTGGGGTTTGGCGTAACCTATGTGGGATTCGAAATAACGAAGGTTATGCCAAACCCAACATAGGTTACGCTAAAACCACCACCGCAAAGCGTCCTACCTGTAGTTGGCCAGTCGGCAGGAAAGTATCGCGGGACTTTACGAGACTTGGTGACCGAGATCACGTTTGAGGCAATTTGATCCCTGGGAGACTCCAGGAAATGGTCTGGGGCGAAATATCACTCTGGTGGATGTTGAGGGATCACATTACGACGATATGTGGCGAAAACGGGAATAAAAATAGCTATTTAGATGCAGGAAAGACAGGCTCACACTTGGCCCCAAATCAGCTCCATTTTACAACTGACTTGGACGCTATTGATCTCAAAACAACACTAGGACGGCCAGAAACGCCGCGGACATCGCTGGGTGAGTGGCCAAATCATAATTATTGCCAGGAGATGGGTCCGGGTTCAAAAAAACCGAAATTCTCCTTTAAGACCAGTTGGTGCAACCGGCCCCAGGATGTCTGAGGAGAGAGTCTTCTGATTGATTGGAAGGACAAGCTCAGAGCTCCTTTTGAATCTTATTTGTTCTTAACTTGGGGTTTGATCCTAAAATAAGATCTCCATTCGGGTAAAGTCACATTGGGAACAAATAACATTATATCTGAGATAATGAACATCAGGTAATTTTATTGTATTTTATTGTTGTTTTATTGTCTCTGCTGGTCTGAACTCTGAACTGGCCGGTCATGTTGGAGTAGCAGTTCGTTTGGCTCCTGTCAGCGCTGCTTCATGTAGGAAGGATGACCACATCGACGATTACATCATTTCCTGTTAAAAAGCTCAGTCTGTAGCAGGAAGTAGTTCAGGTGGTTCAAAATGTAAAAAGATCCTGCTGACGTCTGAACTATCTCACTCTAAATATGACGACTTTGAACATATGACAACTGTTACAGACTGACCTATAATTTCACATATCTGACTCCTCCCCCTGTTGCAGGCCTGGCTGAGCTGCTGCTGTCTGGTACAACTGAGTGTACAGGTGAGCTGAAACACTGTTCGTAAATAGTCAGTCAGTCAATCAGTACAGTCACGCTGCAAATAAATAAATAAACCCCAACGATTAACCATTCCTCTCCTCTCCTCCTATTTTTCTTCCCCATTTCCAAGTGCTATCTCTCACTCTCTCTCTCTCTCTCTCTCTCTCTCTTCCAGTCTCTCTGGATGTCAGTCCCAACAGACAGCAGTTCTTTGAAAAAGAGTTTGTCTCTCTGAGTTGTGAGCGGAGCTCTGCTGGATTGATGGTGAAGAGGAGGAGAAAACAAGGACCTGAGGAGTGTGGAGGTCAAGGAGGCTTTGGGACGTTTAATGGTAACTCCTGCAGAATGTATGTCTTCAGATCATCCAGTGGAGTTTACTGGTGTGAAACTGCAGAGGGAGACAGAAGCAACGAGGTCAACATCACTGTACCTGGTAAGTAGCTAACTATGGCTCTGGGCTAACTGGGCTAACTCTGTCTATATAGAGCTCTGGTTTAACTGCACTAAGTTTATATGACTCTGCTTGTGTCTCCCGGTGTTTTTCAGGTGGCTCTGTGATCCTGGATATTCCTGCACTTCCTGTGATGGAGGGAAGTGATGTCACTCTGCGCTGTAGAACCAAAGTTTCCTCGAGCTTTCCACCATATATCTCCAGAAATGGGAATAGCAGCGGCATTAGAGCCGGGTCTGAAGGAGAGTTTACCATCAGTAACGTCCAACAGTCAGATGCAGATTCCTACAAGTGTTATATTGGTAGTGCTCGATCTCCAGAGAGCTGGCTGTCTGTCAGAGGTCAGGACACTCATTCACCTCCTGGTGACATTACATGACAGTTATTATTTTACAGTTGTTTACGTATGACTTACTGACCAGATAATAAACTGCATCACTTTACTGAAGGAGTTTCTCCAGGTTTCTCCTCCAGCCCGTCCTTCTAGATTACAACCTCTCATCTCTCCTCCTCTCTCCTCTCTTTCAGCCTCTTCCCTTCCTTCTCCCAACTCCGCCTCCACAGACTCTCCTCCACTCCTCCCAGTTGTAGGAGCGCTGGTGTCTGTGGTTCTACTGGTCCCGCTGCTGATTGGAGGACTGCTGCTCTGGAGGAAACGAGCAGGTACCAAACTTATCAAACTCATCTAGTTACAATAGATTTATACTGTAACTAGACGATTTACTCTGTCTTAGCCCCCGTTCACACTATATGCCGAAGCAACGCTCAACCTAAGCTCAACCTACGCTGAACCCACAAGTTTCATTTAGGCGTCCTTGTTAACAGGCGAAGCCGTTCACACCACCCGCGCACGTGTCACGCTGAAGCTACGCCGAAGGCACGCTCACGCCTTGAGCTCAAGTGATCGTTCAGGATTCACGCCTATTTTCCAACCGTGACGCGTGAAGCTTGAAGCTGCCAGGCATGAAGTCAATGGGGGTTGTGGGCGGGTTCAAGGCACCCCGAGGAGGCGCTGAGAGGAAAAGAGAAGGCTTCTTGTGTGAATGGTTAGGCGTCAGGTCAGCTTAATTGTGCCTGCTTCAAGCTTCAGCTGAGCTCTACTTATGTTCGGCGTCCTGTGTGAACAAGGGCTTATAGTTACAATAGATCTGTGAGGTAACTAGACGAGTCGCTGTGTCAGTGTGTCTCTATTACAATCGTTGACTTAGTGCTAACCAACTAGTGGTAGTTCATACGTTGTTAGGAACCTGTAAAATGAAGGGTTACCATTATTAATAGTAAACATGTGGATTGAAAACTGATCTCCTCTCTCCTCTCCTATCAGCAGAAAGCAGTGCTTCACCTCCTCCAGTGGATGTGACCTATGCTAATGTCCCCATCAGACAGGCAGCCAATAGGAAAGGTATAGGCTGTGTGTGTGTGTGTGTGTGTGTGTGTGTGTGTGTGTGTGTGTGTGTGTGTGTGTGTGTGTGTGTGTGTGTGTGTGTGTGTGTGTGTGTGTGTGTGTGTGTGTGTGTGTGTGTGTAGGACACTGGGCAGCCTCTTAACAGGACTAACACAGTTAGTCCTGTTAATTTAAATTTAAATTTTGTCTGCCAATAAAAGGCTTACATTTACATTAACTTAAACAATACAGGCTCAACGCACACATACAGCAGACAATGTAAGACAATGAAGCTACAAACAACAAATTACTGTACACCATTGAATTAACTGTGAATACAACTCATATCAAAGACCTCTTGCTAAAATGCATTGTTTCCATCATAATTGTTCGAAGGCCTGAATGAAGAGTAAATGCCAAACCATTACAGAGCATGACTTAAAACAAACAAACATTACACAGAGATCTAATGCGACTTCAGCACCACAGACAAGGAAGGCTCCATACCACCAAAGGCAAGCTCAAAAACTGTAGCAGTCACTTCAGGCGAGTTGATGTGACAGTGGAACCTGCAGAAGGTGAAAACAGCAGCACATTGAGTCAATGGCATGAACCTGGACTTTAGTCCAGACCAGCTCACCACAATCTAGCTGGACACCAGCCATCCTTGTTGATTATTTCACAACACAATCAGTCAGCTCCATTAGCTCAGACTAAACTGTGCCCTGCTTGCCGGTTGGGTGGACCTTGCTTTTTTAAGCACATCTTCACAAGTTGTGAAAACGATCTCTCACCCTTAGTCTACATTTAGGAACAGGGTGAGAGATATAAATTGTGAAGACCTCTCACCCACAGTTACCAGGCAGGGTTAAGAAAAGCCTGACTGTGGTGAGCACACTTGGGGAAGTACTTTTCATCCTACCTTTTCTTAGCAGTTCCTCTGGTGAACATGTTTTCTCTCACCACACAAAATGCTTGAACTGCATACATTCAAATGTGATGGAAGGGGGTGGGGGGCATCTACACACCAATCACGATTCTTTCTCATTATGAATATATTATTTTAGTATTGAAGATTAATTTTGGCCATGGAGTAGGCCTAATATATAAAGAAAATATGACTAAGCGTATAAATATTTGAATTTGAATGTGGTGCCTCCCCAACAAGGCAAATTGGCGCACGCACACACACGCACGCACGCACGCACGCACGCACGCACGCACGCACGCACGCACGCACGCACGCACGCACGCACACACGCACACACGCACACACACACACACACACACACACACACACACACACACACACACACACACACACACACACAAACTTTGTACTGTCTGTTCCACAGGTTCGAACACCAGGGGAAACTCGGACACCATAAGCCTGCAGGTGAATTCCTTTAACTCTTTGTATCTCTGTTTATTCTCATAGTTAGTTTCCACCATAATACTGTATACTATATGGATGGAGGTCTTGTCAGCTCCCAAAACGTGAAGCCAAAATATCTCAATTGCCCTCTGTTGGCTGGCTGCAGTATAGGTCATAAATCCCGCCCCCGCCATGTTAGCGGTTGGGACATGAGCCAAACTAAAAAAGCAAAGCACACATTAAATACATTTTACAGGGTCGCTGTCATTTTAGGTAGGCCTTCTTATCACGCTCAAGTGTCCGCTCAAGTGCTAATTTTTCGGATAAGTTTGTTTTTTATTAGTTAATTGATGATATAAAAAGGGCTGATTGACAGCTGTGACAGCCACTCTCAAACCTCTGTCAAGCGGCTACTGCGCAAACTCTGGTTGCAAATGACGTGAGACAAGTAAGATGACAACTCACTGAAGCAAGATTTTGGCTTCATTTGAACAGGTAGGATGTGGAGACATGTTGTCCATATATTATACAGTCAATGGTTTCCATTTTAGTAGATCAGAAAACAAGGTTTTAAGATTCAATATCTCAAGATTCAAGATTAATTTTAACAGCCATAGTGAGTAATCATATTACAAATGAGGAATTTGACTCAGTTGACTTAGTGCAGTTTTAGCACCCGCAATGTGATTTGCACTGCATGGTGCAAACCTTTAGTAGATCTGGCTTAATGCTAGCTACTGTAGCAGAGCTCACGTGCGGAGTTGAGCAATGAGAATTCCTGCTCCACGCTCAAGGAGCGGTCCGTTCCCCCCGCTCTGTTGCTCACAGCCGCACATGGCCGCTCCGCTCCATATCGCTCTCCGCTCAACACAAGTTTCAAAAAGCTCCGCTCCAGGATTTGTCAGCTGCTGTACTAAACGCACTGTTTCAAGTTCCTCTTCCTCTCCGCAGCTCCACTAGGCAGCCAGGCACCAGCGAGCAAAGGAGAAAGAAAGGCTAGTGGGCAATTGGCAAACAAAGTCGGCAATTACAGAGGATTTACAATTTTGGATTTATTTTCTGATATTTTCAATGGTAATGTTTGAAAAGCACAAATAAATACGTCCGCAAAACCGCGTTATCATTATCAAATGTACACACATGCAGCTTGTCTGCTGCGGTGCACGTCACGCCCACAGAGAGAGAGGGAGAGGAAGAACTGAATCACGTAACAGAAGAAGAACAAAACAGAAGAGAAAATCCTGGGTCGGACTCGATCATGTTCATGTTGTGAGCTCTACCGGAGTGAACTTGAGCGGGTGATCTGGCACCGCTCCAACTTTGGCTCAGGTTCGCTCACCCTGCCGCTCCCGCTCCTCACTCGCTCCGCGTTCCGCTCTGCTAGCTAGCGATGCTGCTGCAGCATCAGAGCATAGACGCCATACTAAGCTCTCTATGCAAATATTATTTGCATTCATTCTCAATAATCGGTTCATGTGAGTTGGCAGACTGAAATGGAACTGTCATTTCTATAAAGATAATTAAGAGATAGATAGAATTTACAGTATAGGGCCTGTGTCCACGTAGCGTTTGTCAGCATTTTTTAGGTATGGAAAAATATCTGCCTTTTGTGAGGAGGGATGATAACGTCACCTGCTGCTAGCTTATCTCAATGATTACAACGTTCTATTTCTCCACCCCACTATCTCCATACCTGTTGTTGCTATGGATGCTATGGAAGGGGTAGCTTCTCCGTCATTGCGATTGGTCGGCTGTAAAAAAGAGGTTCACATCACCCGACACTTTTCTGAAAATTGTAACATTTCTCAGCTTTTGAAAGCGCTCTGCTCTGAGGGAAAAAAACACCAGCTGCAGTGCTTTTCTGGAGCGGCTGCCATTTGTGCACCTGTTGTTTCTTAATGGGAGAATAGGTAAAATAAGCCATAAGGACGTGAGCATGTGCAAAGTGATATGTTTGATACGAGTAACCGATGAAAGAGCCTGAGAAGTGATTATATTTGTCTTAGTTGACAAGGCCAACACATGAGTTCATTTTCTCCAACCTGCATGGTTTCGGTGAGGCTGAAATATCCTAATAATTGGGGGGGGGGGAGTCACCAGAAAGACGAACCGGTAAAAGCGCACTTTCAGAATTCACCAACAATAATGCATAATCTTATGCTGCACATGATTTCACATGAGTATTTTTGTTTAATAATTTTGCACTGTGACCTTTTTACCTCGTAACTCTGCTCTTTTCTTTTTATCCATTTGATGTAAAGCACTTTGAATTGCCTCTGTGTGTGAAATGTGCTACAAATAAACTTGCCTTGTCTTCAATGAGGAAAGGCTGCTGATGCTGAGAAACAAAAACGCTATGAACACAGCCTAATACAGGATAGATGTAGGATACATGCAAGATGGAGGACTCTTCCCATGCTACCGATGGTGTGCTGTCCTGCCTTGTCACCTTGCTGAACTTATCAATTTTCACAGAGTGTCACCTATGGGAACGATCCTCCAGCTTCCAGATCCCAGCCAGACTCCACCTACCAGGGCCTCAATCCAACCACCATGGACCAGGACCAAACATACTCGACTCTGAAGCCAGCAGACTCCACCTACCAGGGCCTCAATCCAGCCACCATGGACCAGGACCAAACATACTCGACTCTGAAGCCAGCAGACTCCACCTACCAGGGCCTCAATCCAGCCACCATGGACCAGAACCAAACATACTCGACTCTGGAGCCAGCAGACTCCACCTACCAGGGCCTCAATCCAGCCACCATGGACCAGGACCAAACATACTCGACTCTGGAGCAGGGCCAGTTTTAGCCTGCTATATTAGGGTAAGCTGGTAGAAATAATAGGTGGGCAACTTGGGCGGTAGTTAAAGGACGGCTTTACCGGTAATCAACCCACTTTGTATCGTTAATAATCTTGGTAATATGAGCACATGCACAGTGTTTACCTCTCTCTGTGTTTTCCTCATGGAGATCTCCCATTTCCTCCAAAGTGCTCCATTCTGACGCATCACAACGCGTCAGAACGGAGCTGTGGAAGTTCTGCTGGAGAGGCAGCATCTTCTCGAGGGCGGCAGTTATTGTTTATTTGTATTTTTTAAGTATGCGCACATCCACGAGAATTGCATGGAGAGCCTTAACGAGCCCTAATGACTTGCAGCTGGTGGGGGCGGAGTAAAGCCATCCTTTAACCCAGAGTTTTGAGAAGTGGCCTATACAGTAGCCCGAGGGTTGCCGGTTTGGGGAGGGGGATTAATAAAGCAGTATTCTATTCTATTCTATTCTATTCTATTCTATTCTATTGGGCGTAGCCATTTGAGTTGTAATAAGAACTCAGGTGACAGGTGTTGCTGGATGGCAGGGGTGGTTTTGGGATCAGACCTTTAGGGGTGCTCAGCCCCACTGAGAATGTGGCTGACCCTGGACCCTCTAGGGGGGTCCGGGGGCATGCCCACCTGTACATTTTAAAGTAAAATGGATCAATCTGGTGCACTTTGAGATCCAAATGAAGAGGCTAGATCTATGAAGAACTACACACATTACATCAATATCCTCTTTACTGTTCTGTGGCTTTACAATGATTAAAACATTATAGTCTCCCTATATATATTCTGCAGACAGACGAGGGGGGGGATCCTCCAGCTGGCCAGTCTCTGTGGTTTAGGATCAGGCTACATCCAGGAACACAACTCAAGAATATTAGCTGATGCAGCCCAGAGGGATCTCCTCTTTCTCCACAGACACCATGAGGCTGCTGCATCCCAAAGGTCCACAAGGAGCTTCCGCAGTTTCACCAGCCAACCTGCTTGTTAGCTCAAAATGGAGCCACACAATGAAAGCATAGACTGATGGTGACCCATCCACAAACCAAAACCTACCTTCAGTTGTCTGCTGGAAGGTGTTCTTTCCAACCCGTCTTGCAATCAGACGTCTTTGCTCGCTTTGTTTCCTTTGTAACAAAAGTAGGACAGAAAAAATGAGAGAGAAGCCAGAGGGAATCCTCAGACAGCTTCTGTGGTCTTGGATTCGGCTATATCCTGAAATAAAATTCAACATTAATAGCTGTAACAGAGACCAGAATCTATCTATACTGTACAACATTCAATGCAATGAATATTGTCCCCCACTGGTGAAATTGTGGACCTGAACGAGCGGTAAAAGATTCTGTGCCTGAACACCGCACCCTTACGCTTCGTTCACACAGACAACCTACGCCTTGCCTTGCCTCAACCCACGCCTACGCCGAGCTGGGTGTGAACCTGTTACACGCTTTTGTGATCACACCGCACGCCTTTTGCACGCCGAACCTGGAGCCGAGTCACAAGCGCCTCTCCTCTCTCCCGACTGTATTTTTTCACGTGTTGTCCAGAATTGTCATGGGTCCTCTAGGTAAAATAAATCGGATATATTTAATGTTCTATTGATGCTGGATATGTATAACCAGGTCGGACATTTTAGAGAGGTGATCTTGCAAGAATATGTGCTGGCACAACAACATTGTCCATCTTGCTTCTTCGGTCGCTATTCTCTCTCATGAAGATTTGTTTGCCGACGGGGAGAAAGCCCCACGTGATAGCCACCCGTCAATCTCTCTGTCTCTCTGCTCAACATGTTGTAGTAACTCCATTTTATTTTGAAATTCAGTTGATTTTGCCATTTCCGACGGATATTGTGCGTTTTTCTTTCATGGCTTGACAGAAGAAGTCTGCCTGCACGCGCCTTGTCGGCTTCAAAATAGAACTCACGCCTATTCGATAAAATCGGCAAGGCACAGGCAAGGCGTGGGTACACGCAGGGTTCACGCTCAGGCGGCCGGTGTACACAGCCTCGTTGACTAAAACGGACGCCTATTAAAAAGCGTGGGTAAAGGCAAGGCATAGGCAAGGCTTGGGTCGTCGGTGTGAACCCAGCCTTAAGAGGGGAGAGACAGAGTGACACAGCAGCTGCCTGTCAATCAAAACCCACAGAACAGAAGCCATGACGATCGCATTTCCAATCAGGAAACACATCTGCTGACGTTATGTCAACATAAACAACAGATCGTTTTCTTATAAATTGCTTCTAAATTCTACAAAAGCCGGTCCCGTTCCCAGCATGATGTCAGATCCATGGACATTGCATGCAGCAAGCATCGGGAGCACATGTTGTTAATTGACTGTGCAGTGTGCAGTGAGAAGCCTAAAGTAGACGTACCCTTAATCTGTGTGCCTTCATGAAACAATGTAAGTCCTTTCACATGTCGTTTTAATGGTTATTAGTTTTCAGCAATGTTAATTATTGCTTAATTGGCAGTTGCTTTTAGATGCATTGGCCAATGCCATGAGAGAGAGAGAGAGAGAGAGAGAGAGAGAGAGAGAGAGAGAGAGGATTGTCTGCCCAATTTGGTGTCTATATTTCAGTTTTTTTATTCCTTCTGGGAATCTTTTGCCTTGGAGGGTTTCTCTGCTGACTGCATGGATTTCTTCTGTGTACAATCTAGTGTGCGTTTTTCCTGTCTCTACAAAAGGCTTTATCCAAGCAGTAATTCTTAGTAATTTACTTACTTAGTACTGTAGGCTACATATTCACTTGCCAGACAGGTTCCAGAAGAAAAAAATGCTTTTAAATTAGTCGTTTGATGAAACTATTTATAAACATATTAATACAAATGCTTTTAATAATACAGCTGTTAATTAAATTGACAAATCAAACACTGATTAATTAATGCTGATGATTTGCAAAATGCTATTTAAAATGTGCCTTTTTTAATTAATTATTAATCTTGCTTATTAATTTTCATATTATTTCTCCTTTGCACAATTCATTTTCGACCTTATACTTTACGGTTAGGCTACTTAAAGCACAAGACCAAGTGTGCCACACTATACAGATTAATTAAGTAGTAACTTGCACCATTTAAATAAATAATTTGCTACATGATGTCACGTCACGTGTTTCTAATTTCTACACCATACAGGTGTTATGCCTTCCCGAGAGTCAGAACTGAACTGGATAAAAATACTTTAAAATTTTCTGCCCCCTCTACCTGGAATGATGTGCAGAAGGACTTGCAACTATCAAATCGTATAACTCTGGGGGAATTCAAGTCAATCTTAAGAGACAGAGAAATTAGTTATCTTGGCTCTTGTGATTGCCCTGCGGTGTAACCTCACTATATTCCCCGAGTGTGTGACTGACTGTATTTTATCTGTCTTTACTGTTTATTTTGTGTTTGTGTGTATTGATGTAACTGTCTTTATGCTGCCGTTTTGGCCAGGTCGCTCTTGGAAAAGAGGTTTTAATCTCAATATGTTTTTTCACCTGGTTAAATAAAGGATATTGATTGATTGATTGATTGATTGATTGATTGATTGATTGATTGATTGATTGATTGATTGAAAAAAATATGCGTGTGTTCAGGTACGCATGAAGCTGGGGCTGGACAAGAACAATGATCCGATGAAGTTTGTAGTACCGGCAATAATTTCAATCCACTTTCACCCATGTTCTCCCCCCAAAAAAGTAATTGTATTCCTTCAGTTGTTTCTACTGTAATTGTTTCTAGAGCTGGACCCGGATATCCATGTTCGGATATTCGTTTGTTAGTATTCAGTTCAAAATTTGGGGATTCAGGTTTTTTTTTCTTCTGTTTTGCTGAATGTAAGGAACTTGTTCAACTGTTGTGTTGTGTTCTATGCATCATTAAATAGCCTACTATAACTGTCTGCGTTCTAGAAGAGGTTGAAATTGTCATACAGGTAGGAGACGCTGTGGGCAGCGCATGCACGAGCACCAGCAGCTTATAGGTGTGCAGAGACAGTAGCCTGTTGAAACACACAGGCCACAGGACACATGGGCAACACTTTATAATAACTATACACTATTAAGCATTAGTTAAATGTACACATAAATGTACATACATATAAACAGTTGTTTAATCATTTACTTACACTTTCCAAATGATCTGATGAACCATTAACAACTACTAAATAAATGGTGTATAATTTATATAATACTTTTTTATAAATGGTGAATCTATCATTTACAAAGTAAGAGAATACAATCATTGAACACATTATAGATTAGGTTATTAATCGGGAATAAAACATTTATAACTGTTTATGAATTACTTACAAATGCTTAGTAATGTATGACCAATGCTTTATAAATGATGAATTAAGTATTTACTAATACCTAACTAATGCTTAATAGTGTAGTTATTATAAAGTGTTACCGACACACTTTTTCTGGACGGATTCATCACGGCAAATCAGAGGCTCTTTTTGTTTGTTTGTTTTTTAAATAGTGTTGACTTTCCAAAACACATCAGACATAAATAAATGTCTCCTCCTGATGGATCAGTGTGGCTGCAGCGACAGTGGAAGCCACCTTCATTTTGTGCTCCTCACTGGCTACAATATATTTCTATAATCTTTCAGTCATTTAGGCTTACTATAGGATAAATGCTGTCCACGCGTTTCTCACCCAGTGGTGGCATGGTCTGGCGGAGAAATGCAAAACTCAAAGTTGATATTTGGTCAAATGGTATTTGGGCCAGAGTGCTTTCTAAAGTAGATGTCATATTGACATTGTTTGTTTGACACGGGGGCCCCTATCGTTGCATCGGCCTAGTTTCTACGCCGAGCGCCTGGCGCAGTGGGCGTGGACCAGCGCACTTGATATCTTGGTCTTGGCGCTAGACGCAGCCTAAAGCATTACAACCATGCCTTTTAATTAATTAATTATTAATTAATTATGCACCGTCATGCTCATTGGATGAGTGCAATAAACGAATCGCACGCTTGCCTTTTAAGCTCCAATTCCACTCGTCCAGCAAAACCAGACAGAAGCCAAGCGCTCTGCCCCCCCCCCCCCCCCTCCCTTCATCCAGTCTGTCTGTCTCCATATAGGCTATTATTCCATATTATTATGCTTCTCAAACCAATCTAACTGCAGTTTAAATACTGCAAGCATGTAAATACGCTACACTATAGCAAGATCAAAGTGAAAAGAATGTTCTAAATGCATCAGCTAGAAAAATATAGCCTATTAGATTGGTGAAAGTTTGTCCAGAAAGATATCATTTTCTCTCGCCTGCTGCAGGAAGGATGATGCACATAAATATACCCTACATTATGTAAAGTCATTGCATAAATGTGTTTTTATTGTAAAACTAAATGTGAAGTAGGGCCAAGTTATTGGAGCGGACATCACGCGTTCCGCTGTCACTTATCTAAATCATGTTAAATCGACAAGGGATATATATAGGCCCAGGAGGACATATATGTTTCACTTAGGGTGGTGTTTTAATTTCGATGTTTTATTTGGTCCAATATTGAAATGTTCTACAATTGCAGGCTGTGTTACCATTACACATTATTTTAGATCTACCTTTTATATCTATTTCGCCTCATTTGGTTGCTATTTAGTAGCGAAATGGAGTACCCAATTGCATGCTGGGGACTGAGGAGAGAGGGAGAGAGTGACACAGAGAAGGGTGACAGAGGAGAGAGCCAGAGGGGAGGGAGAGAGCCAGAGGGGAGCGCTCCGCGCACTGAATAGGCCTGCTTTTCAAAAGCGCAAAGCGCTAAATGTACGCCAGGTCGGAAGATATCAGTAGGCCGGTATTTAGCGCCGACACGCCTAGTCTCGCCCATTCTGGGACTGCGCCACGCCCATTCGGCCTAAAGCGCATTTGGCAGCGTAAAGCCATATTGATATCGTCCCAAAACAGGCGCAAGGCACGTTTTTTTGCGGTTAAGGCCCGTTTTAGCGCCGAAGGCCTGTGGGAGAATAGGGCCCATGGTGTTGCAGCAGCTGTGGTACGAGATGCATGGATGACTCTACTTCTGCAGTCGATGTTGTGCCTTCAAAGGATTCTTGTATTGCCAACTCTGTAGTATAGCCCAGAGCCATGTAAATAGAAGAGTCCCGACATCTCCATTCACTCCAATGGACCCGTTTTTTACTCTCAAGAGTTCCAGGAAGTAAGGTCCTGGATTAAGCAGCACTGTCGAGTTGCAGCAAAATAAACAGTTTGTGTTGTACTTTGAAAGGGTTTTTCCCCCCTTGAATCAAATTGTACATTATCAGCTTTATTTTAGCATGCAAAAGTAGCGCGAGACCCATTCCTGGCTGTTCATTGGCTAATGAGTCTCGCATTTTGGTCCTCCGCTGACGCCACTCTCTCTCTAGAGGACAGTAGTATAGCCTATAGGTGTGACCTTTTGTGACCCTCCACCGTAATTATTGACTCTATATATCGATCCCCCATTCCATTGGTTCCCAAACTGTGGGGCTCCGCCTGGTAGATATTTCTTTTTTACAAGTTTTTACATAATACACAACCCTGAGGGGTAGCCTGATTGGGCCGATTTTCAGAAATATCGTGATTTTGAGAAATATCACAATTTTGGACATTTACTTTTTTTTTTTACTTTTTTTAAAGCCAGAGTGAAGTTGCTGCTGTCATATGAAGCTAGAAGACATATAATCAATTTGTACCAACCATGTCATGCTAGTTTGTCAGGAAGGTGGCTAAATAACACTCCAAAGTTAGGAAAAATTTTGGCGAGTTGAAAAAACATTTTCAAAGGCCGGGATCCTCTTTCTGACAGCCTAATGTTGGCAGGTGTGTGTGTGTGTGTGTGTGTGTGTGTGTGTGTGTGTGTGTGTGTGTGTGTGTGTGTGTGTGTGTGTGTGTGTCTGTGTGTGTGTGTGTGTGTGTGTGTGTGTGTGTGTGTGTGTGTGTGTGTGTGTGTGTGTGTGTGTGTGTGTGTGCGTGCCTGCGTGCGTGCGTGCGTGCGTGTGTGTGTGTGTGTGTGTGTGTGTTCGTTTTGAACCAGCTGGTAGCCTTATATTGTTATGTAGCTTGTCTGCTGCTATTGCATGGTTAAATCAGCAAATGTAATTTTAGGGGAGGGGGGGGGGGGGGGTTGGTTTACGCAGTGGAAGTGGTCCCTGGGAATGTGGTTTGGTACGTAGTCGTAGTGGTACTTGGTCGGAGAGGTTTTGGGAAGCCCTGCCCATCTGAAATAAATGAAGCCTGTTGATTAATCCAAAGAGGTTCATAGTGTCTATTCTTTACTTAGATCGTTAGATTGTCTGATATAGAAGAAAATCTAACGATCTAAGCCTGTTGATTCTCTTCTGCTGTCGCTGCAGGCTAGGGCTGCCAACATTCCATCCCAACAATACGGGACGGTCGGACCAACGGGGGGGGGGGGGGGGGGGACAGACAGACAGGTCGCAATATATATGCCTCTTCCCTTAAAAACGGGACAAGTGGCGTCTCTTTTGACCCAAATACGGGATGTCCCGGCTAATACGGGACTGTTGGCAGAGGTGTGACTTTCATGTCACACTGTGCAAACAGACCAGGCTGTAATCTATCCAAAACATCTCCCCTCAATGCTGAAGTTAGAGCACAGTGTTGACTCATTCTAGGTGACAAGAACTCAAACTCCCACAATGCTGTGTGACCTTGATATGTTGAAGACTGTTTTTTTCTTTCTTCTTCTCCATCTGAGCCCTTATGTCCCCACCACTTTACAACTACACCCTTGGTTTTGGATCAGGCTACATCCAGTGTAGATCTATACATCGATTAGCTTTTATAGGTTGGCCAGTACAGATCTGTTGTGTCTTGTGTTCACACCAAACTCAGAAATGAGGAAACAGCCAAAATGAGTTCCTTGGTATCACATCCTGGGTGTATGTGTGTCATAAAGATGCTCAGCGAGAGAGAGGGAGAGACACAGAGAGAGAGAGAGAGACAGAGAGAGAGGGAGAGAGAGAGAGAGAGAGAGAGAGAGACACACACACACACACACACACACACACACACACACACACACACACACACACACACACACACACAGAGAGAGAGAGACAGAGACAGAGAGGGGGAGAGAGGGAGAGAGCCATACCACGTCCAGTCAGCATGAAGGCTGCACCTGTCTTTCTGCTCATCTGTAAGTAAAACATATTGGTTACATAATATTGGCTACATAAATTTATACATTACAGCTAAAATAAACATTTGAATAACTGCATATATTTGTATATTCATTCATACAGATACATTATACATTACACTGTGACTTGGTCCAAAATGTGAGTTTCTCTTCTATAACGGAACTAGTAAAACAATTAGAGCTTTTCTCAATCAAAACTAAACTGATCTGATTTAGATCGGACTGTTCCTTTAAAATGTTCAATTCCAGTTATATCACCCAGAACGGAACCAGTAGAATCTGATGTATTCCCCAGAACCAGTAATGTAATCAGTAGTGTAATCTGATGACTTTCAGTTACTTTTAGTTACTTTGTCATAATGAGGTTCAAAGCTTCAGATGAGAGAGAGACTGACAATCATAAAGGAACGCTATTTCAGATTTGCACATGAACACAACACGTCTTCATTGTGTAAAGAACAGAAGAGCTTCTCCTTTCCTCATAACCTAATACTGAAAGTACTTGGCCATATTTTGTAGATCATAATTTCACCAAATAGCATCTTAATTGATAGATGAGAACATAGCAGAGGGGCACATGCCTCTGTGATGTTCTCTCCTATCAATAATGTAATAAAATAATATCGTTGAATCTGTTTACTATTGTGTTAAATGTCAGTTTCATGTCTATTTTTATGGCTCATTCAAATGAATTCGGAGTAACAATCTGAATGAGACAAACTTGTTCAGCTGCATCAGATCTTGGTGCCTGCCTCTCATAGATCCAAACCTTTATATCTCTAGAGTATCAGTAGGCCTAAAACATCACTGAACTGCCTGTTCACACAGATACTTCTGCTGTGGTTCTTTGTCTTTTCCTTCCTTAAAGGGATTGCTCAGAATTTTGTATGTGAAATATTCACTGTAGCCAGGTGTGGCAAGAAGTGGGGGATGACGAGGATGTGGCACATGTGTGCACATTTCAGCTAAAACAGGATGTAAATGATATCTTGTCAAGTCAACTTGGCATGTCAGGGCTTGTGGAGACTTGAATTACGCCATGTGTGCCTGTGGTATGAGATGCATGGATGTTGCAGATGCAGATGTGAACAGGTCTAATATGGAATATCACCCAAGGAAATACCACGGTTTAATGCCAACAGATAAACCATACAGATTTGTTGTAATTGTAAACACTAATAAGGGAGCAGAGACATGGTTTCCAAGTATAACACAATGTACAACTTTTATTCAAAGACAGGATTGAACAAGACCAGGAGACCTGGTTCTGCCAGACCCAGAAGGAACAAATTCCTAGTAGGCAAGACACCTACAAACCACTTTATAAGTTAAAAGTATAAATCATTTTAGGCATTTTGTGTGTGTGTAGCATTTTGTGTATAGGGGTATTTGGTTGTAGATTTGTGTATAGGCTAGACCAGCAAACCTTCCAGTCTGATTACATTCACCTGTCCCTTGTTGATTAGACCCTCATTGATTTTACTTGCTCACCTGACCTGCCCAACGCAGCTTCCCAATGCAATTTGAGTGGCTAAAACATTTTCAACTCATGAATGTTACAAGTGTGTTGTGGGTTTATGGTTGTGTAAATATGATCAATTGCTGTCATACTATTGATTGCCATCTCATTAATCAGTTGGCTGTAGGTGATATTTATACAAATTACCTTCAGGTGTTGTGGGCCCTCTATTGCCCTCTAATGTACTGTAGTTAATGACCACATTTAGAGATGTCTTTCTTTTAACTATTCCATAAATAAATAAGTATGATCTAATATGATCTAATGGCCAATAATGAACCAAACTAGGCACCACAATTACAACAAGTACAGATCCTGTACAGTTACACGGCACATGTTTAAACCAGTTGAATTAAAGGTAATTCAGTGTTTGATAGTGTCCCCATTGACTGCTGGTTCAAATGGTAGCAAGTCCAGACCTAGCCTGGGTAAACCCATCCCCCACGTGACCTGCTCTCAGACCTGTTCTCAGTCACTATGGTCTGGATTCCCACCATTGTTAAACGATTTCCTGCGGTTGTTGCCCCCCCCCCCGATAGACCGCTCCATTACGCAACCGTCATCCAACCAGCTTTGTGCACAGAGCACATGCGCAGTGCAGCAGATGGCGTCATCGCTCTGCGACCTTTGTTGTTAGCAAGCGAGCTAACTACATTTTCATTCACTAGGCTACTGCTAGCGACGACAATAGCAGTGCGATGGCTACCACCAATGTGAACGATTTTTGCAGATTGTGTAAGAAAAACCTTCGTTCTAAAGGCAAGTTGGGCAGCTGCAAACCACTCGAGAAGGGGGTATTTCTACGCCTGGAGAGGGTTGGTGTGAAACTACTCCAACAGGAGAGCAAATCATGTCGGATTTGCCAAACGTGTTCCAATTTCATTTCAAGAGCAGAGGAAACATTGAATACTCTCCAGAAATGGAAACGGAGTGAAGAATCAAGCTCAGAACAACCAACGCTGGTAGCAACGCCAATAAAACCACAAGACTCAAAGCGGGAAAGAGCGTTTTCTCCGAGGAAAACGGCACGGACAATGAAAAGAAAACGACTGCTTTTCCCATCCCCCAGACGCGTCCGTGCCAGAGGGACATCAGCAGCAATGCCACAACGACAAAGTGTGACTGAGGTATGTAGTTGTAACCTTATGTACTCCTCCCGTGCACTCCCGCAAATAAGTAATGGTATGCGCAGCCAGTTTATCAGATAATTTCGCCGTAAAATGTGTCCAGGTGATGAGAAGCCCCCCCTGTGCAAGCTGTCCTTTGTATGGTCGCTGCCCGTCCGCTCATACACGATTTCGATATAGCGTTTGGTGATCTTTTGATCAACAGACCTCATAACTCTCACTTGAAAATGAGATCTTGATCTCAATGTGATTTTACCTGATTAAATAAAGGTTATATAATGGGGGTCTATACTGTTACGTGTGTTTACCAACATCATTTAAATATCATAAATGTATCGCTGTTTTAATCAATGGCTACGTTGCTAGCTAGCTAGCTAGCCGTAGACCAGCTATGAACCACAGTTTGGATGCTCACTGCCCGTCCACTAAAACGCGATTTCGATATAGTGTGAGGTGATATTTTGATCAACAGACCCCATAACGGGGATCTATACTGTTACATGTGTCTACTAACATCATTAAAAGATCATAAATGTAACGCTGTTCCTGGTACTGTAGTTTTAATCTAAGGCTACGTTGCTAACTAGCTCGCCTGCCTGCCTTGGCAAAACAACACACACACACTGTAGCCTGTACTACGAAGCTAGTTTAATGCCTTATCTGAGTAAGTTTGAGTTTAAACCTGGTTTAGCCGTACTACAAAGCAAGTTAACTTTCAATCACCATGGCAACTGACGCTGCAAAGCTAACCTGGTCGCGACCAGGTTAGCTTCAGAGGATAAGATCAAAATCCATGACAGACCCATATAATCGGCTCTCTGGAGTCACTCACCGTTCATATAAGATCGCCATATGAAAATTAGATTGCAGTCAACTGAGAATATAACAAGAAAAACATTTGTGGCTCTGTAGGCTACATAATTAAATTAAGCCTACCACTTTATGTCTTAACAGCTCAACTATGCGTGGAGAAATATGATCACTATTAATCACCGCAGCGCATATCATAGGCTAAACTGAGCCTCAAATGGAGTGAGGGTGATATTCTCCTACATGCCAGAAAAGCCTATACATATAATATAGATGGGATAAATATGGGATAGCCCCAATACTAAATATGCAGGCTTCTTGCATGTTTCAGCTGGAACTGTGTCCTGTAGGCTGTATGCCAATATATGAGCAAAAATCGGCTAGTTTTTTATCAATGAAAAGTATGCCCGCATTGTCTCAATTCAGTCCAGCAGTTTTCTCTTTTATATTAGGATATCATTATTATAGCCTATATATGAATTATTCGATCAGTGCAACCACACACACATAATGAGTGATAGAGATCATTATTCATTGAGCATGCTTTCTAAATCTATGGTCTAAATCGGTTTACAGATTGTGGAAATTTATAGACTGAGATTACACATTTAATGTACATTTACACTCGCACAAAGCTGTAGGAGACAGAAATCGCTGATCAAAGTAAATCAAATGACTGATGTGAATACAAGCGGCAGCTTTAGACAGTCCTTCCCCCAACTATATCCAACGCGGATTTTCATTCTGCCATAGGCTACATTAAATATCCGCTAAAATCTCTGATCCCACTGTGGCTGCGCTTTTTCATTCTATGAGGAAATGGGTCTGGAAATGAGGGTGGGCGTGGATCAACTCAGCTGTTCATAATGTGATTGGCTAGCGCACCTCTTTCGCGTGGACGCGCGCCTGTGCACGAGCGAAAAACGTGCGCGTGCACAGGCAGATCCCAGATAGACCCAGCTTCAGTTATCTAGTAAAAAACCAGCGTCGTAGTATCGGTAAACTAGATAGCTTTGATCCTGTTCAGTCAAACCAGATCAAAGTGACAGATCGCGGGTCTGTTAAGACAGCTTCGTAGTACAGGGTTCTGGACTGTGTATTGCTGTGAAAAAGTTAGATTTGATTGTGTCAACAGACCTCAACCTCAACAGCTGTCTCTCCTTCTCTCTCTGGATAGACTCCTGTCATCATCTGTTTATTTGATCACAACTTGCAATGTAAGTACTGACGTCCTCTCTGTTTATTCTTTCAGGTATTAATTCGATACCCATCCAAACAGACCAGGGTGCCATGCCCCACATCAGCCGCAGGTATTGTGGAGAATCTTTCAAAGGGCAACTGGTCAGCTGCTGCCAACCTGATGAGGAAACACGATGGACTGATGGAGAAAATAAAGGAAGGCGTGCTTGTTATGCTGGACACTGAATGCAAGAGCCTTTGCCAGTCTGCAGACTTCATCCTCCGGCGCTGTTCGCCTCAGGACTTGAAGGCCTTCTCGTTTGACCGGATGGAGTCAGATCTTCAGTGCCAGGCTCCATTGCTGTCACCATACAGCGACCAGTATTACTGTCTTTAAAAGATTCTGATGAATATCATACCAATGTTAAAACAATTCTGAAGCTAAATATCATAGCCAATATTTGTCTTTAAAAGGCTGTGATGGGCTACTTTTTAAAGCTAGCATGTAATGTAAAAATCTAGAATGTAAATAGTCTATACAATAATATGTTATTCCACATAACATTTAGTTTTGGCCCGCTGACATCCATCTTACTTTTGGCCCTTCATACGAAAATAATTTGGGCACCTCTAAGCCTAAAGGGAATAAAATAATGGAGATACAGTGACTTGTTTGGTTTATAATAAAAAATCACAGCACGTCTAGATATAAAAATAATGAAAAATAAAGTACAGGTGCAAATATCCAACAGTGCAAAACCATCGCCAGGAGCCACCCAGGGCCAGAAATTAATTTCTTAAATAACTCATGCGAGCTGTGTATTGTGTAGGCCTAAACTTTTTGGTCTTCTGTGCCCCTTGAGCTGTTTTGCCATGCCAATAGTAGTCTACCCCTTCACTCATGCATGTTGATTCTACTAAATTTATTCGACAACTACTCAGGAGCACAAATTATTTGTAAGTATGAGCAAAATGGTCATTCTTCTACAGTCTGTGATTGTATTATATCGCAATGTTTAGAAGTTTTGGTGTCATGAGCTAACAACTCACACTGACGGCAGGTGTTTTTATTGCTTTTCTATATTTCTTTTATATCGTCTGTAGATTTTAAATGCTGCGATTTCTAAATAAAGTTTCTACTGCAGTCTGCCTGACACTGTTTTGTTATCACAGCTATTGTGTATCGAGGAGCCAGCCTGCCTTCCCCCCCCAACACAAAAGACATGTTTGCAATGTAAATCTGGCTCGTTCGTCCAACTGTACACTAGCATTGTGTTCCAAGCAAGAGCCCTTCATCCGAAAATAATTTGGGCACCTCTAACCATAAAGGGAATAAAATAATGGAGATACAGTGACTTGTTTGGTTTGGTTTTTAATAAAAGAGCAGTCACACGTCACACGATCACAACACGTCTAAATATAAAAATAATGAAAAATAAAGTACAGGTGCAAATATACAACAGTGCAAAACCATCGCCAGGAGCCGTTCACTTGGCGGTGGGGCAAGACCCATCTACTTGTGGATAAAATCACAGCACATCTAGATTAAAAAAAAAAGAAAAATAAAGTACAAAATGTCTGTTTAAAAAAAAACAAAAAGTAAGTACAAAATGTCTGTTTAAAAAAAGTGTTAAAAAAGTTATAAAAAAAGTGTAATTCGCTATTTGGTTGGACTACTCCAACTCGTGGTAGCTCGGGGATTGTTCATCCCTGTGGTCGCCTGCTCCTGCGTGGCGATCCCATGTGTGGCGTGGTTGGCGTTCCTGGTCCCAGGAACCTGGACGGTGGGTCTGCCAACTCTGCCATGCACCTGCCGGCGTCTGCTGGAGCTGGGGCATGAACTCCCGGAGCAGTCCCTGGAGAACGGCGGCGTCCGCAGCCCGGGAACGCTCTTCGTCGGCAAGCGCCTCTCTCCTAATTCGGGCCTCACTGTCGGTCAACTGCTGCATCCAATCCTCCTTTGCCGATGCCCACCAACGCTGTTGATGAATGAAACGAAATAACGTTAAAATACATAATGAGAAAGCCTATAGCCTAGGGTTAGCCTATAACCTATAACCCTAACCCTGTTTCCCAACCAGGGGTTCACCATGTGCATTTGAGCAGCTTGTAGGGGGTACATGGAAAGGTCGGGGATGGCATTATTTCCAAAATGATTTAAAAATATATATTCAAAGTCATTTCATAAGCCCTTTGCTAAAATAAGTGCAACTGTAGCAACTGTTACAATACTCTGTGAAGTGGTCTTGTTCATGTAAAAAACTGATGACTTTTTCAATCATAAACTGTTCATTCATTTAATAATCAGTTGTGTTAGATACTAACAGTTTAATAATATAATCATAAACATGGGTGAGGGGGTACTATTGGCAGGGTAGGGTACAGACAGGGGAGAGTATCATGTGTTACCTGTGACCGTTCTTCCGCAACATGGTGCAGTCTCTCGATCCGGTCATCCATCATCGCCATCATCCGTTCAGAGTGCGTTGTATTCTTCTTCCTCTTCTTCGACAGTGGTGTACTGCACCGCGACGCTGCACAAAAACAACAACAAAAGACGCCATTAGAAAACGTTGCGAGCCAGCTAGCCTGTCAGCATCGTTACAACAAGCAGGGCACCACGGCAGAAGTTAAGCAGTGGTTATCGAGACAGCTAGCATACACAATAATAATATACACAATAAATAAGCGCAACAAAAAAGATGCCAAACACGCTTACCTCCAATAGCAGATAAGTCAGCTTCTCCGCCATTCAGCGACATGTCTGCCTCTTCCGCTGGAAGAGGGGTTGTCTCGTCGGGGTCTCCCCGCTGCCCGTTCGAGGAGGACGGCTCGGACGTGGACTCGGACGATCCCGGGGTCGATGGTGCTGGCGGGCTGGCGGGCCTGCTGGCAGGCAGGCTGGCGGGCATCTCCATACCGACCATCTCCGTCGTACACGACAGAGTCAGGTAGACTGAGGAGGACAGAAACAGCGGCAATCAGGAGGACAGAAACAGCGGCAATCAGTTGACAGCGTAATGTATAAGAGCCAGACTCACTCATGCGTATGTGGGCCAAAGGAAGACCGTCCCTTTTCACGGGAATAGCGAGCGTTGTCTGGGTGACGGCCGGGAGTCCGGAGTCTGGATGATGGTCCGCGGTGTCCGTCTGGGATCCCACATCAGGCTACAGGTGACAGCCACACGGAGCAGAAAGGCCAGGCGAAGATGGAGAGCGGTGGATCTGTACAGGTGGGTGGGCCAGAAGGCAATCGGTGGCGCCGTTCCTACACGTCTCGTCTTCCAAACGCTGCAGCCGCGAGGTCCAATCAGCCTCTTATCACCTCCGCCTCGCTCAGGTAGCCCTGGTTGCAGGATCAGATACACCTGGGGACAGAAGCATAGCAGACAAAACACACCCATCCCCAGTGTAATTCAGGTTCGGACCCCAGTTCAATCTTCCCTCCCCAGAGTCACTGTCCCATTGCAGATTCCAATACATTACTACCCCCCCCCCCCCCCCCCCCCCCAAAGTCACCATTAAATGTCCCACTGTCACCCCGCGACAATAAATCAGACGGTCACACACAAATATAATGAACACAGCAATTACAAAAAACTCCTACAAATAGAAAATATGTCTAGCTAATTCTAGCTGACATAACAGTAGCAAGAATATACAGAATAAATAAAACATTTGAGTTTAAGCTTAGACTGGTACTGCTGGCTGCCAGGTCTGGCCCGCCTAACAGATTCAGCACTAAGTTTATTCACCAGCTGTTAGATTTTCTATCTAAGCACAACCTGTCTGTAGCCACTCTCTCTCTGACATTAACCTCACAAATCAATCATTGGAGCTGGACTGGTGATTTGGTTCAGCATCAAAATGGTCAAGGTAATACATGTCAGGCTGTTTGAAGGTCTCCTCTGGAAAGGTAACAGATGGCATTTCAAAATCCCCAAACATATCATAGATTATTTGTAGGACCTCTAATGCTTGTCTGCGGCTGAACACTGGAAGGTGCTTGCGAATGTAGTCCATGTCAAAAATGGCATGCGAGTGTTTCAAAATGGCATCAATGAGTTGAAAGTCAAATCCAGTAATGACAGCGTGGGTTATGCTAAGGCGTGGCCTCTTTATAAGATCAACTCTCATGTGCTCCAACAACATGTCGGTGAGCAAGCCAGCATCACCATCCCGTAGCTCTCTGGTTCGCAGAGGTACACACGTATCCTTCTGCAGCTTTTCGTACCTGGGCACTGGCTCTACACAGACACCTGATACATCACATGTGCATGATTTATGACAAGCAGTACAACAGAGATGGCCTGGCTCTAGACTTTTTACATCGGCTTCATATTTACCATACAGGGCTGTTCTGAAGCAGCTAGTTAGGCCTGCCCGAAGCACTGTCTTGACGGCCTGATCCACGTGCTTTGACTGCCTTGTGTTGTACAGAATCGCGTGTGCTTGCGTTCCATTTCTGCCAGCTCTGCCAACCTGCTGGACTATAGCCTCAGTGTCCTCAGGTGCCCCATACATGACCACATGTGATACATTTGGGAAGTTCAGTCCCATCCCGAGTGCAGTTGTGGCAACCACTACTCTGCAGCTGCCCTGTCCATTCAGTGAAGAAATCAGTCTCTGCTTTTCATGTTCGGGTGTACATGAGTGGAAAATTGAGATAAGCTGATTTTCCAACTTGTGATCTGGGTCCCTCTTTACCCAGGCATCTGGACCCAGCTTACGTTTTAGGTAGCAGAACACTGCTCCTGTTGCAGCCATGGAGCGCACGTAGATGATAATCGGCATCATTGATGTAGCCTTCGCTCTTACTTCGTCCACAATCCAGTCCAGGCATTCAAATTCTTTCTGTTGTTTTTTCGGCGTGGCCAGTCCTAGTCTGATGTTGTGTCTGTTTGGGCTCACAATCACTTGTTCTGCAGTGTCCATGTGTAACAGTTTGCTGACCTGTTCTCTGGTTTCCATGTCTGCAGACGCTGTCAGAGCCATCACTGGTGTACCTGGGCAACAGAAAGACAATTAGTTACTCAAACAAATATTCTTAAACACATTGAAAGTGAGCATAAGTAATAATAATAATGCAACGGCATGAGATGCGCATCTCTGGCGCGTGTCTTGCGAGGCGCATCATCTAGAGCAGTGATTCCCAACCAGGGGTACGTGTACCCCTAGGGCTTGGAAAGATATGGGATTACAATGTATTTTCCAAAATGATACATACAAGCACTATTCACTACACACAGTACATAGGCTACAACGTGGTGGAGTTCCTCCCCACACACACACACAAATCAATACTGCATTATCAAGTGAGCCCAAGTGATCTTCAGTTATAATCATCATCATTGTATTGTCTATATATAATTTAATAAAAGGTGCTATGAAGACATTAGCTGAACACCACAGTTTCTGGTAGTTTAGTCTAAGGCTAGGTTGCTAGCTAGCTAGCTAGCTTGCCTGCCTTGGCAAAACACAATGCCGCCCCAGAAGCGTATATTTTCATTATGTTAAACCAGCATCTATCTTCCATAATGCATTACATCAACATCACAATGCTATGAAGACATTACCTTGTTTGGCTATGGATCTAAGATCCCCCAGCTTTGCGAAGCTTGGTCTGAAGGCAGTCTCCCCTTTCGCACCATTCCCCCTGTTGATGAATAATAAGACACTCAATAATATAATCTCCATGTGGATTTAGAGCCTCAAACATTCATAACGTTAATCTAAAACATTCATAACGCTAATCTGTAGATCTTGAAATACAATTAGTTTGTCTTTACCATTTGTGGGTTACGTGTCCCTCGTCGATAACAATCCCGACCAAGTTCTGACGGTAGACCACCGATGCCAGCATACTTCGCCACTGTTTCTTCAGCAAGACCTCTGGACTTGCATACACAAGCTCGCAGCGTCCATGTATTAAGTCCTCGTCTGTATCATTCACCCCACCGATCTTTAACGCCTTGATTCCCAGATTAGAAGCCTCGCGTATCTGCTCCTCCATTAGCGCATTTAACGGCGAGACGACAATAACAATAGGGTTTCTCGTGGGAAAAATCGTCTTAATCACCAATGGAGCCAGTTGATAGATCAAACTTTTCCCAAACCCAGTCGGGAGAACGGCGAATACATCTTTCCCCCCGAGAAACGCCACTAGTGCACGCTCTTGTTCTGGTTTAATTGCAGTGACTGAGTCTATTTTTGCTAGAACTGAACCGATCGCTGCTCTAACTTGATTTTCATCAACGAAGCTGCTGTTCATAGCCATAGCCATAGCTAGTAGCTAGCTCGGGAGCTATGCTTTGAAATGACGAAAAGCTAATGGCTACCAGTGCTTTAGCCGCAGCAGCTGTTACACGTCATTGACAAAGACGCACTCTCTGATTGGCCGATCACGGCAGGACTGATGTTGGCAGTCACGCCGTCACTCATTGGCTGCGGGGTGGCTGCGGGTCTGCGCGAGTCTTTCAATCGCCCCAGAAATCGATCTGAATGGCCCGTTCGCTAGACGATAGTGACTGGGAACTGAGAGAGCAGGTCACGTGGTGGCTGGGTTTACCTAGGCTAGTCCAGACCTGCTCTGTTGCCCCTGGTGGTTGAAATCTGAAGCGTTCCTGAATGGCTGGGGAGGAAAAGAGGGACAGACAGACCGACCGACAGACCGACAGACAAAGCCTCCTGTAGGCCGACCCCCTGGGTCTGGCAAAAATATAGTTCACTTGCATTCACCTCAGACAAGACTGGACACTACGTTAAAGTCTGAAATGTACCTAGATTTGCTAGAAGAATGGACATTTAGAATTGACCCGACCATTATTGAGTGAAATTAGTTTGCATTATGTTCAAAGTTACATTTACCCCTGTTTTTCACCGCTGAATGTGCCAGTCCAATGGGCTATGGGTGTGGTCTCACTGGGCTGGCTGCAGTGAGCTCAGCACTCCAGGCCCCAGCCCAGACGAGGAAATGACAAGAGCGAAGCGAAGTTTTGTGTGGGACCATTTCCAGTTAAAAGACGACATTGTTCATTACAAGAACTGTGATGCCGTTTATAAGTACAACACGGCTAAAGGGCTCATTATACTCGAGCAAGCTCCGTGGGGTCCTTGCACTGGGGCAGATGCTTTTATACGAAGTGATCAGCATGTTATTGTACAATGGTAATGGTGAGAACAGCCCGTGAAAAGTCGCAATTAAACGCTATTATGTGCAGTACTGAGTGAGCTTTCACTCTCAAACGACCGTACATCAGCACATGAATGAATCACCAAACTTGTTTTTACTGAAAGCCGTTTCACTTCTCAGCCCTGATAGCCTACTCTGTGCTGAGCTGCTGTTCTTCTTGCAGGACTTAAAGGATGGGGGCAGAGCTTTCTCCACCATAAAAGTCTATCTGGCCACTATCTCTGCCTGTCACTTAGGCATAGGAGAAATGCCGATTGGACAGCATAAACTTGTCAAGAAGTTTATGAAGGGAGCACGCTACTTACAACCAGTTCGTAAGCGTGTGGTTCCTTCTTGGGATTTGCCTACCATATTGGACGCACTCTCTAGCCGGCCCTTTGAACCTTTGGAGAGTGTGGGGTTAGGGCTCCTCTCTCTTAAGACTATCCTTCTGCTGTCGTTAACTTCAACGAAGCGGATAAGTGAGTTGCACGCGCTGTCCGTGCATGAGTCTTGCTTACGCTTCACCCCGGACTGGGGGAAGGTAGTGCTACGCCCTAACCCGGCCTTCGTGCCTAAAGTTAGAGACTCGGCGTATAGCTGTGCCACGCTGGAGCTTCAGGCTTTCCATCCTCCACCTTTCACAGGGGGGGAGGAGGCTCAGCTTAACCTGCTTTGTCCAGTCAGAGCGTTACGCTTCTATGTGGACAGGTCTAGGGTATACAGGAAAAGCAACCAGCTTTTCGTGTCCTGGGGGCCCCCGCGTAAAGGGGGGCCACTGACGTGCCAGCGTCTATCACACTGGGTGGTGGAGGCCATCGTCCTGGCTTACGAGAGCCGTGGACTGAGACCTCCTGAGGGCCTGCGGTCCCATTCCACCAGAGGCATGGCCACCTCATGGGCCCTTTTTCAAGGTGTCGCTGTGAGGGACATATGTGCTGCCGCCAGCTGGGCATCCCCACATACTTTCATGCGGTTCTACCGCCTGGACGTCACAGAGCCTTCTGTGGCTCATTCGGTCCTGAGTGTGGGGTCTGGCTAACTGTGTGCTGAAGTCCACAGGTTGGGATCGGGGATTCAACCTGTCACAGGTTATGGTCAGGTGGGCTTCGGAGCATGCAATCCGGGAGTGGGCCATATCTCCCATAGGTGAGACACCGAATGAGAGATGAAATAGAACGTAAGGTTACTTGACGTAACCCCGGTTCTATGAATCTCGAATGAGGTGTCTCACAACACTGCCCTTCTTGCGAAAGTTGTGGTACGTGGAAGAGAGCCTTATGGAATGACGTTCCGGGCGACTTCCGCGGCCGTATATAGAGGGCCGGCCCGTCCCGTATCACCTGTAAGGTGAATGGTCTGCCGGTTGGCAGACGTGGTGCAATTGAAGCTTCCATAAGTCGGTCACGCGGAGGGCGTTCCCATTGGTGAGACACCTCACTCGAGATTCATAGAACCGGCGTTACGTCAAGTAACCTTACGTTATATTACAATTACATTGCATGATATGTCCATCATTTATCTTTTCTTTCTTTTACCTTTATTTATACAGGGGGAGTCTCACTGAGAGCAATGCTCTCTTTTTCAGGAGTGCTCTGTTCACATTCACACACACACATTCATACCTGGAAGCTGACCAGTACAACCACAGTCAGATCTGCTGGCCACTGAGTAGCTCCACTGGAGCAGTTGGGGTTAAGGGCCTTGCTCAAGGGCACCTCAATGGTGGTAATGAGGGAGGCGGGCAAGCGCTGCCTTTTCACTTCCCCACCCAAATTGATCCTCACGGATTGAACCGATGACCTTTTATCCAGCAGAGCAAGCTGCGTATGCGAGCTGCAGGGCCAGCTTGTCGAGCTGCAGGGCCTCTGTCGTGTAATAGATTACTTTGAGAAAGTTGTGTCGGCTGATAGCCTACCCCTTTCCCTGCACGCATGCAATAGCCTATTAAGATGAACCCAACACTTGGACAATTTTGATATACATGTATTGAAATAGGCTATAATTAAACTCTCACACATCCCCACCTATTAAAGAAACAAATATTTGTACATGTGTATGTTATAGCCTATGATGAATGAAACGTCTAATTACAGTAAGCACAGGCTTAGAATGAGGACATGATATTAGGCACAACATTTTAGCCTAAACTGAGTGAAGAAAAGATAAATAATATATAGGCTACAATGCAATAAGCCCTATCTGTGTGTGTGTGTGTGTGTGTGTGTGTGTGTGTGTGTGTGTGTGTGTGTGTGTGTGTGTGTGCGTGTGTGTGTGTGTGTGTGTGTGTGTGTGTGTGTGAGAGAGAGAGAGAGAGAGAGAGAGAGAGAGAGAGAGAGAGAGAGAGAGAGGATGATGGCGGAGTCGAAAGGAGCAGAGCGGTAAAGAATTAGATAAGCAGAGTATTTTGTTTGATAAAGAATACAGTGTTGTAAGGTTTCCAGACCAAATTTCAAGCAGAAGGCAAACATGTGCATAACCTGATCAGCCCGTGACGTCAGTCAAGTTCAAATATGACGTCTGCCATGACGTCAGATATGACGTCAGTTCATTATAGTATAGCAAGGGTTCTACGTCACCTGTCTCTCTGGGAGATTATAGCAGCAGCTGGCTTCACGGCAGTCCTTCTCCCCTGAAGCCGTCCTCTGAAGCCGTCGTTTCGCCCCACCCACCTCCCCAGTCCGCCACCAACGAGTCTTGACCCCTGTAGGATCCCCTACAGGGGGGGGGGATCCACTATCCTAGCCTATGCCGATGCCCTCCTCTCGCCTCAACAGGAGCGCCACGTCCAATGGAGTCATACGCCAAAGTATTTGCCATGCATGCCGATTGCTAAATACAGTTAGTTAAATCCTACCCACTGGCCTCTCATGATTGAAATTGGTATATGATGCGATGGAGATTACAGCATGCATCGGAAAATGTATTCAAATTCATTTGCAGAAACAGTTAAATGCCATTCTTAAAATGAACACCTGTTTGATATTCCTGTTTGATATTTTTTCTTAACTTGGCATTAAGAGTTTGATCCTAAAATAAGATCTCCACTCGGGTAAAACATTGGGAACAAATCACATTATATCTGAGATAATGAACATCAGGTAATTTGATTGTCTTTTATTGTTGTTTTATTGTCTCTGCTGGTCTGAACTCTGAGCTGGCCGGTCATGTTGGAGTAGCAGTTCGTTTGGCTCCTGTCAGCACTGCTTCATGTAGACAGGAAGGATGACCACATCAACGATTACATCATTTCCTGTTAAAAAGCTCAGTCTGTAGCAGGAAGTAGTTCAGGAGATTCAAACGTCTGAACTATCTCACTCTAAATATGATGACTTTGAACATATGACAACTGTTACAGACTGACCTAACTTTCACATATCTGACTCCTCCCCCTATTGCAGGCCTGGCTGAGCTGCTGCTGTCTGGTACAACTGAGTCTACAGGTGAGCTGATGGTGCTGAAACACTGTTCGTAAATAGTCAGTCAGTCAATCAGTACAGTCACGCTGCAAATAAATAAATAAATAAACCCCAACGATTAACCATTCCTCTCCTCTGTATTTTTATATTCTTCCCCATTTCCAAGCTCTCTCTCTCTCTCTCTCTCTCTCTCTCTCTCTCTCTCTCTCTCTCTCTCATCCAGTCTCTCTGGATGTCAGTCCCAACAGACAGCAGTTCTTTCTAGGAGAGTTTGTCTTTCTGACGTGTGAGCGGAGCTCTGCTGGTTGGAAGGTGAAGAGGAAGAAGAGAGGACACAGAACTCAGGAGTGTGGAGTTCAAGGAGACTTTGGGAGGTTTGATGGATCCTCCTGCAGCCTGTCTGTCCTAACATCAGACAGCGGAGTTTACTGGTGTGAAACTGTGGAGGGAGAGAAAAGCAACAAGGTCACCATCACTGCATCTGGTAAAGTAGCTAACTAGCTCTGGTCTAACTACTAACTCTGTCTATATATGGTTCTGGTCTGGGCTAACTGTGTCTATATATAGCTCTGGTCTAACTACTAACTCTGTCTATATATGGCTCTGGTCTGGACTAACTGTGTCTATATATAGCTCTGGTCTAACTACTAACTCTGTCTATATATGGCTCTGGTCCGGACTAACTGTGTCTATATATAGCTCTGGTCTGGACTAACTGTGTCTATATATGGCTCTGGTCTGGACTAACTGTGTCTATATATAGCTCTGGTCTAACTACTAACTCTGTCTACATAATGGCTCTGGTCTGGACTAACTGTGTCTATATATGGCTCTGGTCTGGACTAACTGTGTCTATATATGGCTCTGGTCTGGACTAACTGTGTCTATATATAGCTCTGGTCTAACTACTAACTCTGTCTACATAATGGCTCTGGTCTGGACTAACTGTGTGGCTGGGCTTGTGTCTCCTGGTACTTTTCAGGCAAGCGTGTGATCCTGGAGATTCCTGCACTTCCAGTGATGGAGGGAAGTGATGTCACTCTGCACTGTAGAGACTCGTTCTCCAAGACCTTTGCATATTTCGTCAGGGATAACACCAGGATTGGATCTGATCCTAGAGAAGAGATTACTATCAGTAATGTCCAACAATCTGATGAAGGTCCCTACTGGTGTAACACTGGATCTTATGTATCTCTACAGAGCTGGCTGTCTGTCAGAGGTCAGGACACTCACATTCACCTCCTGTTGATATGACATGGCCGTTATTTACAGTTGTGTTTAAAGAGATGACCTACTGACCAGATAATGAACTGTATCACTTTCTGCTCCTTTCTCCTCCAGCCCGTTCTGGTATTGTTCTTCCTCCTCCTACTACTGATGATGATGATGATGTTGATTATGGTGATACTACTACTACTAGTACGTACCACCAGTCCTCTCTCCATATCTTGTGTTTAAGATATGACTTACATAGCCTGGTAAACCAGCCGGTCACGTGAACTCACATTTAATTTCCTTCTTCGTTTCCATCTGGCCTGAAGCCTTCACAACAGTCTTTGCAGTGGGCAGAAGTTGGGCAGGTGTACAGTACTTGTCTTGACAGACAACTCCTTCAGCCAATCAGCGTTGGATCCAGTCAAACCCAAATCCACTCAGGAGAACAGCAAAAACTATTTTCCACCCAGAAACTCTGCTGTTGCATACTCCTGTTCTTGTTTAATTGTTGATATGGAGTCTATTTCTGCAATAACTGCACTTTATGGCTGTTTAAACTAGTCGAATGTTGACATTACTCCTCGAGGCGGACAGCGAAGGAGGCGGCCATTATTGTTTTGCTAGCCATGTTCTGATTGGCCGGTTACGATGTCAACTACGAGGCGGGTCGCTGATTGGCTCGTCTGCTTTGCATTTTCTGCAGACAGCCCTCCCAGAGTTGGGGCCAGACGGTCCCGCAGAACGAAATGAAATGTGAGTTCACGTGACTGGTTGGTTTACCAGGCTATGACTTACTGACCAATAAACTACATCACTTTACTGAATGACTTTCTCCTGCTTTCTCCTCCAAAACGTCCTCCTCCTACCACTCTTCTGTCCACCTCTTTCTCTCTTCCAGCCTCTCCCCGTCCTTCTCCCACCTCCAACTCCCCCTCCACAGACGCTGCTCACTTCCCACTCCTCCCAGTTGTAGGAGCGCTGCTGTCTGTGGGTCTACTGGTCCTGCTGCTGATCGGAGGACTGCTTCTCTGGAGGAAACGAGCAGGTATCAAACCTGTCAAACTGATCTAGTTACAATAGATTTATACTGTAATTAGATCAGTTACTGTGTCTTAGATACAATAGATCTGCGTTGTAACTAAACGAGTCGTTGTGTCATTCTCTATTACAAGCGTTGACTTGGTAACCAAATGACTGGGTAACCAACCATCTGGGGAGTCCTATTCTAAATATCTTGTTAACTGCTCTTTAAACTTTAAGAGCACAAGCTGAAATAATTGGTAGTCAGAGTCAAGACTGGAAAAATAGGCTAGATTAGATTGTAAATGACTGCAGCAAACCTGATGAAGACAGCCTGGCAAAGTAAAGATATTTGTGTCTTGGTGTGAAGCTATATTCTGATAGTTCCTCACTTCTGCCTTTCTTCTCTAACTGAAGCTCTGTCTACTTATTCCTCCACCACATCCACATTCTGCATCCCATTATGCCACACTAAGCTTGGTTCACACCGGGCACTATTCAGAAGCAGAGCTGAAGATGCGTTGAACAGAAGCTGAGTGTCACGCTAAACCGGTCACACAAGAAGCACTCTCTTTTCCTCAGTGCCTCGCTCGGCGATGCTTTCCCCCCGCCCACAACTTGCATTGACTCCATGCCTGCCAGCTCGGGTTCAGCACACTGCATGCTTGGAAAATAGAACAGAAGCCTGAACTATCGCTTCAGCATGGCTTCAGCGTGGTGTGGTGTGAACCATCTCGCCTGTTAACTCATTGAGTGCCAAGGACGGACATGTTCGTCATTTCAAATAGTAACGTAGAGTGCCAAGGACGGACATGTTCGTCAATTGCGTTTTTTGACGGTGGGGCGTCGATCAAAGCCTTCTGCCTCTGATGTACAAATATTATAGCTATTGGATGTGTCTAACCTATTTTACAGAACCCTTAGGTGGCGACAGTGCTCTCCACATAACAGAAAGGCAAGGAAAAAACAAAGAAGAAGTCGTTATGGAAACGGAAATCGCATTGCATCCGTATGCATCGATATGCTGAAGCACGTTACTGCAGCTGTGCCTGCAGCAGCCAATCTGCTCCCACAATTGAGCCGCTCCGTGTCGGTTGCGACAGCACATCTGCACATCCACACCGTGGAGTTGTTATTATTCTCAACTGGAAGCATCGTTGCCGGTGACAAACACACGCGGAACGCTGTAAAAAAGCCTGGCTGTTCCGCACCCTTCACTGTGCGCACAGCAAACTCAGCAGAGAGCCACCACAGACAGGAGGAGGAGTGTGCAGTTGAGGCGAGGCGGGGCGGGGCGGGGGGGGGGGGGGGGGCACGCAGAGCAGCACGCAACACCCAGACAGACCCAGGCAGCAGGACAGGATTGACAAACGCAAGCCAGAATATCCGATACCCACCAGCAGCAAATCAAAACCAGCAAGAAGCTGCAACCAGCAGCGCACGCAGGGGCCAGCGCTGCTGGTTGTAGCTAAAAATATTATTCTGCCAAACAAAATTCCCTGGCCTAAACTGTTTTATTGAAGGAAATTATTTTTGAGGTGTGACTACATTAGAAAAGATTAGCTTCAGAGTCAGTGATGTGCTTGAAATGATTAATTTCACAAAAGGCCAATTATCTCAGCTTCTAGAAAAAAATTGCTTTTTTTGGATGAATCAAGCTATCTTCTCCGGCTCATAACTAAAGAACGGAAAATGGGATCAATAAACTTTTTTTTGCAGATGATAGAATAGAGTCTCATCGTTCTTTGTGCGTGTTCAGTGTTTACATAGTAATATCACACAATATTCTGTGGGCCTCGAGAAATCACTGAAAACGCTCTGAAACTCTGGCACTGGGAGCGTCCGTTCTCCAAAAGTGGCTGGCACTCAATGAGTTAACAAGGATGCCAAAATATGTGACGATGTTTATTGTCTTTATTGGTATTTAAAGTGGTACATAAACATGAGAGCACTTACATTTCATGACCAGACCCGGGCAAGAAACAAAATATTGAGCCATTGTCTATTCGAAAAAGGAGCTTCTTGGTTTCTTTCTCTTTCTTTTAAGAAACCAAGAAGCTCCTTTTTCCACTGTTGATCACAATTTTGACTTTGAGCTTGCTTGCTTCCACTTCTAGGTTCCGCCATTGTCTATTCACCTTATGTAGAAGAGACAGTCTGGCTTGAGAGACTAACAGGAAGTGTAAACAGACAAGTTCCGATTGTGTTTACACTTCCTGTGAGTCATAAAGGTCTGACTCATATTTGAGTCAAACTAGGTTTGACCAAGTGAGTCAGACTAGTTTGAGCAGGTAAAACAGCCAGCGTTTTGAACAGGAAGTCGTGACATAATGAGTCAAGTGGGCGGGGCTACATAACATGAATAGAGAGCCAAAGTGAACGTCACTTCCTGCCTTTCTCTGTGTACCAGCATCTGAAAAAAGGTTGCGAACAGAGCGATACGTTACTTGTTTTGATCCCTTTTGAACTGTGCCACAGGGTACACATGTAAATTTTGGCATTTTAAAAGTTATGCATGTCAAGAAAGTCGCAGTTTGTCTGAACTGAACTGAAACGTAAGGTTTAGTTTTGTCAATCGACAGTTGTGCGTAGTTTATCATATATAAATGATAAATATCATTTATCATATATAGTAAGTGGGTAAGTGGGTTCTGTCTGTTTGCGTTTTTGGTCCCAAATTGTGAGATTTGTGATGATTTTGGTCAGTAATGATATCACTCGACCACTCGATGATGTCATCAATGGTCACTCGAGAAATTGTGATGTCACGTCATCAGTGATGCAAAGTTGAGCAATTGTGCATGCCAATACAGCAGGCGAGGCAACGCAGCAGCCGAGCTGTGGCTGCGGGCAAGCTGCAGAGGCTAGGATTTCTAGTAATTTATATAGTGCCACAGTTTTAGCCTGGGTAAACCCAGCCTCCACGTGACCTCTATGTGCTATCAGTCACAAGACTGATAGCACATAGATAGAGGTCACGTGGAGGTTGGGTTTACCCAGGCTACCACAGTTTTACCACAAACTGCGACTTTCTTAACTTGCAAAGTTACATTGACAAACATGATATGTGGACCCCGTGGCACAATAAAAACAGGATCAAAAAAAGTAACGTCTGTCTCCGTTCACCACCATTCATATATTTTCAGACGCTGGTACACAGAGAATGGCAGGAAGTGACGTTCACTTTGGCTCTCTATAGCTTTAGTCTATCCCGGTGAGTGAAAGAGTATGCATGCTATGAACATTAGCACCTGCCTGGGAGCTAAAATGGCTAACTGTTCCAGAGTGCTGGCTGTGTGTTCTACTTGTCAGTGAGCTACCGCTTGCCTATAGTAGTTTGCAGTCATGTGCCTGCCCTGCATTCAGTCTGTCCCCAATGTCATTATGGTCTGTATGGAATGTAAGCTGCTGTGCCATTGAAATGCACAATGTAAATGCAAAAAAAACAAAAAACATCAACATGGTCACATTGTATGATTTATTGTCCATTTCAATTTAAAGGTCTGGTACCATGTCAATACATAGCAGTCCCTCCAGGATTTAGCAGATTTTTTTTTGTGATTGTTGTGATCAAAATGCTGATTTTGCAGCGGCTTTTTTTTTATTTTATTGCTATGCAATTTGCAATATTTTATTTTTGTGCAATTTTTTTTTGCAGGAAAATTGCGGGAACTGACAAAAATTGGAAGTTGAGGAGAAAAATTGTTCCTAAGTACTACTTAATGGCAACTTTTCTCAAAAATTGCAATGGATTTTGTGAAGTTGTATCTGATCTTTTGCGGGAAAATTGCAGGAACTGGCAAAACTTGCAAGTTGAGGGACCAGTTAAACTGATTCCTCAACTTGCAAGTTGAGGAACCAACTTGCAACATCATATTGTGCACTGTTTTGTCGTTTTTGCAGAGAAATTGTGGGGATCTTGAAAAATTGCAAGCCCCCACAAATATTGCGGAGATTTGGTTGAATTTGCATTAATTATTGTGATCGCAAAATCACAATTTCCTGGAGGGAGTGACATAGCAATTACTATTGAATTAAAATAGACATGCTTCACTGTACAGGTCCGGTACTACTGTATCTAATTACAGTATATATGTATAATTATTAGTGACGTTAATGTGTAATAGTCCCCCCCCTTAACGTCTAATTAGAAATAGTTGATACATTGTTAGGAACCTGTAAATGAAGGGTTACCATTCATGTGGATTGAAAACTGAATTCCTCTTTTTCCTCCTCTCCTATCAGCAGAAAGCAGTGCTTCACTTCCTCCAGTGGATGTAACCTATGCTAATGTCCCCATCAGACGGGCAGCCAATAGGAGAGGTAGGCTGTGGAACTCTGTGTGTGTGTGTGTGTGTGTGTGTGTGTGTGTGTGTGTGTGTGTGTGTGTGTGTGTGTGTGTGTGTGTGTGTGTGTGTAATAGGGCTGACCCCCAAAATTCAAAGCTTCAAAGCCTCAATCGTTGCCATGGTAATCAATGTCCAAATCAGCAGTCAAAATGTTTTTGTGTTTGTTTTCCTCACTCAAAGTGAAACTATACGAGTTCCATTCTGATGGGTGCCAGGTGCCAGCCAGCATGTGACCAGCTAAATTAGGTTCACAGGAGTGCTGTTTTGCATCCCTGCATCATCAACCCCTTCAGAACACATCTTTTCCAAAGCTGCTTTAGCAAAACTCAGAGTTTTACTTTGTTTCGAACTCAAGCTCTCACTCTAGTGCCATCTTCGCTGCGCACGCAGCCACTGGAAATTATCCAGTGGCCAAAAATGATCTTTATATTAAACCAAACCACCCACCAACAGGTGGCGTGGTACTCCTGGGACTGAGGCGGCCACCCACATTCCTCTCCCCGTGACTACGTCACGTCCGCCCAGACCCCAGGAGGCCCACTCCTTCTTCCAGCCCGCCTGCGCAACGATGCATCGACGCAGCAAGGCTGGGTAGTGAGAGCTCTCGTTCTCACTCGTAAAACCCGGGTTGTAGCACAACCCGAACGTTTTACTTCGTTTCGAACTCAAGCTCTCACTCTAGTGCCAAATTCAACCGCCCTTGCTGCCTGGAGCACTCCTCAGAGCGAACCGAGAGGCATCGGTGAACCACGGCCGCATGGCGAATCACCCATGCCCAACCGTGTGGCATTTGGAGAGGCAACGACACTATCTTCTTGCCATTGACAGTACCGCATACGCAAAACGCGAACCGGACACGTCAAGACTGTAGTATCTAACAAACGTGTGATGAGAGGACCATGAGGCCGCAGCGTACATGTCCTCCACCGATACACCGCGCAACAACGCGGAAGACGTCGCAACGCCCCGCGTAGAATGCGCCTTGATACCCTCCGGGGGTACCTTACCCACGGCAGAGTATGCCAAAGCAATCGCCTCCATTATCCAGTGTGATAAGCGATCCTTGGAAAGGGGTCCGCCCTGGGCCCTCTGCCCGAAACAGACCAACAACTGGTTTGAAGTGCGTAATAACCGCGTCCTGGCCACGTAGGCCGAGAGCGCCCTTACGGGACACAGCATGTGCAGACGTCGCTCCTCGTCCGAACTCAAAGGCGGAGGACAGAATGCTGACAATTCTATGACCGTAGACCTAAAGCTGGCATTAATATTCTTAGGTTGATAGGCCGGGTTAGCAACGTAACCCTGTGCCCATCATCTGCGAAAACCATACAGGACTGCTGCACCGAGAGGGCGATCAGGTCACCAACCCTCTTTCCTGACGACAAGGGCAGCAGCAGCGCGGTCTTCAAAGACAGAAACTTCAAATCGATGGAGTCCAAGGGCTCAAACGGATGACCCGCGAGCCCGTCCAGCACCGTAACCAAGTCCGATTTTGCGCAACCTACGCGCTCCCTTCATGAAGCGTGAGACCAGAGGGAGCGCCCCCACGGGGCTCCCCTCAATTCCCATGTGGCAAGCAGAAATCGCGGCTACGTACACCTTAAGCGACTGCGGGGACTGGCCCGCGTCAAGCAGGCTCTGACGGAAACAGAGAACTGGCCGCACACCACAGTTCACTGGATCCACGCCTTTGTCCGTGCACCAACGCCAAAAGACCCGCCACTTGTACGTGTAATGAGAGCGGGTCGAAGCAGCCCTAGCACTCTGAATAGTGCACACCACATTATCGGGCAAGCCTGTTCAGGAGCCAGGCTGCTAGCTTCCACCTGCTGGGGGAGGGGTGGAGTACCTCCCCTTCCGCCTGGGATAGAAGATCCGCCTGCACTGGCAACGCCAAGGACAGACCTTGCGCCAAGGAGGTCAGGTCCGCAAACCATATCTGCTTGTCCAAAAGGGGGCCACTAAAATAAGCCGTAGGCGCTGCACTCTCACCCTGTCCAACACCTGTCGGATCAGGGGGATCGGGGGAAACGCATAGAGCCCGTCCTGGGGCCACGCGTGCGCCAGCGTCGTGATCCAGCGGGGGGCTGTCCTCTTGAATCGAGAACCACAGTGGGCAGTGCATCGCGCGCCGCGATGCGAAGAGATCGACGTGGGCGCCGCCGAACCTGGCCCAAATCTGTTCCACCACCTGAGGGTGGAGGCACCACTCCGTCTGACTTGGATTGCCCCGAGACAGCAGGTCGGCCCCGAAATTCAGCCGGCCTGGCACATGAACCGCTGACAATGAAAGGACGGTCCCTGGCCGGGTCCAGGTGATGCCTGAGAAACCAAATCTGGAATGGGCGCATGTGTAGCCTCCCCAGTGGGCGCACATGCACTGCTGAGGCCATCAGCCCCAGCATGACTGTGCACTGATGCACTGACACGGAGGGACACAGACTTAGCATCTTTGCTGTCCGCACTGTGCGAGCCTGTCGCTCTGGCGAAAGGCGGGCCAGCATGGCCCGAGAGTCCAGCTCGAGCCCCAGGAAGGTCGCTACCTGCGCTGGGACGCAACTCTTCTGCCAGTTCACCAAAAACCCTAAGGTCTGCAGGTGATCTGTCACCACTCACCACCTTGGTATGTTCCGTGGCACGGACCCTCGAGTCCGCCACTATGAGAGTGTCGTCGAGATAGAGGAACACGCGAATCCCACTTGCGCGGAGGGGAGCCAGGGCTGTCTCCACGCACACCGTGAAGGTTTGTGGGCTCAAAGACATGCCGAACGGCAGGACACAGAACTCATAAGCCTTTCCCAGGAATGAGAACCTCAGGTATTTCCTGTGCCTCTGAACCACGGGGACATGGAAGAACGCATCTTTCAGATCCACGGAAGTAAAGAAATCCCCCGGCCTCAACGCATTGAAAAGGCGGGGGAAAGAGAGCATTCGGAAAGGGAACTTCCTCAGCGTCTTGTTGAGACGCCGAAGGTCCAGAATTGGACGCATGGAACCGTCCTTATTGGGCACGACAAAGTACCTGTGATAGAAACCCGAGCGCACCTCTGCCCTGGGGACCCAGCAGCGAAGTAACCTCCTTGTGGAGTCCATGGACCCCGAATCGGGGACCCCATCGATCGTGGGTGGAGGTCTGGCAAAGCTCCCAGGCGCTGAGCCTGTCGGACAACGATGGTCTCTCGTAGCCAGAAGGAGCGGAAACCGCACCTTTGGTCTACACTCAGCACTGCCTCAAGAGAACCAGGAAAATAATCAAGGACCCAACCCACCCACTCAACAACATGTTCTCCCTGCTACCATCTGGTAGGAGATACAGAACCCCCAAAACCCGGACAAGCAGACTACGAAATAGCTTCATCCCCCAAGCCACCAGACTCCTAAACAATAAACAGATCTACCCCACCATTATGACCAGCTGCTAAGATAACATGTACAGATTTATTTATGGGCAACCGCAATATGTAGACAAATACTTGTAATTCAAATAACATATAAAGATTATTTATGGGCATCTGCAATATACAGTACAGACCCGAAAAGCACAAGAAACAGATGACAATAACGATGACAATGTTCTAATGTAAATGTACCAGTTTAGGCATGACAGGAAACAATGATGATAATGTCGATGATAATGTGGCAGCCTTGCTTACGGTGTGTGAAGGCTTGAATAAGCTTTGTACTGTCTGTTCCACAGGTTCGAACACCAGGGGAAACTCAGACACCATAAGCCTGCAGGTGAATTTCTTTAACTCTTTGTATCTCTGTTTATTCTCATAGTTAGTTTCCACTATTGACTGTATAAATATATGGACGCCATGTCAGCTCCAAAAAAGTGAAGCCAAAACATCTCGATTGCCCACTGGTGGCTGGCTGCATAGGTCATAAATCCCGCCCCCCACTGGTGGCTGGCTGCAGTATATGTCATAAATCCCGCCCCCGTCATGGTAGCGGATGGTACATGAGCTAAATTAAGAAAGCAAAGCACACGTCAAATGCATGTTTGCAGTCAACTTTGGCTCACGTTCGCTCACTCTGCCGCTCACCACCCCAGACAAACCCTGCCGCTTGCACTCCTCGCTCGCTCCGCGTTCCGCTCCGTTTGTAAGCTCTGCTAGCTAGGTATGCTGCTGCAATATCAGAGCCTAGACGCCATACGAAGCTCTCTATATTTGCATTCATTCTCAATAATTGATTTATGCGAGTTGGCAGACTGAAATGGAACAACTAATTTTTATAAAGATAATAATTAACAGATTTACAGTATTTACGGTCCACATTGCGTTCGTCAGCATTTTTTAGGTGGGGAAAAAGCACTGGAGTGCCTTTTGTGAACGTCACCTGCTCCTTAGTTCAATGATTACAATGGTATTTCTCCACCCCACTTTCTCCATACCTGTTGTTGCTATGGACGCTGTGGAATGTCTAAAAAGTGGTTCACGTCACGTGACACTTTTTAGAAAATTGTAACATTTCTCAGCTTTTGAAAGCGCTCCGCTCTGAGGAAAAAAAACGCCAGCTGCAGCGCTTTTCTGGAGCGGCTGCCTTTTGTGCACCTCTTGTTGTTTCTTAATGGGAGAATAGGTAAAATAAGCCTTAAGGACGTGAGCATGTGGCAAAGCGATATGTTTGATACGAGTATAATAATAATAATAATAATAATACATTTATCTTATATAGCGCTTTTCTAAATACTCAAAGTCGCTTTACAGAAAACACAGAAATAAATACTTTAATTTGGAAACATTCATGAAAGGTGGGGACAGTAGGTAGAGTGGAGTGAGGTTAGGAGGAGAAGGCGAGGTTGAAGAGGTGGGTCTTGAGGGCCTGTTTGAAGGATGTTATGGACTGAGATTGACGGATGTGGCTGGGGAGAGTGTTCCAGAGGGTGGGTGCGGCAACTGAGAAGGCCCTGTCACCCCAGGTCCGGAGCTTGGTCCTGGGGATCGTCAAGCAGTTGGTGTCTCCGGACCTGAGGCTGCGGGTAGGGACGTGGCGGGGGAGGATATCAGAGAGGTAGGGGGGGGCCAGGTTGTTGAGGGCTTTGTAGGTGATGAGTAGAATTTTGTAGTTGATCCGGTATTTGACTGGGAGCCAGTGGAGGTTATGGAGGACGGGAGTGATGTGGTCTCGGCGGCGGGTGTAGGTGAGGAGGCGGGCAGCGGAGTTCTGGACGTATTGGAGTTTGTTGATGATTTTGTGGGGGGAACCGTAGAGGATGCTATTGCAGTAATCGAGTCTGGATGTGATGAGGGCATGGATGAGAGTTTCAGCAGCGGGGAGGGATAGGGAGGGGCGGAGGCGGGCAATGTTCCGGAGGTGAAAGAAAGCAGTTTTGGTGATATGATTTGCATGGGGGAGGAGGGAGAGGGTGGGATTGAGGATGAGACCGAGGTTGCGGACATGGGCGGAGGGGGTGATGATGGAGCCGTCGATGGTGAGAGAGAAGTTCTGAGCAGAGCGGGTGAGGGACTTGGGGCCAATGATAAGTATTTCGGATTTATTGCAGTTTAGTTTGAGAAAGTTATTTTGCATCCAGGTTTTTATGTCACTGAGGCAGGCAGAGAGGGTGGAGTGGGTGGCTGGGGTGATGGTTTTGGAGGACAGGTAGAGTTGAGTATCATCGGCATAGCAGTGGAAACGGAGGCCATGATGGCGGAGGATCTGACCGAGGGGGAGGATGTAGAGGATGAAGAGTAGGGGACCGAGTACTGAACCTTGGGGGACACCGTGAGTGACTGGGGCAGTGGAGGATTTGCAGTTGTTGGTGGAGATGAATTGGTGACGGTCAGAGAGGTATGAGGTGAGCCAGGAGAGGACGGTGCCGGTGATGCCAATGGAGTGCTGGAGGCGGGAGAGGAGGATGGAGTGATTGATGGTGTCGAAGGCAGCGGTGAGGTCAAGGAGGATGAGGATGGTGAGGGAGCCGGAGTCTGCGGAGAGGAGAATGTCGTTGGCGATTTTGAGGAGGGCGGTTTCGGTGCTGTGCTGTGTGCGGAAGCCGGACTGGAATATTTCATACAGGTTGTTGGTGGCAAGGTGGGATTTGATCTGTGATGCGGTGACTCGTTCGAGGATTTTTGATAGAAAGGGGAGGTTGGAGATAGGGCGGAAGTTATTTGGGATGCTGGGGTCGAGGCCAGGTTTTTTCAGAAGGGGGGTGATGGAAGCAAGCTTGAGTGAGGGGGGAACGAAGCCTGTGGACAGGGAGGAGATGATGATGGTGGTGATGAGTGGGGAAAGTGAGGGGAGACAGTCCTTAACGAGGGAGGAGGGGATGGGGTCAAGGGCACAGGTTGTGGGTTTCATGTTGGAGACAAGGGAGGATAGATCGGATTCGGAGATGGGGTTGAATGAAGACAGTGGGTGGTTTGGAGGGGGGGGGGGGGGTCGGTGGGGTGGAATCCGGAGGGGGGCGCAGGGGGCGGAGGCAGCTAGAAGTGAGTGGATGTCGTCAATTTTTTTCTTGAAAAATGACAGGAAGGAGTTGCTGGTGGTGTCCATGGGTTTGAGCAGTTTGTTTATGGTGGAGAAAAGTGTTTTGGGGTTATTTGAGCCGGTACGGATGATAGAGGAATAGTGGGAGGATCGTGCATGGTTGAGAGTTTCTTTATATTGTTGTTGGTGAAGTTTGTAGGCTTCCAGTTGAGTAGTGAGTCCGGTCTTTTTGGATAGGCGTTCAAGTTGGCGGCCTTTGGCTTTGAGGTGACAGAGTTCTTTGGTGTACCAGGGGGCGGAGTGGGTGAAGGAGACGGGCTTGGTTCTGACAGGGGCGATGGCATCAAGACAGGAGGAGAGTGTGTTATTATAGAAGTTGACCAGGTCAGTGGGGGAGACGTTTGGGGTGGGGATGGTGTTGGAGATTACATTAGTTAGAGTGGTAGAAAAGGAGGAATGGCTGATGGATTTGAGGTTCCGGAAGGATATAGTGCGTTGCTGTTTGGTGGGGGGAGGGGGGATGTTGATGTCCAGGGTGATAGCTAGGTGGTCAGAGATGGTGAGGTCGGTGGTGAAGAGGTTGCTGATGGAGTATATGACAAAAGAGCCTGAGAAGTGGTTCTACTTGTCTTAGTTGGCAAGGCCAACACATGAGTTAATACAGGATAGATGTAGGATACATGCAAGATGGGGGACTCTTCCCATGGCTACCGCTGGTGTGCTGTCCTGCTGTGTCACCTTGCTGAACTTATTAATTTTTACAGAGTGTCACCTATGAGAACGATCCTCCAGCTTCCAGATCCCAGCCAGACTCCACCTACCAGAGCCTCAATCCAGCCACCATGGACCAGTACCAAACCTACTCGACTGTGGAGGCAGACTCCACCTACCAGAGCCTCAATCCAGCCACTATGGACCAGGACCAAACATACTCGACTGTGGAGGCAGACTCCACGTACCAGAGCCTCAATCCAGCCACCATGGACCAGGACCAAACATACTCAACTGTGGAGCAGGGCCAGTTTTAGCCTGCTATATTAGGGTAAGCTGGTAGAAATAATAGGTGGGCAACTTGGGCGGTAGTTAGCCCAGAATTTTGAGAAGGGGCCTACAGTAGCCCCTCCCCAGTTTGGGGATGGGATTAATAAAGCAGTATTCTATTCTATTCTATTCTATTCTATTCTATTCTATTAAAAAAAAGAAGCAGGGCGTAGCCATTTGAGTTAGGCTAAGTGTAATAAGGACACCAAATTGGTTCATATAATTATTGACACAGGGTAACAAGGTCTTGTTACCCCGTAGTTATACTATAAGTACAGTGTTGTTACCCCGTAGTTACACTATAAGTACAGTGTGTTACCCTGTAATTAGCCTATAAGTACAGAATTGGTCCCCTGCTTTAGAATACAGCCCGCACCCCTGTAGTTACACTGTAGTTACTATGTAAGTGTGGGCGAATTGACACAGCTTCAGAATACAGCCCGCGACCCCATAGTTACCCTGTAAGTACAGGTGTGGTACCCCGTAATTAGCCTATAAGTACAGATCTTGTTACCCTCTAGTTACAGTCTAAATTCACTCCTTGTACCCCGTAGTTATACTATAACTACAGTGTGGTACCCCGTAATTAGCCTATAAGTACAGATCTTGTTACCCTCTAGTTACAGTCTAAATTCACTCCTTGTAGCCCGTAGTTATACTATAACTACAGTGTGGTACCCCGTAATTAGCCTATAAGTACAGATCTTGTTACCCTCTAGTTACAGGCTAAATTCACTCCTTGTACCCCATAGTTACACTTTAAGTACAGTGTGGTACCCTGTAATTAGCCTATAAGTACAGATCTTGTTACTCTCTAGTTACATGCTTATTTGCGGGCTGTATTCTAAAGCGTTACCAGAACTTTCACTCAGGTGACAGGTGTTGCTGGATGGCAGGGGCGATTTTGGGATCAGACCTTTAGGGGTGCTCAGCCCCCAATGAGAATGTGGCTGACCTCGGACCCTCTAGGGGGGTCCGGGGGCGTACCCACCTGTACATTTTAAAGTAAAATGGATCAATCTGGTGCACTTTGAGATCCAAATGAAGAGGTTAGATCTATGAAGAACTACACACATTACATTCATATCCTCTTTACTGTTCTGTGGCTTTACAATGATGAAAACATTATTGTCTTCCTATATATATTCTGCAGACAGGCGAGGGGGGGGATTCTCCAGCTGGCCAGACTCTGTGGTTTAGGATCAGGCTACATCCAGGACAGGCCCGTAGCCAGGCTTTGAGAAATACCGAGGTCGTTTTAGCGCGGCGTGGGGGGCCCAGGGGGTGCTGTGCCCCCCCCGGATACATTTTTTTGTCCATTTTAAAGTAAAATGCTTCAATCTGGTGCACTTTGAGAGCAAAATTAAGAGGCTAGATCTATAAAGAACTACAGACATCATGTTAGATTAATATCCTCTTTACTGTGCTGTTGCTTTAAAATGATACAAAAAATAAATGCCTCCCGATATAATATAATTTATATTCTGCATACAGGTCACATGGCAGAATACTGCTCAATTAAATACAATGGCCCATCTACACAAACATCACTTACAGGGGAGTTACTTACCCATTCACTTCAATAGAACTGTCCCCAAAGTCTAGCCCCAATCTAGCCTCAATGCAAAATCTGAATGTTGTGACTTATCTTTCTTCCTTCTATAGCACACAGAGAGGAAGCAAATTGTTGCATTTCTGATCAACTGTCACATTAAAACATCAATGACAGATGAATAGATCTGGGGGCCGGGGCTATTTTTCTAAAAAAAAAAAAAAAAAAAAAAAAATTGTGTGTGTGTGGAAAATACCGAGGTCATGACCTTGGTGTCCTCAATGGTAGCTACGGGCCTGATCCAGGAACACAACTCAAGAATATTAGCTATGATGGAGCGCAGAGGGATCTCCTCCTTCTCCACAGACACCATGAGGCTGCTGCATCACAAAGGTCCACCAAAATGGAACCACACAATGAAAGCATAGACTGATGGGCCCCTATCGTCCCACTGGCCTCTAATTAACGGTTAGCGCCAGGTGCAGCCTATATTAGTGGGTGTGGACCGGCGCAGTGCCTATTCTCGTGTCGGCGCTACATGCGGCCTTAAGCATTATAACCACGCCTTTTAAGCGTAGAATTACTCACACCGTGCTCATTGGAGAAGTGCAGTAAACAAATCACAATGTCCCTTTCATGTTCCATTCCACGGAGCGATCCAATCCGGTCAGAAAAGCCCGACCAAAGCGCTCTGAGCTCCCCCCTCCCTCCATCCCCTGTCTCCATATACTGTATATTATTCCATATTATTATGCTTCTCAAACCAATCTCACTGCAGTTTAAATACAGCATGCTTGTAAATACGCTACACTATAGCAAGATATATATATATATATATATATATCAAGAAAAGAATGTTCTAAACCAGGGGTGGGCAAACTTTTTTGGTTGTGGGCCGCATACAGAAAAATATAAAGAGTCGCGAGCCAAACAATATTAAGCGTGGCAGTTTTCGCGGCAAAAAAATTGGACCAGAAAACCCTTGTGCCATCAAAAACTCAATTTCTACCTAAATAAATATATGACACATAGTTTATTGATGTGCTCACCTATTACAATGGGTATTTCTGTATGTTTTCACATTTTCTTTTCCTGTGCCAACAGGTTAAGACAGAGATAATTTAACATAACATTAGTAGGCTATTAGTAGAAAGCGACCACTGCTCCTGGCCTGCCCCTCGGAGGAAAGGACATGCCTGGATGGGTTAAATGCAGAGGACACTTTTCACCGGCCACCGTCAGCATGAGTGTGTTGTGGCCGCATGCATGTATTGTGGTGTTCGTGTGACAATAAAAGACGGGCTTGTCCGTTACGAGAGAGAGTATTAAACATTCATTCAGTATTAAAAATGTTTAAAAATAAATAGACCAGGTCAGGGTACTCAAGTATAACCTATTTTCAATGGTTTTAAATAAACAAATGGGGAGATTGTTTTTTTGTTTTTGTTTTTTCGTTTTCATTTTCCGTTTTAAACTTTAAAACAGAAAAACGGAAAAACGTTTTTAGCAAAAAAAAAAAAAAAAAGTGTGTGTGCTAAATTCATGGTGGGCCACTTAAAAACGGGCAGCGGGCCGCAGTTGGCCCACGGGCCGTAGTTTGGCCACCACTGTTCTAAACGCATCGGCTAGAAAAATATAGCCATGATGAGATTAGATTGGTGAAAGTTTGGGCAGAATGATATCGGTTTCTGTCGCTACCTTTTCTTCTCCCCCACTGCACAGGTAGGATGATGCAACAGCCTCTGAATGACAGGGGCTCAAAACTACGGTATAACAACTTTTTTTTCATCGGTCATTGTGCCTGTCTGATGCGCGAGAGAGAGAGGGAGTGAGAGATAGAGAGAGAGAGGGGGAGAGAGAGTGAGATGGCAGAGGAGAGCTGCACGCAATTACGCACAAATCCCTGGTGCACTGAATAAGGCCTGGTTTTGAAAAGGGCTAAATGCTAAATTAACGCCAGGGAGGAAGATAGCGTTAGGCCGGTATTTAAGGCCGAAACGCCCATTCTGGCCTATTCTGGCACTGCGCCACGCCTCTTCGGTGTAAAGCGCATTTCGGGGCCTAAAAACATGATGCTATCTTCCAGGCGCAAAGCGTGTTTTTTTGCATTTAATGCAAGTTTAGCACCTAAGGCCAGTGGGAAGATAGAGCCAATGACCCATCAACAAACCAAAACCTACCTTCAGTTGTCTGCTGGAAGGTGGTCATTTCCTACTTTTTCCAACCCGTCTTGCGATCAGACGTCTTTGCTCGCTTTGTTTCCTTTGTAACAAAAGTAGAACAGAAAACAAATGAATGAGAAGCCAGAGGGAATCCTCAGACAGCTTCTGTGGTCTTGGATTCGGCTATATCCTGAAATAAAATTCAACATTAATATCTGTAACAGACACCAGAATCTACTGTACAACATGCAATGCAATGAATATTGTCCCCCACTGGTGAAAGTGTGGACCTGAACGATGCGGTGCTTCGCTCCGGTAAAAGATTCCGTGCCTGAATGGCGCACCGTTAAGAGGGGAGAGACAGAGTGACACAGCAGCTGCCTGTCAATCAAAACCCACAGAACAGAAGCCATCACGATCGCATTTCCAATCAGGAAACACATCTGACGTTATGTCAACATAAACAACAGATCGTTTTCTTATAAATTGCTTCTAAATTCTACAAAAGCCGGTCCCGTTCCCAGCATGATGTCAGATCCATGGACATTGCATGTGGCAGCTCATAGGGAGCACATGTTGTTAATTGACTGTGCAGTGTGCAGTGAGAAGCCTAAAGTGGACTTACCGTTAATTTGTCTGCCTTCATGAAACAATGTAAGTCCTTTCAGATGTCGTTTTAATGGTCATTAGTTCTCAGCAATGTTCATGATCTTTGTAATTAAGGAGATACTGACACTTCAGATTTCCAACATTTTAACGGAGACTTCTGTTGCGCAAAGCATGGGCTTAATTATTGCTTGATTGGCAGTTGCTTTTACATGCATTGACCAACGCCATGAGAGAGAGAGAGAGAGAGAGAGAGAGAGAGAGAGAGAGACAGAGAGAGAGATGATAGGGAGAGAAAGGGGGGTGCATGCTTTTACGCATGGTTTCATGGCGCCTCCGATGCGCAAAAGTCCTGGTTCATCTTCATCCAGGAATGTTTTCAAGGTGGCATTTGATTGTCTGCCCAATTCGGTGATATTTCAGTTTTTTTATTCCTTCTGGGAATCTTTTGCCTTGGAGGGTTTCTCTGCTGACTGCATGAATTTCTTCTGTGCACAATCTACTGTGCATTGTTCCTGTCTCTACAAAAGGCTTTATCCAAGCAGTAATTCTAAGTAATTTACTTAATTAGTTATAGGCTACATATTCACCTGCCAGACAGGTTCCAGAAGAAAAAAATGCTTTTAAATTAAATTAGCCGTTTGATGAAACTATTTATAAACATATGAATACAAATGCTTATAAATGAGCCATTTAATAATACTGTTAATTAAATTGACAAATCAAATACTGATTCATTAATGCTGATGATTTGCAAAATGCAATTTAAAATGTGCCTTTTTAAATTATTTTTATTTCTTGCTTATTCATTTTCATTTGTCCTTTGCACAATTCAATCATGAGAGGCCAGTTGGTAGGATTTAACAAACTGTATTTAGCAATCGGCATGCATGGCAATACTTTGGCGCATGACTCCATTAGCCAGTGGCGCTGCTCTTGAGGCAAGAGGAGGGCATCTGCATAGGCTAGGAGATCCCCCCCCAGTGGGGGATCAGGAGTCACGACTCGTTGGTGGCGGACTGGGGAGGTGGGTGGGGCAAAACAACGCTTCGGAGGACGGCTCAGGGGAGATGGACTGCCGTGAAGCTGCTGCTGCTATGATCGGCCAGAGAGAGAGAGGTGACGTAGAACCCTTGCTATATATATGAGAATTAACTGACGTCATATCTGACATCATTACAGACGTCATACTAAGACTTTGACTGACCACGTCATACTAGAACTTGACTGACGTCAGGGGGTGATCGGATTAGATTATGCACGAATGGCCTTCAGCTTGAAATATGGTCTAGAGACCTCACTTCATTTTCGACCTTTTACTTTACCATTGGACAACGGTTATGCTACTTAAAGCACAAGAACAAGTGTGCCACACTATACAGATTAATTAACTTTCACCATTTAAATAAATAATTTTCTACATGATGTCACGTCACGTGTTTCTAATTTCAACACCATACAGGTGTTATGCAGTCCCGAGAGTCAGAACTGAACTGGGTAAAAAGGCTTTTAAATTTTCTGCCCCCTCTACCTGGAATGATGTGCAGAAGGACTTGAAATGATCAAATCTTATAACTCTGGGGGAATTCAAGTCAATCTTAAGAGACAGAGAAATTAGTTATCTTGGCTCTTGTGATTGCCCTGCGGTGTAACCTCACTATTGTTTCCCCTGAGTGTGTGACTGACTGTATTTTATCTGTCTTTACTGTTTATTTTGTGTTTGTGTGTATTGATGTAACTGTCTTTATGCTGCCGTTTTGGCCAGGTTGCTCTTGGAAAAGAGGTTTTAATCTCAATTCGTTTTTTTTACCTGGTTAAATAAAGGATATTGATTGATTGATTGATTGATTGATTGATTGATTGATTGAAAAAAATAATGCGTGTGTTCAGGGATGCATGAAGCTGGGGCTGGACAAGAACAATGATCCGATGAAGTTTGGGGTAGTAGTACCGGCAAGAATTTTAATCCACTTTCACCCCTGTTGTCCCCCCAAAAAGTAATTGTATTCCTTCAATTGTTTCTACTGTAATTGTTTCTAGCGCTGGACCCGAATATCCATATTCAGATATTCGTTTATTAGTATTCAGTTCAAAATGTTGGGATTCAGGTATTTTTTTTTTTCTTCTGTTTTGCTGAGTTTAAGGAACTTGTTAAACTGTTGTGTTGTGTTCTCTGCCATCATTAAATACTATAACTGTCTGCATTGTAGAAGAGGTTGAAATTGTCATACAGGTAGGAGATGCTGTGGGCAGCGCAGGACACGAGCGCCAGCAGCTTAGAGTAGGTGTGCAGAGACAGTAGCCTGCTGAAACACATGGTCACAGAACACATGGGCAACACTTTATAATAACTATACACTATTAAGCATTGATTGATTGATTGATTGATATTTTTATTTAAGTGTCATGCACCTGGGTGCCCAGCCCATATGGGCTTACAAGACACTATATCATAATTACAATCGCCAAGATGGCTACACAACAAATCATAATATACCTTTGTACAGAATCAAGAAAAGAAAAGAAAGGGCATTTCATTGAGACATTCACTTTCCAGAAACAATTATACTGGGTACAATGTTCCCTGTCTTAGTCGCCAGGCATTTTCTATAAATCTGGCTAAAACAAAAATTTCCTTATCAAAAAGCCAACTCAACATATGACCTTCTGACAGCCAAAACAAATCGGGATTCTTCAACTGGATTTTCTCAAATAAAGGATCTCTCAAATCATTGTATATGGGACAATGAAACACAAAATGAAATTCATCCTCCACAACACCAAGATCACAAAAAACACACAAACGCAACTCTTCAGGAACACATGTATATCTACCTACCTCAATTGCCAGTGGTAGGGTACCAGTTCTTAACTGAGCACATAGGGGCCTCTGTCCTCTTTTTAGATTTGACATTATATATGGTTCAGTAAAATAATCTTCTTTAATTTGGACATCATTTCTGAGCTTTGGTTTCTTCCAAATCTCCTCCATCCATTGTTCCTTTTGAATCTGAAACAGTTGTTGTTTGACTATACTTACATTACACTGTAGATTATTCATAAAAATCATATGTAAATCACAAAATGAAAATATTGCAGATACCTCTCTTGACCCACCCGATCTGACTGTTGTCACCCATAGATTCAGTAGGTTCGTCATCAGCCCCATTCCTATCGCTGATAAACCTGCTAGGAGGTTTCAGTAGGTTTCAATGGCCGTTGTCAAACAACTTTATATTTAGGCAAATAAAACAACTTAGGGTTAGGGTGAGGGTTAGGGTGAGGGTTAGGGTTAGGTTTAGCGTTAGAATTAAGCAACAAAACGCGTTAAAATACGAAAACGGAAACCACTCCTGATAACGAATCGCTGATAACGACCTTCTGCGCCTACTAGCAGGTCAGTAGGGCCCTACTGGCCGATATGAATGGGGTGATAAGACGCTGATAATGACGATTGAATGGGCTGACAATTAACTGTGTGCTCTGTCCCAATTAAAGATATTTTTGGTCACCCTATCCTCTGGCAACTGGACAAGGCGGTTCCACAAACGAGCCATTTCACCTCTCTGCTTAACAAGACAGGACTCCCATCCCATATCCCCTTCAACAGCCACCTTCACAGTATATTTATGCACTCCAAGAAAGCATCTCATGGCTTGACTCTGGATAGTATTACAGTCAGATGCATCCTCAAAACCCCACACTCCTGCAACATCAAATACAATGGAGCCAACCATTGAATCATAAAGTTTAGAAAATGTTGAGAAGCCAAGGTCAGGACATGGTTTCATTTGACTCATCACAGAGCCTAACGCTCTTCCTGCAGACTCTGCCAGTACTTTTCTTCCTTCTGAAAAGCTCATGTTTTCATTGAAAACAAAACCAAGATATTTATACGAGGAAGTGTACATTAAAGGCATTGAACCAAACTGAAATACATAATCACTCTGCTGTACACATTTTTTCCTAAAATGTATAGTCTGAGTTTTTTCACTGTTGATGGCAAGTCTCCATTTACTGCACCATGTGCTCATAATATTCAACATTCTTTGTAAATTAACCTCTTTCTCAGCAATCAAAACAATATCGTCTGCGTACAACAAAATACTAAAGTTCATATTGTCAATTGATATACCTAAGTTGGCCTGCTTGATTTCTTGAGCTAAATCATTAATAAAAAAAGTGAATAAAGTAGGGGAGAGCACGTCTCCTTGCTTCACTCCAAATGGAGTAGGAAACCAGCCAGTTCTAAAATTATTCAACTGCAGACAAGCAACAGGATAATTAGTTAAATGTACACATAAATGTACATACATATAAATAGTTGTTTAATCATTTACTTACACTTTCTAAATGATCTTATGAACCATTAACAACTCCTAAATAAATGGTTTGTAATTGATATATAATACTCATTTATAAATGGTCAATCTATCATTTACAAAGTAAGAGAATACAATCATTAAATACATTATAGATTAGGTTATTAATCGGGAATAAAACATTTATAACTGTTTATGAATTACTTACAAATGCTTAGTAATGTATGACCAATGCTTTATAAATGATGAATGAAGTATTTACTAATACTTAAATAATAGTTAGTGTAGTTATTATAAAGTGTTACCGACACACTTTTTCTGGACGGATTCATCACGGCAAATCAGAGGCTCTTTTTGTTTGTTGGTTTTTTAAATAGTGTTGACTTTCCAAAACACCTCAGACATAAATAAATGTCTCCTCCTGATGGATCAGTGTGGCTGCAGCGACAGTGGAAGCCACCTTCATTTTGTGCCCCTCACTGGCTACAATATATTTCTATAATCTTTCAGTCATTTAGGCTTACTATAGGATAAATGCTGTGTTTACATTTCTCACCCAGTGGTGGCATGGTCTGGGGGAGAAATTAAAAACTGAAAGTTGATATTTGGTCAAATGGTATTTGGGCCAGAGTGCTTTCTAAAGTAGATGTCATATTGACATTGTTTGATTGACATGGTGTTGCAGCAGCTGTGCTACGAGATGCATGGATGACTCTACTTCTGCAGTCGATGTTGTGCCTTTTATGCAAAGTATTTTTGTATTGTCAACTCTGTAGTACAGCCTATAGCCTATATAGGCTATGATCTTTTGTGACCCTCCACCGTAATTATTGACTCTACTCTATATCGATCCCCCATTCCATTGGTTCCCAAACTGTGGTGCGGTGGTCCGCCAGAGATTATTATAAAAAAAAATTGTGGGGGGAGGGGTTGGTTGGTTTACGCAGTGGAAGTGGTCCCTGGGAAATTTGGTTTGGTACGTAGTCGTAGTGGTACTTGGTCGGAGAAGTTTGGGAACCCCTGCCCATCTGAAATAAATGAAGCCTGTTGATTGTCTTCTGCTATCGCTGCAGGCAGAGGTGTGACCTTCATGTCACATTGTGCAAACAGACCAGGCTGTAATCTATCCAAAACATCTCACCTCACTGCTGCATTTAGAGCACTTCATTGACTCATTCTAGGTGACAACAACTCAAACTCCCACAATGCTGTGTGACCTTGATATGTTGAAGACTGTTTTTTTTTCTTTCTCCATCTGAGCCCTTATGTCCCCACCACTTTTCAACCACACCCTTGGTTTTGGATCAGGCTACATCCAGTGTAGATCTATAGTCAAGTCAAGTCAAGTCAAGTCAAGTCAAGTTTATTTGTATAGCACATTTCATACACAGAGGCAATTCAAAGTGCTTCACATAAAATGGTTGACAGGAAAAGAAAAGAAAAGAAAAGAAGAGAATAAAATGGACATTTAAAAGCATCACAACAAAACTTTAAAAAAGAGTATAAAAAGTGCATTAAGCAACTTCATTAAGCAGCAGCTTCACATAAAATGGTCGACAAGAAAAGAAAAGAAAAGAAGAGAATAAAATGGACATTTAAAAGCATCACAACAAAACTTAAAAAAAAGAGTATAAAAAGTGCATTAAGCAACAGGCGCAGCAGTTGCAGAAAGAGCTAAAAACTTATAGAGGACTCATTGGGTTTGCATAGTAGCTGTCAGCAGTTAAAAGCGACGGTAAACATAAAAGTCTTTAGTCTATTTTTAAAAGTAAGTAAGGTTGGGGCAGATCTGAGGTCTTCAGACAATTTGTTCCAGCTAGCAGAAGCATAGTGGGTAAATGCAGCCTTCCCATGATTTGATTTGATCCTAGGGACAGTTAATAAGCTGGACCCTGTTGACCTAAGAGTTCTAGACGGTTCGTAGAGTGGGAGCAATTCAGCTATGTATTTTGGGCCTAGGCCATTAAGTGATTTATAGACTAATAACAGTATTTTAAAATCTATTCTATGACACACTGGCAACCAGTGTAAGGACTTAAGAACTGGAGTGATATGATCAGCTTTCTTAGTCTTTGTTAGAACTCTAGCAGCAGCATTCTGAATGAGTTGAAGTTGCCTAAGTTCTTTTTTGGAGAGACCAGAAAAAAGGCTATTGCAGTAGTCTAACCTACTATAAATGAAGGCTTGAATTAGTTTTTCTAGATCCTGTCTGTCTATACATCGATTAGCTTTTATAGGTTGGCCAGTACAGATCTGTTTGTCTCAGAAATGAGGAAACAGCAGAAAAGGGTTCCTTGGTCTCACACCGTGGGTGTATGTGTGTCATAAAGATGTTCAGCGAGATAGAGGGAGAGAGAGAGACACACACACACACACACACACACACACACACACACACACACACACACACACACACACACACACACACACACACACACACACACACACACACACACACACACACACACACACACACACACACACACACACACAGAGAGAGAGACAGAGACAGATTGAGAGACAGAGAGGGGGAGAGAGGGAGAGCCACACCACGTCCAGTCAGCATGAAGGCTGCACCTGTCTTTCTGCTCCTCTGTAAGTAAAACATATTGGTTACATAATATTGGCTAGTACATACAGTTTCAGATGAGAGAGAGACTGACAATCATAAAGGAACGCTATTTCAGATTTGCACATGAACACAACACGTCTTCATTGTGTAAAGAACAGCAGAGCTTCTCCTTTCCTCATAACTTTTACCAGAAATACTTGGTCATATTTTGTAGATCATAATTTCACCAAATAGCATCTTAATTTGATAGATGGGAACATAACAGAGGGAGACATGCCTCTGTGATGTTCTCTCCTATCAATAATGTAATAATATTGTTGAATCTGTTTACTATTGTGTTAGAAAACAGTTTCAGGTCTATTTTCATGGCTCATTCAAATTAATTGGGAGTAACAATCTGAATGAGACAAACTTGTTCAGCTGCATCAGATCTTGGTGGCTACCTCTCATAGATCCAAATCTTTAGATCTCTAGAGCAGTGGTCCCCAACCACCGGGCTGCGGACGGGTACCGGGCGCGAGCCCAGTCCAATTTTTTTTTTTTTTTTACAAACATTTTTTTACAAACTACAAAAATAAATAAACGTCAAATTGAAACTATGTTTCAACTACCACACAGCCTATAATATTATAGCCTGTTTACTTTTTTAAATTTGTATTATTATTATTAAAATTGACAACCGGTCCGCGACCGGTTCCATCTATCTACCGGTCCGCGGCACAAAAAAGGTTGGGAACCCCTGCTCTAGAGTATCAGTAGGCCTAAAACATCACTGAACTGCCTGTTCACACAGACACTTCTGCTGTTGGGTTCTTTGTCTTTTCCTTCCTTAAAGGGATAGTTCAGAATTGTGTACAGTATGTGAAATATTCACTGTAGCCATGTGTGGCAAGAAGTGGGGGATGACGAGTTGCATGTGGCAACAGTGCAGATTTCAGCTAAAACAGGGTGTAAATGATTATTTTCAAGTCAAATTGGCATCTCAGGGCTTGTGGAGACTTGGATTATGCCAGGTGTACATGTATGGAAGCATTTTATTTATATCTGACTCCCCAAAACCTTGTATCATCATGTCTGCACCATGTAAGATACAGAAGTTACTTTACATTATATAGTTACATTGCATGACTGATATAGAAAATTTAACATTCACATTCGTTTTTATATAATAAATATATTAGTTTAATATACCCACGTACATTTTCATTAGTTACACATAGTTATTATATGGCATAGACACACACACACACACACACACACACACACACACACACACACACACACACACACACACACACACACACACACACACACACACACACACACACACACACACAGACACACACACACACACACACACACACACACACACACACACACACACACACACACACACACACCATTCAAGGATAGGCTATAACCCACATCAGCAGCTATCTCAGTCTCTCTTTCTCTGTCTCCATCTAAAGATGTCAGCATATTGCAGGGTCACAGATGAATGCCATCATGATTGCTCTCTATATGAGAAACCATGTCTAATCTAATATGTGCTGATGCTTTGTGCCTTGTGTATAAACTATCTGTGTGTGAGCCTTTATGCATTCATGGATGTACAAGATTGCTCCTATATGAAATACATTTATTTAAGACAACTTCCAGACTCACTCCTGCTTTGATCTCAAGTGTCTCCCTCTTCACCTTTTGACTGTTAATATCCATTCTGCATCAATCTCCATCATTTCTGATATGATAGATAGAAGCATGAGAAAGACAGAAGATCTGCTGTCTGAGGAGAGAGGAGTCTTCTGATTGGTTGGAAGGACAAACTCTTCTGTACTTTGAATCATATTGGTTCTTAACTTGGCTGTAAGAGATTTATCCTAAATAAAATCTCCACTCTGGTAAAGTGACATTAGAAACAACTCACATCATCTGAGCTCTGAGCTGGTGGCCATGTTGGAAGAGCAGCAGGTTGTTTGTCTTCCTGCCAGTGCTGCTTCAGTAGACAGGAAGGATGACCACATCAACGATTCCATCATCTCCTGTTAAAAAGCTCAGTCTGTAACAGGAAGTAATGATATTCAACATGTAAAAATATGCTGCTGAGGTCTGAACCACCTCGCTGTAAAGATGACTTTGAACAAACATGAAGACTGTTGCTATTACCTGATATCTTTTACATATCTGACTCCTCCCCCTATTGCAGGCTCGGCTGAGCTGCTGCTGTCTGGTACAACTGAGTCTACAGGTGAGCTGATGGTGCTGAAACACTGGGTGCATTTGTAAATAGTCACTCTGGCACAAACTGGACCGTTTGTAAATTAGGAGCACTGTTGGAATACAGCGTTTGGTTATTCAGAGCACTACACCACTCTATCTGAGGTGAAAGAGCAGCAGAGCACCAAGAGCAGATGGTAAATGGTAAAAAAAAAACAGAGGAAGAAAGAGAAGGGAGGAGAGGAGCTGAGAACAGATAACAGTGAGCTGTTTGTATCATGTCTTTGGAGCAGCTAGTAGCCTGCAGTTTTTAAAATTATGACCCGTTCAATAATTAATAGAGAGAGAGCACGCTCTAATAGTAGAGCATCAGATGGATTTACGAACAACCACAGGAAACAACCACCAACAATCACCTAATAAATAAATAAATACATTAATTAATTAATTAATTAATAAAAATATTTCACCAACTTTGAAGAACAACCCACACCTCCCCTCTGTATTTTTTTTATATTCTTCCCCATCTACAAGCTTTCTCTCTCTCCCTTTCTCCCCCTCATTCTGTATGTCTCTCGCTCTCTCATTCTCTCTCTCTCTCTCTCTCTCTCTCTCTCTCTCTCTCTCTCTCTCTCTCTCTCTCTCTCTCTCTCTCTCCTCCAGTCTCACTGAGTGTCAGTCCCAACAGACAGCAGTTCTTTGAAGGAGAGGTTATCTCTCTGAGTTGTGACCAGAGCTCTGCTGGATCGGTGGTGAAGAGGAAGAACAGAGGACAAGGAACCAAGGAGTGTGGAGGTGTAAGAGCCTTTGGGGTGTTTAATGGTTCCTCCTGCAGCATGGTTCCCCTAACAGCAGACAGTGGAGTTTACTGGTGTGAAACTGCAGAGGGAGAGAGAAGCAACGAGGTCAACATCACTGTATCTGGTACAGTAAGAGTTTTCACACCTGCTTTGTTTGGTTGTAACCAGCTGAAAAACAAAACACGTCTGGTGCACACCAAGGAACCAGACTATGCAGTCAAGGTCAGGGTCAAGGTTACTTTATTTCTACTCGTGGATAGATCTGGTTGCAGGGAGAGTCACACATTTCTAAAAGACACAGACACAGTAGATAGACATATACACACATAAAAGTGCCAAGTGCTCATAAGTCCAATCATCACCACATTAAGAAAATGCAAAAAAAGGTACAAATATGTAAGTAAACTTAGGCTACATAATGCAGAAGAGTGACAGAAGAATGACCAGCCAGGTAATTACCCCTACCATCTCTCCTGCCCTCAACACAAACAATCATCATGGCATTCTGAACGGAGTCAAGAAACAAGACAAGAAACAATACACTTTACAATGTGTTCCTCTGAATAATGCCTGCTGGAACCAAGCTATTTCTATAGTGCTTTGTTCTGCACTTTGGGACTGAACCTTCTTCCATAAGGAAGAAGCTGAAATTCACTGTGCAGAAGGTGCAACCTGCCTTAAGATTGACCCCCTTGCATGGCACCGTAACACGGGCGTTACGTTTCTGAGTTTTTGCTGTTCATCTGTCATTAACGTGATGAATTAGGTGGTTAATTCTGAACAATGTTGTTCATGCTACATACCAAATTAATCGTCTGAATCTTGCGCATCGAACCATGTCTTTCTTTTTCGGATCAGATCAACACAGCGGAGGTTATAGCCGTCTTTGTACAAAGACAATGACAACATTTCAGATTATTTGGCTTTTTCAAATGGCTTTTTGGAAATCCGCCTAGGTATCCTCAAAAACCACTGCCAAATACTCATGTTTTGGTATTTTTTCATCTTCTTTGAGTTGGGATGTGGTAAGGCCACTTTCAGAAAAGGTCAGGCAGTTGTGTGTAGCGGTTCAGCCACAGTAAGCATTTTAGTTTGGCTATGTCATTTTCACCATTTTCTTCAGAAATAGGTGGCTTTAGAAGAGCTGTAGCTGTCTGCTGTACAGAGACTCTGAATTAAGCTGGACTTCACCAATCAGCTTACTGGACCATTTCACAATCTGGTTCAGAGAATTTCTGTTTTTCAAAGAAAGATTTCCAAACTATGACACCAAAGAAAAAGATACAGTTGATTCAATAAAGGAACGGTAGAATAGGGTCATCATGGTTTTGTCAATATGAAAAAAGGACAATTTTCTCAAACAAAACAAACAGTAGTGCCCTTTTTTGCACACAGCTTCACAGTTTGTTTCAAAGTTGAGTTTTGAGTCAATAATTGTCCTGAGATATTTGTACTGTAAGATTGTACACATTCCACCATTTGACCCTTAATGGATGTGACTTCCTGTATGTGGGCATGTTTTCTAAAATCAATGAACATGTCTTTTGTCTTAGCTGTTTAACTGAAGATAGGACTCCTCACACCATTTGACAAAGTCATTGATGACCGGACTGTGGCTGGTCTCATTGTCCTGAAGCAGAGTCACAATGACAGAATCATATTTTCACATCTACTCCTACAAATATTTGTGTACAGGATAAATAAAAAGGATGAAAGTATGCATCCTTGTGGAGAAGCAGTTGAGGAGCAGATTTGGTCAGACAGGATACATTTATCCTCACACTCTGTGTCCTGTCAGTTAAGTCCAGAATCCAACCCACAGGATTATTGCTGAAATCAAACTGTTCTAAAAGCCTTCTAATTTAAATATGGAGTTGGATTGTATTAAAAGCATAGTATAAAAGTCTATCATGGGAGTCATTTCCTTCAAGATGTTTAAGGTTAAGCAAAGTGACTGTGGCATCCATACTCTCCTGTGAGGCCTGTAACCAAAGTGCATGGGGTCAGGTGCATGCAGTTTTGAAAACAGGTCTTGAAGGTCTGAAAATGTCATATTGGTCTGGTCCAAATGGACTAACTCTGTCTATATGGCTCTGGTCCAACTGGACTGTCTATAATGGTTTTGGTCTAATGGGACTAATCTGTCTATAATATGGGGCTGGTCTAACTGAACTAATTGTGCGTTCATGTGCTGTCGGACTCATCGGAAAAATATGATTCCGAGAGGGAAAATTCACGCTCAAGTTTGAACAACAAGTCAGCAACTCTGTGAGAATATTGCTACACGAGTTGTCGACTTGACATCATGCAGAAAACATGGCGGACAAGAGTGGATGTTTTGTTGACGTAAGAAACTTTTTATGTAATTAGTGTATTTTGCATCAGCTATTTGCTCATATGTCACTGTCATGTCGTTTAATATGGTATTACCGTTAGTTGCTGTCCTCGTAGAGTGACCTAGTTTACTTAGAAAACGTATCTATTAAGTGATAACAACTCAGGTAGGAGCAATAACGTTATCTGCATGGTGCGCCTCCACCAAGTAACGTTACATTCCCACAGATATTGCTTGCAGACTACAACCAGTCTAGTTCAAAATCACTAATATAATGTTCCATATTGCGCTGGTTGCTAAGGTTTCCATATTTACGATCATTCCGACACTACAAACACACGAACACCCACGCGTCGGAAGAACGACAGGCCAACTCGGAAAATCGAACTATCCGATGAGCACACGAACGCACGATTCTGTTTATATATGGCTCTGCTTGTGTCTCGATACAGGACAAGTGTTGCCTGTGATCCTGGAGATTCCTGCACTTCCTGTGATGGAGGGAAGTAATGTCACTCTGCACTGTAGAGCACTCAACAACTACTACTCATCAACATTCTACAGGAATAACATCACGATTGGATTTGGGCAAAATATGACCATCAGTAATGTCCAGCAATCTGATGAAGGTTCCTACAAGTGTTCCATTGAGACTATTGGAGGATCTCCAGAGAGCTGGCTGTCTGTCAGAGGTTAGGACACTCACATTCACCTCCTGTTGATATTCCGTGACAGTTATTATTTTACAGTAAAGATATGAACTGACCTACTGACCAGATAATGAATTACTGCATCACTTTACTGAAGGACTTCCTCCTGGTTTATCCTCCAGCCCGTCCTCCTCCTACCACTCATCTCTCCACCTCTCTCTCCTCTCTTTCAGCCTCTTCCCGTCCTTCTCCCACCTCCAACTCCCCCTCCACAGACTCTCCCAACTCCGCCTCCACAGACTTCCCACTCCTCCCAGTTCTAGGAGCGCTGCTGTGTGTGGTTCTACTGGCTCTGCTGCTGATCGGAGGACTGCTGCTCCGGAGGAAACGAGCAGGTACCAAACCTGTCCAACTGACCTAGTTGCAATAGATTTATACTAGATGAGTTACTGTCTTATACTGTGTCTAATAGTTACACTCATTATAGTGGTAACCCATCATCTGGGCAGCCCTATTCTAAACTCAAACTCAAACAAAAAAGCAGAAAGTGAAATAATTAGTATAGTCAGAGTCAAGACTTTGGCAAACTGGCTATATTAGATTGTAAACGGTTGCAGCAAACTTGAAGACAGTCTGGCACAGATCGCATTGGGTGTTGGTGTGAAGCTGTTCTGACACCTTCTTATACTTCCTCACTTCAGCATTTCTTCTCTCACTGTAAACCTCTCTGTACACTTCCCCATTCTGCATCCCACCATGTCACTGAACAGAAAGACAGACAGACAGGCACACACACACACACACACACACACACACACACACACACACACACACACACACACACACACACACACACACACACACACACACACACACACACACACACACACAGAGAGAGAGAGAGAGAGAGAGAGAGAGAGAGAGAGAGAGAGAGAGAGAGAGAGAGGCAGACAGAGACAGGCTGAGGGACAGGCAGGCAACCAGGTATATGTTGACCATGTTTATTGTCTTTATTGACATTTAAAGTGGTTTAAAACACAAAAACAGTTTACATTACATGACCAGACTGGGTTAGAAACAAAAGTATTGAGCCATTCTCTATAGCCTATCCCAGTGAGTGAAAGATTATGCATGCTATGAAGTTTAGCAGTGCTAAATTAACTCCTGCCTGGGAGCTAACATGGCTAACTGTTCCAGAGTGCTGGCTGTGTGTTCTACTTGTCAGTGAGCTATCACTTGCCTATAGTTGCCTGTAGCATTGCCTGGGAGCTAACATAGCTAACATGGTATAGTGCTGCATGTGTCCAAGCAAGTAGGTTCTAGTGTCAGTGAGCTACCGCTTGGCTAAAGTAGTTTCTATAGTCGTGTGCCTGCATTCAGTCTCTCCCCAATCCCTTTACGGTCTGGTCTGTATGGAATGTAAGCTGCATGCTTAACATGTACAATCTAAATGCAAATTAAAAAAATATAAACATGGTCACATTGTATATTTATTGTCCAATTACACACATTCAATTTACAGGTCCTGTACCATGTCAACACAGAGGAATTACTATTGAATTATACAAAATAGACATGCTTCAATGTACAGGTCTGGTACTGTATGTAATTACAGTATATGAACACAACTATGTTGTTGTATAAGTATTATCATGTTAGTGTGTAATATTTTTTTCCTCTTAACATCTTTCCTTAATGGGACCTGTAAAATGAAGGGTTACAGTTATGAATAGTAAACATGTGTATTGAAAACTGATCTCTCTCCTCTCCTATCAGCAGCAGAAAGCAGTAGGCCTACTTCTCCTCCTCCAGTGGATGTGATCTATGGTGATGTCATCATCAGACAGGGAGCCAATAGGAGAGGTAGGCTGTGTAACTGCACTGTAACTGTGTGTGTGTGTGTGTGTGTGTGTGTGTGTGTGTGTGTGTGTATGTGTGTGTGTGTGTGTGTGTGTGTGTGTGTGAGTGTGTGTGTGTGTGTGTGTGTGTGTGTGTGTGTGTGTGTGTGTGTGTGTGTACAGTATACAGTATACACAGTATATATAGATACGTGTGTGTGTGTGTGTGTGTGTGTGTGTGTGTGTGTGTATGTGTGTGTGTGTGTGTGTGTGTGTGTGTGTGTGTGTGTGTGTGTGTGTGTGTGTGTGTAAGTGTGTGTGTGTAAGTGTAATCTGTCTGTCTCTCTCCTTTTCAGATAGGTGTTCAGCAGATGCAGACACTATCTACTCTGATGTGAAGACACACAAAACAGGTACATACTCACATTCTATCTCTCTCTCTCTCTCCTCTCTCACTCTCTCCTCTCTCTCTGTCTCTCTCTCTCTCTCCTCTCTCACTCTTTCCTCTCTCTCTCTCTCTCTCTCTCTCACTCTCCCTCTTGTTCTTGTTCTTCATGAGGATGATGAATTCCAAATAAACCTGCTGCACGCACACGCACACACACACACACACACACACACACACACACACACACACACACACACACACACACACACACACACACACACACACACACACACACACACACACACAGAGAGAGAGAGAGAGAGAGAGGGAGAGAGAGAGAGAAAGAGAGATTGATTAATCGATCTGTGTTTCATTCCAGGTATTAGCCATGCCTTGAGGCCAGGGGGGGACTCCTCCAGCCAGCCAGACTCTGTGGTTTAGGATCAGAGGGACTCTCCTCTTTCTCCACACACACATCATGAGGCTGCTGCATCCCAAAGGTCCACCAGGAGCTTCTGCAGTTTCACCAGCCAACCTGATTTTTAGCAATGGAACAATGGAACCACACAATGAAAGCATAGACTGACGACCCATCCACAAAGCAAAACTTACCTTCAGTTGTCTGCTGGATGGTGGTCATTTCCTACTTTTTCCAACTCAACGTCTTTGCCACTTTCTCTCTTGTGTAACAAAGGAGGACAGACAACAAATGAGAGGGAGAGGGAATCCTCAGCCAGCTTCTGCGCTTTTGGGGCTCTATCGTTGCTTCGGCCTACAAACTGCGCTCAGTGCCAGGCGCAGCCCAGATTAGTGGGTGTGTGGACCAGCGCACTCGATATTTTGGTGTTGGCGCAACAGGTGGCCTTAAGCATTATAACCACGCCTTTTAAGCGTAAAATTATGCACAATCTGCTCATTGGGGAAGTGCAGTAAATGAATCACAAGCTTGACTTTTAAGCTACAATTCCACTGAGCGATCCAGTCTGGCTTCAGAAAAGCCGAGGGCTCTGATCTCCCCCCCTCCCTTTTATCCCCTCTGTCTGTCTCCATAGGCTATTATTCCATATTATTATGCTTCTCAAACCAATCTAACTGCAGTTTAAATACTGCAAGCATGTAAATACGCAACACTATAGCAAGATCAAAGTGAAAAGAATGTTCTAATCTAAACGGATCAGCTAGAAAAATATAGCCTATCCCTATGTCATGATGAGATTAGAAGTTTGTCCAGAATGATATCGTTTTGCTACCTTTTCTTCTCCCCTGCTGCACAGGTAGGATGATGCACATACGTAAATATAGCCTACATTATGTAAAGTCATTGCATAAATGTGTTTTTATTGTAAAACTAAATGTGAAGTAGGGCCAATTTATTGGAGCTGACATCACAGTAGGACATGACAGTAGAACCGTGTTACACTGTCACTCATCTAAATCACGTTAAATCTGCAAGGGATATATATAGCCCCAAGATGACATATATGTTTCACATAGGGGTTGTGTTTTGATTTCGATGTTTTATTTGGTCCAATATTGAAATGTTCTACAATTGCAGGTTGTGTTAACATTACACATTATTTAGATCTACCTTTCTAGCTATTTCGGCTCATTTGGTTGCTATTTATTATCGAAATGTATTAGCCCAATGCATGCTGGGAGATTTCACATTTGTGGCTTTGGTAGGGAAGCCAGGCAGTGAACATTTGTTTGGCCAGAATGATCTCGTTTTCTCTCGCCTTTTCTTCTCCCCCACTGCACAGGTAGGATGATGCAACAGCCTCTGAATGTCACAGGCTCAAAACTGTCATGTTATAAAAAACTGTCATGTTGTTATACTATGTACGGTATAACAATTTATTTTTTCTATCGGACTTGTGCCTGTCTGAGCGAGGGAGTGAGAGAGAGAGAGAGGGGGACAAACTGAGATCAGCAGAGCAGAAGCTGTGCGTGGAATATCCGCGGTGCACTGAATAAGGCCTGGTTTTCAAAAGCGCAAAGCGCTAAATTAACGGCAGGGGGGAAGATATCGTTAGGCCAGTATTTAAGGCCGAAACGCCCATTCTGGCACTGTGCCACCCCTGTTTGGCATACAGCGCATTTCACAGCGAGTTAAGGAGCCTGATGGCGTGTGGGAAAAAGCTCTTGCAGAACCGGGCTGATGTGCTCCGGATGCTGCGATATCTCTTGCCGGAGGGCAGGAGGGTGAACATGCTGTTGAAGGGGTGGGTGGGGTCTTTGGCAATGTTCAGGGCTTTGGATATGCAGCGTTTGTGTGCTGTCTCCTGGATGGTTGGGAGAGAGGTCCCAATGATTCTCTCCGCCGACCTCACCACCCTCTGCAGAGATTTCAGGTCCATGGCGTTGCTGTTTCCATACCAGAGGGAAACGCAGTTGGTTAGAATGCTCTCAATGGTCCCTCTGTAGAAGGAGGTGATAATGTTGCTGTGATAATGTTGTGTGTACATCCTTGAATACCTGCTGTGATAATGTTGTGTGTACATCCTTGAATACCTGCTGTGATAATTTTGACAACTATGAATGCATTAATTGACAGATACACTAAAACATGGAGGAGCAGCCCTAAAAGAAGCTCTCTTCCATGGTTTGGTCAAGATATCTAGCAATTAATGAAAAGTCGTGACTTTGCCCTTAAAAGTCTCCAGCATCTAGTGACTTCCTTGTCAATACATGTGTATGTATAGCTTTACTCATGTGGTTTTATATTTGATTATGTTTCTTTCTTGGGTGTGTCCTTTGGGGTGTATTTAAGCCGCCTGTGGACAGGTGTTGAAAATTAGCGTTCCACTATAAACACTTAACACTGTGTATCTGGTTGTTGTGCATACATGTATGTTGCATCTCCAATGCTCTGTGATGTCCATATGAAATAAACTTAACTTACTTACTTACATTGTCCAAAAAAGTAATGCTATTCCTTCAGTTGTTTCTAATTTGTCATATTTTCAGGCAGTGATATTGGATCTTTATTTGTTTATTATTTGTTTATTAAATGCATTAGCTGAAGGCGAAAGTGCCTTCGTCAGGATGCACCCTGCACCCTGACGAAGGCACTTTCGCCGAAACATGTTGGTGTAACCATTAAAACACAGCAGAGGAGATTTTGAGTGTGCGACTTCTTTTCTTTATGTTACTTTGAATTTTTATTAGTCTGCACCTGTTTTGTGTTCTATGCCATGATTTCTATAACTGTCTGCATTCCCAGAAGAGGTTGAAATGATCATAGGAGATGCTGTGGGCAGTGCAGAGAGAGAGTAGCCTGCTGAAACACACGTACACATGTTGGTCTCGACCGGGTTTCAAGATGGAGACCACGTTACCTCACATCACAATAGCAATGAGCTCTCAACATAAGTCAAGTGGGACGTCTGTTATGACGTGTGTCTCGTGACTCATCACCCCATCCTCAATAGCCAATCAGCCCCTGTCAATATGACGTCCGTTATGACGTCGCTGCTGGGCCTATGACGTGGCAGTATATTTAGCCACGGTCAGCATGTCATCATCCTCTCCCTGATCATTCACCTCAGTGGTGGCTGTACCTCGGTCTTCTTTGGAACTGTGTTCCGTCCCACCCACCTTCCCAGTCCACCACCAGGATGGGTCAAATGCAGAGGATGCTTGCTTGTCAAATTTACCCATGGTCTCTCATGATTGAAGTGGACTTTTTCTGGACGGATTATTTTTTGTATACTGTTGACTTTCCAAAACACCTCAGACATAAATCTCTCCTCCTGATGGATCAGTGTGGCTGCAGCTACAAGCAGCCATCTTCAGTTGCTGCTCCCAGCTGAAGGCCTTTATAGCTGCCAGGCACTGCCAAAGAACTGAACTTTGTTGCACCATAAGGGACATACTTACTTACGGTACTGTTCATTAAGATGTTGATGTTGTTGTTGTTATAAGTTAAGTTTAAGTATATTAAGTCAGGCTTCTCTTTTATCTCTTTAATCTGGCAAAGATCTGGATCGTGGCTGGCAGCCGGCTGGGAGTCAAATGGCCCAGATGCCAGTTGAAGATGGCTGCGTCTGTAAGTCCTTCCAGAGTCATGCTCACAGCACACAGACACACTGCCTATAATATATTTCTATAATCTTGTAGTCTTTAGGCTAAATAGCATGGTATGGCATGGTCTGGGGGAGAAACACGAAACCGAAAGTAAACCGAAAGACACGTCTTGCAGCGCAAGCCCATCTTTTTTGTCATGTCATTGTTGGATTGACATGGTGTTGCACCTGTAGTATTTTCATATTGTCGACTCAGTAGCCTACGCTATGCCCTTTTGATGCACCGTTATGCCATTTTCTCTCTCTCTGTAATTATCTACTCTACTCTGTACTGACCCCCCCCTCTCACCCCCCAATACATTGCCTAAAATCATATCATGCAGCAGAAGTTGGGATAGTCTCCCATCTGAAATGAATGAAGCCTGTTGATTGTCTCTTGCTTCTGCTGCACAGGCAGAGGTGTGAGCTCATGGCACACGTGTGTTAAACTGTGTGTATCCAAAATGTATCAAATTCCCACAATGATTTTTTTATATTGATATGTTTTTGATATTTTGTTTTCCCTTCCATCTGAGCCCTTATGTCCCCTCCAGGCACTTTTCAACAACACCCTTGGTTTTGGATCAGGCTACGTCCAGTGTAGATCTAGTCTGTATTGATCTGTTTGTGTTGTGCTGAGACCAAACTCAGAGATGAGGAAACAGCAGAGAAGGTTTCCTTCCTTTGGTTTCACACCCTGCATGCATGGTACAGTATGTCTGTGTCATAAAGATGCTCAGAGAGAGAGAGAGACAGAGAAAGAGAGAGAGAGAGAGAGAGAGAAAGAAAGAGAGAGGGGGAGGGAGGGAGGGAGGGAGAGAGCCACACCAGGTCCAGTCAGCATGAAGGCTGCATCCGTCTTTCTGCTCCTCGGTAAGTAAAACATATTAGTTACATAATAAGTATGTACATTCATTTACATATTACAGCTAAAATATACATTTAAATATCTGAATTCATACGGGTAAAATTTGAATATATGCATTAATACAGATAAGATATAATGTATTTACACTTTGAGTGGGTCAAAAATGTGAGTCTCTCTACCAAGTTAAAGTTCGAAGTACTGTATTTTTCCTGTGAGGGAACTTCATTTGTAGTCAAGGCATCATACAACATACATCCAACAATAAATAAATAGGCAGAAAGTACATGAAAACTGTGGCTGATTAAAAGCCACGTAGGTGGTGGTAGGTGGGTGAGGGAGCATTAGTAGGGGGAAGGCGGATAGGCAGAGGCCTGTGGGGCGGTGGGGGTGGATGGGGGCCTCAATGTTCATTTCATCTGGTCCAGCCCAGCCGGTTCATCAGTCTGATGGATGTTGGCACAAAGGTGGACATGGCCTGTTTGGTTTTTAGGGGCAGGGAACAGAAAATCTCCTCCCTGAAGGTATAAGAGATTGTGCTGGTTGTTGAGGTTATGGTCACATGCTATGAGTCTGCTTTTCCTGCATGGCTTGTTTTTGGAATATGGCTGTGAGGGACGTCTGGGGTTCCCCAATGATCTTGCTGCACATAATGATCCTGTTGAGGGCTTGGCTCAAAGTACTAGTAAAACTATTACAGCTTTTCTCAATCAAAACTAAACTATTTGATTCAGACAAATGTTCCTTTAAATGTCATGATTGCCTGTGTGTGTGTGTGTGTGTGTGTGTGTGTGTGTGTGTGTGTGTGTGTGTGTGTGTGTGTGTGTGTGTGTGTGTGTGTGTTTTGTGTGTGTGTGTGTGTGTGTGTGTGTGTGTGTGTGTGTGTGTGTGTGTGTGTGTGTGTGTGTGTGTGTGTGTGTGTGTGTGTGTGTGTGTGTGTGTGTGTGTGTGTGCGTGTGTGTAGGGTAAAGGCCTAACAAGGCCAGGTCGAAACCTGGCATAGGGCCGGTGTGCTCAGTAAAGTGCCAAGGTGTATTGAGTCATTTGTGTTCAGTCTATTTTAGTGCACATCAACTGTAGTGTGCCTGTGCTGTAGTGTAGCCTATGTGGGTTAGTAATCCTGGGTTTAAGCTTCATTAACATGAAGTGCCAGATTTATGGTTAATCTAGTAATATATATTATTTTCACACATAAATGTAGGCTATTGAAATGTAGGCTTATTATGTGGTGTATTCCCTACCTGCTGTGGTGCTCCTTCCTTGGCAGAGATCTGTGCTCGAGCACATTGCCTCGTGTTTCACTGTAAACGAGTAGGCTATTGTGACAAGCGAACTTTTTCAGTGAAACAAGTTCGCTTGTCACCAGAGTTGGGGTCCGTTACTCAAAAAAGTAATATATTACACATTACACATTACTTTCAAAAAAAGTAATGCCTTACTTTACTTGATTACTCCCTGGAGAAAGTAATTCGTTACACTACTCGTTACATTACTTTTGCGTTAATCCGAACATCGCCTGAATTGCATTGTCACGTAATTTGCCAGTTAACAATACAACATTAATCCTTACATATATGCCCATATATTAGCACAAATCTCTATCGTAATAAGGTAGGTTGCAAAACTATTCCTGTCTGATGGTGGCTGTCCATTCCCTGCCATCTGTATTTTGCTCAATATGTTTCTGAAAAATGGGGATTTCATTCTACTGTTGAAACTGGCAACATTTCCTCTACCATGTAGGAGGAGGCAACACGCCTGTCCATCTCTGATTTTGATGTTACCTGGTGAAAAGCAAGCTGTTGCTGCTTGCTTGGGGTCGAGGCAGGCGACTCAGCTTGGGTCTGCAACCAGCTTTGTGTTAGCATGTTTCCACTGCAGATGCTTTGAGAGGTTTATGTCGTAGGCTACCGTAGCTAGCTGCTTCTGTCCAGGGCGTTTGCAGTTTCACATTCTTGTCCTTCCGCGCAACAAAAACTTGTTGTAGAAGACGGCGCTTTTTGGCAGATTGCTGGCAGACTATTACGGAACATACGCACTGCGCCCACTTCCCTAGAACACGTTGTATTTACAAGGGGTATTTACAGACCCCATCGCTGTATGTGGGTTTCTCTTATGGTTTACGTTTACATTTAATTTAATTTAATTTTGTCCAATATTCAGATATTCCAGAATTGCATGTTGTGTTAAAATACATATTATTTATATCTAACACTCTTTAGCCTGATTTAATTGTAAAACAGAGTCTGGGAAATTTAACCCGTGGAAGAGGAAAGTGGGCGGAGTTCCCAGCATGCCCTGGGGGTACTGTGTTTTTGTGTCATTTGTTTGTTTGTCAATGTGTTTTGGAGGTTAAAATGATTTATTGTTCTATATGCATGATAGTTATCTGATAAGTTATGTGTCGACTAATAGTGCTGTTCTGCATGCTAATACAAAGTTGAAATGTTGGCACCATGATTGATTCTGCTGGGCAGTTAAATGACCCGTCTGATGGGACACAGGATCTTCTATTAAAACGGAGATCTTTTCTCTCTATACTTGTCTTGCTAGTATGTAAGCGTTTGATTAGTAACTGTAGTGTGATTACTGCACTTACAGTAGGTACAGTAGTGCCTTACACTATTCGTTACCGACAAAAGTAATGTGATTACAGTAACGCGTTACCCCCAACTCTGCTTGTCACACAATACTCGTTGGACTTATTTGAGGGCATGTATGTTTATCGTTCACGTTCGCTAACCTGTCGGTCTTTAAACTCTTTGAACTAGTGATGGGAATTACGGCTCTTTGAAGGGAGCTGGATCTTATGGCTCCGTCCCTTTCTGAGAGCCGTTCAAAATAGCGGCTCCTCGTTCCTTTTTTTTTTTTTTTTATGGGGCGCGCACTACTGTTTCTGAACGAGTAGTGCGCGCCCCCCTCCCCCTTTTTTCCCCCGGGGGCGGAAAGTTCACGTCAAAGTTGACGTCACCATTTTTGCATATCAAATGAGGATGCACTTGTCATGCTCACCGCGGTGTAGTCTGTTATAAGTGCTGACACCGCCCGCTTGAGCCAGTAAACGGGGTGCGCTTTTTACCATGACAAGCAAGCCTCCTGCTCCCCAGCGAGCCCGCTTGTGTTTACTTAGCAGGGGGAGGGGTGTGTGTGTGTGTGTGTGTGTGTATGTGCGTGCGTGTGCTGTGTGCGCGCTCCAGCGCTATAGTCCGGTGAGTGTGACTGACAGAAACCTGAGAGGAGAGGAAAAAAGAACGAAGGGGGGAAAAGAACGGTTCTCAACGACGACGACTCGGTTCCCGTCGTTCCTACCAAAGAGCCGTTCAATAGATTCGGGTCGTTCGCGAACGTCACAACACTACTTTGAACAGGTCGGGGTGCCTGTCGGCAAGATGTTTAGCCAGGTTCGATGTGTTTGAGCCTTTCGCTTTGGTCGCGTTGAAGCACCATTTACACAATGGTTTCGATGTGTCCACGGGCTTGCCTTCGCTGTCGGCAACGTATACAAAATATTTCCATATTTCGCTTCGTGCATCTGCTTTTTCTACAAGCGTTGGCGGCTTGCAAGACGAAGCCGCTGCCATTTTCGCTGTGTCTGTCCTCCTGTGTGTCGGGTGCTGCAGTGAGGACTGAAGGACTGGCCATAGAGCGAGCAGAGAGGGAAGAGAGGAAAGTCGGCACGCCCACACATGAAGCAGACAGAGTCAGAGAGAGCTTTTTTTCACTTTTCACCAGTCACCATTGGTTCAAGGCAACGATGTGTTTATTAGCCAGAGCTGCATTACCGCCACCTACCAGACTGGAAAGTGGAAAGACATTACCTCGCCCTGGATCCATGCTCAAATGCGGGCGACAGAGTGGAATGTAAGGGCCCTGCTGTGCATGCTGCACACCGGCCCCAAAAATATCACTCGACTGCTTGTTCACACAGATACTTCTGCTGTAAAAACCGGATATAGCCTAACTGCTCTTGTGGTCTTTGTCTTTTCCTATCTGGTGCCTGAGTTTCACAAGACTTCATGAACCAAAAGCACACTGGCAAATATGAGACTTCTTGACCTCATGCATAAAACATATACTTTTTGGAGATAACCCTAACCCTAAAAACCCTAACCCTGTGGCGTATAGTTCAGATTTGGATCTGACTCCAAAACCCATCCTGTCTGAACCATGCACTTAGACTACATTGCATGGTATGTCCATCATTTCTGATATGATTGATAGGAGCAAGAGAAAGACAGAATAGCTGCTATCTGAGGAGAGAGGAGTCTCTGTTAAAGTGACATTTCATTTAGAAACAAATCACATCATCTGAGTTGAAGTAGTATTAGATAATGAACATCAGGTAATAAATAGTGTTGCATTGTTTCTCTGCTTGTCTGAGCTCTGAGCAGGAGGAGCAGCAGCTTGTTGTTTGCCTCCCTGCCAGCGCTGCTTCAGTAGGAGGAAGGAAGGATACAACCACAATGATGATTTCCTGTTAAAAAAAAGCTGTAACAGGAAGTAGTAGATTCAAAATGTAAAAATATCCGGATGTCTGAATATGACGACTTTGAACATACATGGACATAGAGGACTGTTACAGAACCTTTACATATCAACTCCCTGTTGCAGGCCTGGCTGAGCTGCTGCTGTCTGGTCTGAGTGAGGCTACAGGTGAGCTCATGGTGCTGCTGATACACTGTTCCACAGGAGACAACCACCAACAATCACCTCTAATAATAAAATGAAATAAAATGAAATAAAATGAAATAAAATGAAATAAAATGAAATAAAATGAAATAAAAACAAAACAAAACAAAACAAAACAAAACAAACAAAACAAAACAAAACAAAACAAAACAAAACAAAACAAAACAAAACAAAACAAAACAAAACACCTGGGCTGATAACAATGCTTGTGAACACATCCTTTTGCATATTCAGTGTAAAGAGCCATTACCCCTCCCTCTGCCAACACTGGCATGTGGCCTTGTGCCCTAAAAAAAAATGCGGCACTGAAGGCCAAATGGCCTTGCCCCTAAAACGACGAAATTCCCATCCTGTTGTAGCCTATAAATCTATACCGTAGAATTATCATCTCAATGAGCCTGAAAATTCAAACCATCCCAAACCAACCCGATAGGCAGAGGGCAGACAGGCGGAGAGGTCCAGGACAGGTGTCAGGCAGGCGAGGGCTGGAGCAGGCGGTAGGCTGAGGCAGGCTGGCAGACAGTTAGACAGACAGACAGACAGACAGACAGACAGACAGACAGACAGACAGACAGACAGACAGAATCAGAATCAGAATCAGAATCAGAGTTTAATACATGTCCTAGAAGGGCACTTTGGTTCACATCAGACAGTAGTGGATAATTACAACATCATTACTAGTTTGAGATTAGTAATAACGGCACACTTCAGAATTGAGATACATTATTACTAGTTTTAAAGTAATAAAGGCACACTTCAATATTATACAATACATAAACATTTGTTGCATTATGTACAGATTCCAAAGGACCATCTACTGCCCTCAGCCGGGTCGCCACGTGCGCAGCGCCACCGTTGCATTAGCTCCTCAAACAACGCAAGTGGCTCGCTGTGATCAGCGCCAGATGGATGTATATCGGAGGAAGAGGGAGAGGGCGTGGGGTGGGGTGGATGATGCAAGAGCTGAACAAGGCGGGGGGTTTGGGAGGGGAAGAGCTCAGTTGCAGACGAAAATATCAGGAGAGCTGCGTCCTTGGCAGTAGAGAGTCCAGATTAGGATGAAATGTTTTGGTTGCCTGGAATTCCTTTCCGTCACACAGACCAGGGTCACACAGACCAGAAAGTCAACAGCAGGTGTCAAGTCTCTGATTCCCAACATTAGTTCATATTCTCCTTATTGCAGATCAGTAGAATTTCTCTGATATATCCAGATATAATCCATTTTTCACAGTTCAAATTCACAGTTCAAATTCACTGACCGCCCATCTCAATTTTCATGACTGATGCCTAGGGTCAATCGCTGTTGTCTTCCCGTGTCCCGCGGCGAAAGCAAGATCCGTCTGGGCAGAGGGTGGGGGTTCCCCGGACCCCAAAATGTTTAGTTGATTTGCGTTGAGAGACCAGCTTAGTAAATCCAATAAATCCATATTTGTCATTTCGAGTAGACGAATGCAAGTTTGCTCTGGGAGTTGTTGCAGGCAGAGGGAAAGAAGGGAGATAAGGGAGAGCGAGAAATGAAGCGACTGCCCTGTTCAAGAGCTGGATGCAGCAGACAGGCAGACAGACAGACAGACAGACAGACAGACAGACAGACAGACAGACAGACAGACAGACAGACAGACAGACAGACAGTGGCTGAAAAGTCCTGACATGATCTGAGTCTACAATCTGGTGATTTTTGGGAGTTCGAGCCCGGTAAATGAAGAGGGCAGATGATGATAGATGGCAGCTGTAGTGGCTGGTCCTCGACTCCCACACACCTGACTCCAACCCTGCAATCAAGACACATGCACACGCACACACACGCACGCACGCACACGCACACACACACACACACACACACACACACACACACACACACACACACACACACACACACACACACACACACACACACACACACAAGGAGGCGGAGATAGTAGACAGAGGGTATGACAGATGTATTGAACCAAATTCCAAAGTACAATCATGAAATACATGCACTATTTATAGATATTTTTGTAGCTGAACTTGTGCTGGATACAAAAAAGTCACATGACTTTATTCACATTTGTTCAAATTGACAACTATGTCAGAGCATTCCAAAATCCTATAGCATTATTCCCCATCTCCAAACTCTCTCTCTCTCTCTCTCTCTCTCTCTCTCTCTCTCTCTCTCTCCCCCAGTCTCTCTGCATGTCAGTCCCAACAGACAGCAGTTCTTTGCTTTTGAGCGTGTCTCTCTGAGTTGTGAGCAGAGTTCTGCTGGATGGAAGGTGAAGAGGAAGAAGAGAGGAGCAGGAACTCAGGAGTGTGGACAAGGAAGAGGCTTTGGGATTTTTGATGGTTCCTCCTGCAACCTGTATGTCTTCCCATCAGACAGTAGAGTTTACTGGTGTGAAACTGCAGAGGGAGAGAGAAGCAACGAGGTCCACATCCACATTCTACCTGGTATAGCTGTCTATATAACTGTCTATATATGCTCTGGTCTAACTGGTCTAACTGTACTTACTGTCCATTATGCTCCGGTCTAACTGGTCTAACTCTGTCTGTATATGGCTCTGGTCTAACTGGACTAACTCTGTATGATCTGGTTTATCTGGACTCAATCTGGGAACCTATTTCCGCACATGAATAGACTCTCCAACAGCCGTACCTTTTTTTTAGGCTTCCTGTATAGTGAGAATATTCCGCCCGGACTTCCACCTCCATGCAGTTCCACTCTGTTGTTGTACCGGCGAATATAAGAGTTCCGGTCCCGAACCCTAGTGAATATATAAGAATGTTGACATTTAGCATTCAAAATAAAAACGATGCAATGTGTGTTTTTAAAAGGCACAGATGTGCGGAAGTGGAAGATCTGCACTGTACAGGAAGCCTCAAAAAGAGGTAGAGCTGTCCCAGAGTCTATTTACATACCGAAATAGATATTGGGTTCCTAGATTGATCTGGACTAACTCTGTCTATATGACTCTGCTTGTGTCTACCGGTGTTTTTCAGGGGAATCTCTGATACTGGAGATTCCTGCACATCCTGTGATGGAGGGAAGTGATGTCACTCTAAGATGTGGAACCTCACTCTCCTGGTACTCATCATATTTCTCCAGGGATAACATCATGATTGAATCTGGACAGAGAACAGAGATTACCATCAGTAATGTCAAACATTCTGATGAAGGTTCCTACAGGTGTAACATTGGACGCAATGCATCTCCTGAGAGCTGGCTGTCTGTCAGAGGTCAGGACACTCACATTCACCTCCTGTTGATATTACATGACACTTATTACAGTTGTGTTTAAAGGTATGAACTGACAAGATAATGAACATCATCACTTTACTGAAGGACATTCTCCTGTTTTCTTCTGCAGCCCGTCCTTCCTCTCCTCCCACCACTACCAGTCCTCTCTCCACCTCTCTTTCAGCCTCTTCCCTTCCTTCTCCCACCTCCAACCCCCCTTCCACAGACTCTCCCAACCCCCCTTCCACAGACTCTCCTCCACTCCTCCCAGTTGTAGGAGCGCTGCTGTGTGTGGTTCTACCCGTACTGCTGCTGATCGGAGGACTGCTGCTCTGGAGGAAACGAGCAGGTACAGTACCAAACCTGTCAAGCTGATCTAGTTACAATAAATGTATACTCTAATCTGATGAGTCACTGGGTCTTATCTAGTTACAATAGATCTGTCCTGTAACTATAGACAAGTCAGTGTGTCTAATCTAGTTACAATCATTAAAACCCAGTCATACCCGTACAGCATTGCTGTTCTATGAAAACATACACGTGTGTGGTACTCATTATAGGACCATGACTCTCAACATTAAGGCCTCCCAGCGTTGTGTTCTCTCAGCTCTGCTGTACGCACTTTATGCAAATGATTCTATTTCCCATTCTCAATGTGTTCAGTTTTTTATGTGGACGACACAACAGTGGTCGGCTTCATAAGACATGGTGATGAATTAGCCTACAGGGCTGAGGTGGAGGCCCTAGTAGAGTGCTGTAGGACAAACAACTTGGTTCTCGCTAAGACTAAAGAAATGATAATTGACTTCTGGAGGGGTGAGGCGGTCTTTTCCCATCAATGACAGATACTGGCCAGGGTCGAGGAGAATTCAGTTTTTTCTTTTTACAACCTGGACCTTATTTCCAGCTTTAATTAGGCAGAGAGGCATGGTGGCAACAGGTATGTGACCATGCATGTTTATTTTCTTTATTGGCATTTAAGTGATACATTTAAACACGCTCAGCAGCGTATTCAAATACAGACCAGCCCAGGGGATCTATTTTATGAATATAAAGCCCTTCTCTAACTTGAGCTTATCCCGGTGAGTGAAAGATTATGCATGAACTTTAGCACCCGCCTGGAGGTTCTACATGTCAGTAAGCTACCACCTGCCTATAGTAGGCACCAGTTGTGCCTGCATTCAGTCTGTTACCAAGACTTTACAGTCCCGTCTGTATGGGATGTAAGCTGCTGTCCTTTTTATTTGAAATCTACAATTTAAATGCAAATAAAAAACAAACATGCTCACATTGTATGATTTATGGTGCGATTACACACGTTTCAATTTACAGGTCCTGTACCATGTCAACACAGAGGAATTACTATAGAAAATAGACATGTTTCACTGCAGGTCCGGTACTACTCTATGTATTTACAGTATATGAACGCTAATGTGTAATATTTTTCCCCCTTAATGTCTTTCCTTAACGGGACCTGTAAAATGAAGGGTTACAGTTATTCATAGTAAACATGTGGATTGAAAACTGATCTCTCCTCCTCTCCTATCAGCAGCAGAAAGCAGTAGACAGACTTCTCCTCCTCCAGTGGATGTGATCTATGGTGATGTCACCATCAGACAGGCAGCCAATAGGAGAGGTAGTCCGTGTAACTGCACTGTAACTGTGTGTGTGTGTGTGTGTGTGTGTGTGTGTGTGTGTGTGTGTGTGTGTGTGTGTGTGATCATATTGATATAGATTGTTGTGTACATATAATCTGTCTCGCTCTCCTTTTCAGATAAGTGTTCAGCAGATCCAGACACGATCTACTCTGATGTGAAAACAGGTACACACTCACATTCTCTCTCTCTCTCTCTCTCTCTCTCTCTCTCTCTCTCTCTCTCTCTCTCTCTCTCTCTCTCTCTCTCTCTCTCTCTCTGTCTCTCTCTCTCTCTCTCTCTCTCTCTGTCTCTCTCTCTCATTTTTATGAGAATGATGAATTATAAATGAAGAAATTATGGAATGCTAAGATAACATACATTAATTATTATACAATAATATCTAATAGTTATTACAGTAATAATTATTATTAACTAGAAATATTGCGTGCCTCGCATGCTGCACAGTTGAGCAACTGTGTACCATGCTGACTGGAATGCCCGGTCGCCTTATTATCGTAGTGAGATGATAATTGATCTGTATACATTCTCTTACAGATGAGGTGACTTATGGTCAGGTTGTCATCAAACCTAAGACCTGCACCAGGACAGGTAACCATGACAACCAGCACACTCACACACACACACACACACACACACACACACACACACACACACACACTCACCGCACGCGCTTGCACACACACGCACACAGCAGACACATAACATTTAACACTGTGTGTGTGTGTGTGTGTGTGTGTGTGTGTTTGTGTGTGTGTGTGTTGCAGCCCAGCCATCTGATACAGATGTTGTGTATTCTCCAGTCATTGCAGGTAACACACACACATGCACGCAAGCACGCACGCACGCACACACACACACACACACACACACACACACACACACACACACACACACACACACACACACACACACACACACACACACACACACACACACACACACACACACACACACACACACAGTATGATGTGATCCATTGAAATAACCAACCCGATCTCCAAAATATCGTAAAATAGCAACGTTCTGGAACTAACGTTGCTATGTTACAATTTCGGCTCCAAAAACGTTTTTCTTCCAGGGTTCTCTGACCCCACAGACACCTCTAACCTCTCCCCACACCTAACCCTAAACCTAACCTCTCTCACCCCTCAATCCATTGAAAAAAAACGTTACCATTTTACAATTTTGGAGACGAAATTGTAACATAGCAACGTTGGTCCAAAACCTTGCTATTTTACACTTTCTTGGAGACTGTGTTGCAACCACATAAACCCTTCATCAACACTCATCTGTGAACATGCGTGAACACTGTATTATAACTGATATGTATCCATCTCAATGTTGTTTTGTAATGTGTATTTTTGTGTAATGTGTGTGAATGTAGTCATTATTTTGTTTCATGGTTTCTTGACGCTTTGGCAATATTGTTATTATGACATTCCTGTCAATAAAGCACATTTAATTGGATTGAGAGAGAGAGAGAGAGAGAGAGAGAGAGAGTTGCCAACTTTTTGTCAACTATGTCATGTGATATCATCTAGGGACTTTCTTAGATGCCAATAGCGAGAGAGAGAGAGAGAGAGAGAGAGAGAGAGAGAGAGAGAGAGAGAGAGAGCGAGAGAGAGAGAGAGAGAGAGAGAGAGAGAGAGAGATTGATTGATCTGTGTTTAATTCCAGGTATTAGCCATTCCCCGAGGCCAGGGGGGGACTCCTCCAGCCAGCCAGCCTCTGTGGTTTAGGATCAGGCTACATCCTGGAGCACAATACAGGACTATTAGATATGACGGAGCCCAGAGGGACTCTCCTCTTTCTCCACAGACACCATGAGGCTGCTGCATCCCAAAGGTCCACCAGGCTCTTCTGCAGTTTGACCAGCCAACCTGAGTTTTAGGCCAAAATGCTACCACAGAATGTAAATATAGACTGACGACACATCCACAAAGCTAAACTTACTGTACCTTCAGTTGTCTGCAGGATTTCCTACTTTTTCCAACTCAACGTCTTTGCCACTTTGTCTCTTTTGTAATAAAATGAGGACAGACAACAAATGAGAGCGAGAGGGAATCCTCAGCCAGCTTCTGTGGTTTTGGATCCGGCTATATCCTGGAATAAAATGCAGGCTGAATCTGTGACCGAGACCAGAGAGCCTGATATTAACAGCAGGAAACCAATGCTTTTGCCCCCAGGCCAGAATCTCAGCAGCATCCCAAACTCCACCAGCCAGTTTCCATCACTTTCCAGCCAACTAGATTTCCATAATGTAAAAGGAGCTCAAAATGATGCATGACTATCTGCTAAGGTGGCCGATAAAGTAGATACGGATAGATAGATTTACCAACATCTGTCTGGTGGTAATTTCCTTGGCTCACTTTGTCTCCATTGCAACAGAAGGAGAGAGGCTGCCTGCTGAGAGAGACAGTAACTGATCTGGGAGTTATTCCAGGTGTTAGTCATGACCAAAGCTGCAGAGCCAGTTGCTGTGGTTTTTGGATCAGGCTATTTCCAGGAGACAGTAGGAGGAATATTATCGAGCCCATAGCTTCAGTTTGAGTGCAGCAAACTAAGTTGCCTATATTAATCAGCCACTTCTGATAATATTCCAGCCAGCAAGCTAACTATATTATCCTTGTTTTTAGCCTACTTGACATATATTACATGTAAGCTATAGCCTTTCTGGCAAACTCAGCTAGTAACATTCCATGCCAGTCATATTTTTTTTGTATTTCTTTCACTTCATGTACAGTACTATTCATTTTTCAAATAAACAATGGATTTGAGTGTGCAAAAACGGCATGTGAACCGGCCTCTTATTGGTGAGAAACTACATTGTAACAATTACAAAGGAATTACAAGGTTATTAATCTAGACCTTAAAAAAACCTATAAACTGAAAAATGCATCCGGTTTCCTGTAATGCCCCACCATATAATGGCCACACAGTATAGCTGCATGGTATGAGTCAGTGGGTCTTATTGTGGTCAGGAGAGGAAAGCAACATTTTGGGGTTTGACTTTATGAGGCCTTTGGACAAAAGTGCAAAGCTTTATTGTGAAAGCTCTAAAGATAAAGGGACACACTCACTGTGACAGCACCATGCTGACGCCTTCAAAACTAATGTTTAGGTTATTATGAGTGCATTTTGGGGCTTTGACTGTGGGGCGTATGTAAAGATGGTGACAGGATCCTGACATGTATCAGGCTAAGCTCTTGGCCCCCTGGGCCTATATACCCGGGTGGCCCGTTCAGTAATCCATCCGTGGAATTTAGCTACATTTGTCCGGTAATTCCCCGTCCTTCCTTCCGATCATCAGTCTTTGCAGCGTCGAGCTACAGAGTGACTGGATGAAATGGCGACGAGTTACCTGATCTATATTTCATTCCAGGTATTAGTCCGGGCTGACACCTGAGGGAGCGCTCAGTGGGCCGCTGTGGTTTTGGATCGGGTTATATCCTGGAACACAATACATCAATATTAGCCCAAAGAGCCGTTCACTCAAAGTGTAATATAATTAGATTTGACCGCTGGCTCAAACACGAGGAGGCTGAGCTGCTGCAGACTTTTTCTGATTTTGCTGAATTAATAAAGTGTGTGTGTTTGAAATGTGACCATTGTCATGCAAAAATAAAAAATAAAATAAATATATAAAAATAAAATAAATAAAATAAAATACAATTCATTGTTTCCCCCTGAATTGTATTCTTGTGAGGCTGGAAAAAGCCTCTGAAGCAGCATTTACAAACATCATGTGACACTAATATAAAGGCCCTTTTAGATTGGCCCTACAAACCACTAGTATCCAGAAACTACTAGCTTTTTCCTTGGTCTAAAAGTTACAAAGGCGTTAATGCTATAGCCGGTTAAATGACTCTCCAGTACACATGGCTTTTTATCGGATGCGCTCTGAACGGCAGGTGATATGAATAGCACATGGAAACACTGTTTTTCGCCCCTTGAGAATGGACGTCAAAGCTTCCCACAGGCTGAAATCCGACTTTCTTAACAGTTAATTACTTTCATTGTCTTTAACGGAAGCCAAATGACAGAATATACCAACAGAAAAATAAATAAATAAAATAAAACTAAGGATTAGACCAAGGAGTGTCCAACGTTTAGTGCATGAGCGTCAAGTCAGCCA